>NW_011889343.1:442052-451783 GCF_000151845.1 Pteropus vampyrus
GTTGACATAAAGCACTGCTATTCTTTTTTTCTCCCTGACGTCACCTTTTCCACATTGTGCAGTCAGAATGAAGTGGAATCCTCACCTGTCATCCATTTGGTGGTGAACCTGTAAAACGACTGCTTGGGGCTCCTTTCTTGGCATCTCTTTGCACTGTAATTCAAACAAGTTCAGGATAGATGGGAGATATTTAGTTTTTTTTTCCACGTAGAATTGATAAGGGTTTGCTCCAAGCACGGTGATATATTCCCCCTCATGGTAGAGCTTCAGCAGCTGATTCAATCATTTGGGGAGGAAGTGGATAAGTAAAAGTGGAATCGTTTCTAGGATGAAGTGTTATCAGCCTGCGTTTTCCGTCCCACCCTTCCTTTGGCACAGAGAACTAGCAATGCTGGTGTATATGGCCGTGGACAGGCGAGGTAAGCTTAATGGTGGTATGGAAGTCCTTCAGTTTTGCTCATTGTTGTTTGGGAACAGAACGAGTATACCTGTTTTATGAATATTACTAATTAATGTGGACCAGCCTTTGGAGGCCTCATGTTCAGAAGCAACATTCTCTTTAATACAGATAATTAAAAAAAAAAAAAAAATCTACATCAGAGAGAAGTTATAACCTGGAGAAATAAGAAACAAATGTGAAATGACTCACAGCCTTCTCCTCAGCATGTCCACTGAGAAGGCTCTCTTTCTTAGTTCCTATATCCCTTAACAGTTTGGATTAAGTTACTGGCCACTTTGTATTCTTTTATAGTTAGTTTATGCATGTGATCCTTGGCTCTCCCTATGGACTACAGATTTTCTGCTAGTAGAGAACATGGCTTTCTGTGTCTCTTCTGTTGAGCAGGAGTAAGTGAAGCGCACAGTAGGCCTTGTTTATTTGCCTTATGAAGACACGTATCTAGAAATTGGAATATGGTTCAGAGCTTTGAACTCAAATCTCTGATTCCACAATGTCCCGTTACCTTGGGAAGGTCTCTTGATGTCTCTGTGAAACTGACTTTTCTCATCTATAAAATGGGGATAATGATTGTACTTACCTCATAAGGTTGTTGTGAGGTGTATGTAATATATGTAAAGTGGTTGGCCCAGTGCCAGGTACACAGTAGGTGCTCAAGGAGTGGTGGCTCTTTAACAAGTTAGGGGTTATGAGAGGGCGTGAGAGAGGCTGAGACTGAGAGTATTTAATATGCTTCTGAATCTATGTGTCTGTTCATTCTTCATTTCCTTTCCCAGGAGAAGGATGGGGGTGAGGGCTCGCTTCTCCCCAGTTCCATCCTTCCTCTTTCTCTTCTCCTTTCTCTTCTCTCTCTTCCCCTCTTGGGTGCAGCCCGCAGAGTGGGCTCATTCTGCCAAGTTCACTTTGTTTCTCCGATCTGCCCTTCGAGGTGTGCCCGTACCATTCTGGTGGGCTCGGACTCAGGTCTCTGACCAAGGTTTAAGTGCCGGGCACCCTCAGCAGGCCCCCTGAGAGTGTGGTAGATGATTTTTAGAGTTCCTGAGAAACAAATTAGCTAGGAATTTAGCTGTGCATTCAAAGGCTGCAGGAGACAGGGCTTTAAAGAGCATCTTCAAAGCGCACCTGGATGCCAAGGGAAGAGAGCAGGAGAAGTTTATGTTAAAGAGGCTCTATTATGATGGAAAGAGATGCTTTCAGGGAAGCAAGGGCATCTAAAAGCTGCTTGACAGACGGCCAGGAACTGGCCGCTTAGTGAGAGAGCTGCTCTGAAATGCTTGGAGGGATGGCCTTGCTGGTGCTATCGGGAACCTGAGATGTGTCAGCATGCACATTTATGATTTGATACTGTGTACTTTTAAATTTGCGTGCCCGAAAAGTCACTGTCATTTTTCTAGCTGCTTTTTAAGTTAAAAAAACCTTAATCTTAAGCGGCCAAATAAGACTCTACTTATTTGATCAGAGAAACAAATCGCCGATTTTTGAAACGCATCTTTATGGAGAAAGGAGCTGAAATGAGTGTGCAGGACCCTGAGCTCCTGACCAAGATGAGCTTGCTACAGAATGCAAGACATACGGCAGATTGGAGCCTCTGTTCATTTCTGACACGTACTGATTTAAGATGTGAAAATGAGTGTTTGGCCAAGCCAAAATTGCCCGTGCCAAGAAAAGCCTATTAGGTTAGTAGCTGAAAGGCTGAATTGTTAGGGTTTACTTAATGGCGAGGCTGTGCCAGCTGCTGTAAGTGCCCACTTACATGTTCAAGTGCCCATCCGTGTCCCCCTGGACTGGGGTCTTGTTTGTTCAAGGAACATGGCTACCACATAAGAGACCACTTTCAAAGGATGCTTCTTTATTCTTCAGGCCCATTTAGTGGTTATCTTTAGTTTGTAAAAAGTAACATTAGGCACTCGCAAATTTGAAAAGGAAAAGACGTGGAAATTGGATCTATGAGGTGAGTTCAGGTGAAATATCAAGGAATAACAATGTTAAACTATAGTCAACATAAATAGACTGTTAAATAAAACTATCGTGGGAACCCTAATATTTGTCCATAGTTTGTTCATTCATCCATGGTTGGTTGGACATTAGAATGATATGGCACTTGCTGGGGTGCTGGGAAGAACCCTACATCTCAAAAAGTTTCTAATCCGGTAGGGTAGACAGACTTCACACAACCAATGATAGTAAGAAGTGAGAGAAATCAAGTATGAAAAACTGTGGAGTTCAAGCAAGGAGAGGTCATTCCGACTTGGAAGGTTTATTCGCTTATTCACTCATTCATTCAGATTCCTGTGGGACCATAAAGAAGTAAACGGGTGAGTGTAGGAGCAGATATGTGTGTGTCTCTACCCATGTGGTCCCTGGAAGAAACCGGAAATCAGACATGACAAAGGAGACAAGGAAACTTAAGATTTCCTGGAAACCCATTCTAGACCAGGGGCTGAAGGTAGGAATTTAAGCCACCTCTTATAGATGAGAAAACTGAAGTTCAGAAAGACCTCAGTCTTTAGAGGTCTTTAGATAATGTATTTAAAATGGTGGCAGCAACTGTGGGGCACCCAGAATGCTAAGATGTGTCTGGGAATTGGGCGATAGGCTGTGCACTTCACTTTATGTTCTATTCCTCTGTCACTGTCTCGGAAGGGAAATTTAAAGAACTCTAAAGCATTTAGCACAGTGCCTGGCTCATACGATGTGTTCACTACCTGTTTCCTTTCTTCCTCTAAACTAGGGGTTCTCAACCTCAGCACTAGTGACTATTTGGTCAGGATAATTCTTTGTGGTGGGGGTCCTGTGCACTATATGATGCTTAGTGGGTTCTCGCCTCTACCCATTGGCTATCAGTAACACCCTCTCCCAGCTGTGACAACCAAAATGTTTCCAGACATTGTTCAAAGTCTGTTGAGGGGCACCTCTGACTCATTAAGAACCACTGGGCTACAAGACCATGAAAGGGAAGTGTTGACTAATGGGCCTAGAGGTTGGAGCTGATATGATAGTAGGCAGGGAGGATCCTTTACCCAGTGGGAAAGAAAATGCCCCAAAGGAAGGTATTTACCTTGGGTGTCCAGAGCTGGGGAAAGAAGAGAGTAGGTGTGAGTGAGAGGTCTGGGCACTTGCTGTTTTAGTCTGGCTTTTATGTGCTGTCCCGGGAGGGAACAGGTCTGCTGTGTCCCAGAGCACACACAATGATTAAGACCTAGAAGCACCACTCGTCAGACTTCCGGATGTTACTTGCCTGGTGTGAAAGCCACCCAGGGCTAACATCACAGTTTCTGCTGTGCTCCTCCCTGCAGTGCAGGCTGCTGTGAGTCATGGCCCAGAGCTGGTTCCCATCACTGCCTGACCTCCGTCCACCCTGCCATCAACCCAGGCTGTCATCTTGATGACTCTGATTTTAACCTGCTTTAATAACTGTGCTTTTTTTCATGCTGATTCCTAATTTTCAGTCAAAGCTTAGATAACTCCTTACTTTTTATTTTCTTTCCATTCTTAGGCCCCCAGTTTCTACCTTTACAGCAGGCTGAATAGTAAAGCATATTGTGTGACCAGGGGGAGCCCACGTGGCTTAGTTATTACCTCACATATCCCCTCCTCCTAGCAGGGCTTTTATAGGTGGAAGGTCAGGTCTGGGTACCCCTGGTAGAAGGTGTGAAGAATGCTTTCTGCTCTGCCTCCCAGCTGCTTGGGGAAGGGCACTAGTGAGGAAGTCAGCTGGGGAAGCTTGTCAGTGGAAGAGCGTGTGAAAGGATGGGCTGATTTGGAGGGCGTGTGTCAGTGTGCTGGCAGGAAAGAGTCCACTCCCAACAGTCCAGGAAGGTTAAAAGATGGCCAAGTGTGCACTGTCTGAGGATACCATACTATGCCTAGGACTGAGTTGGAGCCACCAAGAAGGGCCACCAGCTCTTGCCACATCAGGGGAGAAACACTCACCTCTCTCTCTTCCTGCCCTCCCACCTCCCTCCAGTGCCTCTCGTTAACCACCTGCAGGGAGCCAGGGTGAGCCGCCTCCTGGCTGGGCAGAGAAGAGTGAAGAACAGATTGATGTGGGGGAGGGCGTGGAGTGGCTGTGGACAGACGGAGGAGATGGAGAATAACCAGGAAAAGGATGTCTGCTAGTGACAATAGTGAAGTGATACTGGGTTTGCTATGTGACTGCTCCCCTCTATTGATACATGTGAACAGAATCTGTACTATATTCGGGACCCTCCTCTCTCCTCTGAATACTAGGTTTACATTCCATTTTCCCCAGGAAGTCAGTCATTCCTGACCATCCCCCTTCAAAACAATGCCCTCCTCTTACAAATAAAATTCCTGTGCCAGTCACCCAGCATTTAGACCCCACATTGCATTGCTGGCTGGCTGTGTGTGTGTGTGTGTGTGTGTGTGTGTGTGTATCTTGTCTAGATTATAAGCTCCTTAAGGTGTTGTAATTCTTTTGTTCCTAGCATCTTGCAAGGAGAAGGTAATCCAGAAGTATCGGTTGTTTGATGATCAATTCTTTTAACTGGTCATAATCACAAAATTCTGAAATGAAGGACTATAACCATAGTTCCTGTGAGTTTTAAAGGTGGATGGGTAATCACTAAAAGGTTCCTTCGGATACTTAGTGTGTTTTCGTTCTCAGAATAGCACTGAGAGGTACACCCCCACGAAGGTGGAAAGTGGGTCCCAGCATCACTCTGCTAACGGAAGAGTAAGAGATGAACAACATAATTATGCCCTTTCCTCTGTGGCATGCTGATGACTTCCCCTAAATCTGTTGATACTTTTTACCATGTTACTTATTCTCAGTGTCATATATATTTTTAAATTTTAAAGTATGGGGGAAGAGGTGAGTCTCCTGGGAGTAAAATATGGTTGACCCCATTTCAATTACTGGAGGGGAAATAGGTATCAGAAGCAAAGGCATCAGGTACTGACCTGCCCCACATCGCAGCTAGCAGGTTCTCAGAGAAAGCAGCATCCATCTGTGCCTAGCCTGTGGACACAGCCTCTCTATAGCACAGCTGTTTGCCCTGGAATATTTGCAATTTAAAAGTGAATACCTAAGGGACTTGATGTTAAACCTCTTTGGAACTGGCAATCTCCCTGCTGTCAGTCAATCCTGTCAAATCTGCTTTCTTTCTTTATGATGCTTAAAAATTGGGGCTTCAAAAAGGAAAAAAGGGAGTCTCGAGACAGAATTGACTTCTTTCCCAGTAAATTTTAATTGATTCTAGGACACGTAGAAAGCTGTATCATGCATTCCGAAAGGATAGGATTTAATTATGGTTTAAAATTAGTTCTATAGGCAGTGCTTGGAGTTGTACCCAGAGAGAAGAATGAAGGATTCCAGCGGAATTGTGTAAACGGCTTGATAGGAAAATAGGCTTCTGCTGCAGACGGTTTGGGAGCATTGCCAGTGTTACAACAATGTGTCAATTGGCTTCCCTGTACTCCGAGCAAGTGGAGGAACTGCCTGCCAGGTGTGAGGATTTGAAAGGACTGTTGGAAAGCTTACATCTGAGCGACAGAGACAAGGACCGCCGGACACCGCAGTTTTCGACTCAGAATCGCTCTTGTTCCTTGGGTTGCACTTCTTCTGGTGACAATAAGAGGTTAAAGGCAGTTGCCTGAAAGCCAAAAGACAAGGGGAAAGTTGTTAGGAACAGACATTTAAAAACCAGCCACTGCGGGGTGGGAAGAATGAGGATATTGGTAACAACCGGGGTTCAGCTTGAGAGTTTATAGTTTCTCATTGACCCTTGCATGTAGGTGGGAAGTGGTTTTTTTATGCTTCTCTTACAGACTGGGAAACCAGAACTCAAGAGAAGTTAAGCTTGAGGTAGCAGAATTCAAGTTAGTATGAAATGAAATATGTGTGTGTATGTATATACGTATGCGTGTGTGTGTGTAATACATGTGGCCTTCAAACAACGAGGAAGTTAGGGGTGCCGACCTCCCATGCAATTGAAAATCCACGTATAACCTTTGACTTCACTACTGATAGCTTACTGTTGACCAAGAGCCTTACCAATAACATAAACAGTCAGTTAACACATACTTTATATCTGTATTATATACTGTATTCTCACAATGAAGTAGGCTAACGAAAATGTTATTAAGAAAATCATGAGGTCAACTGTAATTGAAAAATAAAAAAACAAAAACAACAACAAAAAAATCACAAGAAAATCACAAGGAAGAAGAAATACATTTATAGTGCTACACCTATTTATTGAAAAAAAATCCACTGGGTAAGTGGACCTACACAGTTCAAACCCATGTTCTTCAAGGGTCAACTCACACACAATGTGTATAGACATGCATACATTTATTATAAATTTTACTCACATAAAACATGTATAACACAATTTACAAATAATAACAAAATACGCATACTCTTTTTTGTGAATTCCACATAGCCAACTGAGTGTCACAGAATGCTTTCGTTGATTTTTGCTGTGGCTGACCTGTGGTTGACGATGTTTTGACAAATGAAGTTGCATCCTGCTCTGCTAATTCTTGTCTCAATAAATTTATTGCCATAAAATCTGAAATGCGATCTACTGTTAGACCCTCACACTTATCAAATTATATTTATTAAACTAAATCTTTTTTAATTTCAGCACTCCTGATTGCCGTAGGGCTATCTTTTTAGTTTTTGTACAAAACTATGATTTTAGTGGTGTCATTGCAAGGACTGAACATTGTTTGATTATATATTATTTAAAGCTGGGACCAGGAGCCAGTTCAGGGGACTCCAGTGTGTACCCCATAAGGACAAGGTCCTTGGTGGGCAGTGAGGAAACTTGGGAGAAAAGGGACACCAGAGACTGTCTCTACCATCGGAACCAGCTGATAGAGCCCTGCTTTCTGGTGGGATGTTAACACTCAGGCAGTGTGACACAAAGAAGAGAGAGGACAGCATCTACTTTAGTGTCCCTTTCTCCCAGCTTGATTTGATCTAGCATTTTCTTTCCTATCTTCTAGGAAAGGCCAAGTTTTCTTATCTAACAGTATGATAACTTCCAGTAGTCATCATACCCAATGGGGGTGACCGGTCATGGAGAACAAGAGTTCTATCCCTTTATGCCTTCTAAAATTAAACAGGTAATTCATTCACGGAAGTCAAAGAAGATATACAAGGAAAGTCTGTGTCCCTCCGTCTGTCTTCCGTTCACCAGCTCCTCAGCCTCTTGGGGATCCTTCCAGATTTAGTCTATGCATATTTAAATATGCATAAGTCAATAAATTTCTATTTTTATGTTTTTACTGAAATGGTATCATTTCCCCTCACAATAAATCTTGAACATAATTCTGTTACTGTACAAAAAGAAATGTCTCTTCTGTTTTATGGGTTTACCATAATTTATTGAACTCTTTCCTTATCTATGAACTTTTAGAGTTCTTTTCTATTTTTTTTTTTTAATTACAAATCTGTAGTGAATACCTTTGTATAAAATGCTGAAATTATCTGTAGCACAAATTCCTAGAAGTGGAATTGCTGGGTCAAAGGGTATAAGCATTTGTCATTCCGGAAGGCATTGCTAAACTGCTCTTCATAAAAGATAAGTCCGTTTACAACCAAACTACCCACAACTGAGAGAGCTGATTTCTCTACCTCTCCCACAAGTATTTAGTTCTTGCCACTTTGATAAGTATACTTTCATTAATCTTTAAATATGAATGAGGATAAGCATCTCTTCATGTGTTTAAGGACTATTTGTCTTTGTCGTGAACTTTCAGTTCATACTATTTACTCATTTTTCAGTAGCTTTTGTAGACCTCTATTAATTTGTGGAAGCCCTTTATATATTAAAAATAGCTTTATTTCGACAGCATGATCTGCACATCTTTTCTCAAGGTTGCCATTTGTCTTTTGACTTTGTTTCTGCTGTCCCTCCCACCCCCATGGATTTGGTTTTTGTATTTTGATAAAATATACATAAAATACAATTTACCATTTTAACCATTTTTAAGTGTACAGTTTAGTGGCTTCGAGTACATTCGCATTGGTTGTACAACCATCCCACTATTCACCTCCAGAGCTTTTTCATCATCTCAAACAGATATTTTCTAAGTGTCAAATTTACCAACTTTTTTCCTCTTTTGCAGGTTTTGTGACATTGCTAGAAAGTCCTTCCCACTTTGAATTTATTAAAAAATATTCTCTGTGGTTTCTTCTAGTACTTTTATGTTTAAATAGATGATCCATCTGGAATTCATTTGAGTGGAAAGTGTGCGGTATGGCTCCGAGTGTATTTTTTCCAGATAGTGAGCCCTCCTTGATTGCCATTTGGTCATCAAACATGGTTTGTTTGAGGACTAGCTGGATTCAACTGAGGGGGTTTCTGGCACTCTTGGTAACTACAGGAAAACAGCAAAGAAGCCATTTTGAGCAGTCCATGTGAGTTGGGGCGGGGGCGGGTGTGGGGGCGCTTCAGAAATTAAACCCGACCTAGAATGATGACATCCCATTCCAGGAAAATGCGAGCTCCCAGGAATTTATGTTTGCTATCTGAAATAAAATCACAGACGTGCCGGTCAATACTTTGTGTGAACTTGCTGATGGATGGTCTGTCAGTATCCCCACTAACAGAGTGGGATAGGATGGGTACGGCACACAGGACAAAACTTCCTGTCTCTTAGGTAAGACCATCCTGCAGGATGAACGGCTTGTGCGCAAAGGCTCTGAAGGAGGCTAGAAAGCAGGAAAGTTCAGGACTGAGATCCAGCTGATGCTCTGGGGCCTCTGCCTCCAGGAGGGGGCACCTGTTTCTAATTTGCCCAAAGTCTTCAAATAGGCCAGAGGTACCCTAACACTGGGAGTCAGTTTCCCAAGTCTCTAGGCCCAATAGCAAGCACCTTTCTGGATCTGTCCTCCCAGTCTTCCCTAGAGGAGAGTCAAGGAGCACCCCTGGCATTCCATCACCCTCAGGGTGGCTGGGCAGTGCCTGGGGCATCGGAACCCCCAGGCTGGTTATCTTAGGCTGTAAACAATGTAGACATCATTTCTGTGTGTTTTATGAGGTGGCATGGAAAAGGCTGGGAAGCACAGACTTGACACGTGGAACTTGCAACTTTCTCAGATGCGTGGAGTGGAGCTGGGGTGGGTTCCCTGCCAAAAGCATTTTACAGACTTCTAGGGGACACCAGTCACAGTCCATTCATATCTCAAACAGTGTGAATGGCGCACCCTGCAGTCTCTCCATCCTGTTTTATCCCATGGAAATCTATGCGTGACCCTATGGAAGAATGTGTTTTTCTGCATGTGGGGGTGAGTTCCAGG
>NW_011889343.1:451833-463518 GCF_000151845.1 Pteropus vampyrus
AGTCCGTTTACAACCAAACTACCCACAACTGAGAGAGCTGATTTCTCTACCTCTCCCACAAGTATTTAGTTCTTGCCACTTTGATAAGTATACTTTCATTAATCTTTAAATATGAATGAGGATAAGCATCTCTTCATGTGTTTAAGGACTATTTGTCTTTGTCGTGAACTTTCAGTTCATACTATTTACTCATTTTTCAGTAGCTTTTGTAGACCTCTATTAATTTGTGGAAGCCCTTTATATATTAAAAATAGCTTTATTTCGACAGCATGATCTGCACATCTTTTCTCAAGGTTGCCATTTGTCTTTTGACTTTGTTTCTGCTGTCCCTCCCACCCCCATGGATTTGGTTTTTGTATTTTGATAAAATATACATAAAATACAATTTACCATTTTAACCATTTTTAAGTGTACAGTTTAGTGGCTTCGAGTACATTCGCATTGGTTGTACAACCATCCCACTATTCACCTCCAGAGCTTTTTCATCATCTCAAACAGATATTTTCTAAGTGTCAAATTTACCAACTTTTTTCCTCTTTTGCAGGTTTTGTGACATTGCTAGAAAGTCCTTCCCACTTTGAATTTATTAAAAAATATTCTCTGTGGTTTCTTCTAGTACTTTTATGTTTAAATAGATGATCCATCTGGAATTCATTTGAGTGGAAAGTGTGCGGTATGGCTCCGAGTGTATTTTTTCCAGATAGTGAGCCCTCCTTGATTGCCATTTGGTCATCAAACATGGTTTGTTTGAGGACTAGCTGGATTCAACTGAGGGGGTTTCTGGCACTCTTGGTAACTACAGGAAAACAGCAAAGAAGCCATTTTGAGCAGTCCATGTGAGTTGGGGCGGGGGCGGGTGTGGGGGCGCTTCAGAAATTAAACCCGACCTAGAATGATGACATCCCATTCCAGGAAAATGCGAGCTCCCAGGAATTTATGTTTGCTATCTGAAATAAAATCACAGACGTGCCGGTCAATACTTTGTGTGAACTTGCTGATGGATGGTCTGTCAGTATCCCCACTAACAGAGTGGGATAGGATGGGTACGGCACACAGGACAAAACTTCCTGTCTCTTAGGTAAGACCATCCTGCAGGATGAACGGCTTGTGCGCAAAGGCTCTGAAGGAGGCTAGAAAGCAGGAAAGTTCAGGACTGAGATCCAGCTGATGCTCTGGGGCCTCTGCCTCCAGGAGGGGGCACCTGTTTCTAATTTGCCCAAAGTCTTCAAATAGGCCAGAGGTACCCTAACACTGGGAGTCAGTTTCCCAAGTCTCTAGGCCCAATAGCAAGCACCTTTCTGGATCTGTCCTCCCAGTCTTCCCTAGAGGAGAGTCAAGGAGCACCCCTGGCATTCCATCACCCTCAGGGTGGCTGGGCAGTGCCTGGGGCATCGGAACCCCCAGGCTGGTTATCTTAGGCTGTAAACAATGTAGACATCATTTCTGTGTGTTTTATGAGGTGGCATGGAAAAGGCTGGGAAGCACAGACTTGACACGTGGAACTTGCAACTTTCTCAGATGCGTGGAGTGGAGCTGGGGTGGGTTCCCTGCCAGAAGCATTTTACAGACTTCTAGGGGACACCAGTCACAGTCCATTCATATCTCAAACAGTGTGAATGGCGCACCCTGCAGTCTCTCCATCCTGTTTTATCCCATGGAAATCTATGCGTGACCCTATGGAAGAATGTGTTTTTCTGCATGTGGGGGTGAGTTCCAGGACTTTCTGCAGCTCTATTTTTGAAGTGGTTCTTTTGCAAGAGCAGCCGTGTCTGTGGTGGGATCTTCTGGTCTACCGCCTCCCTGAGTTTTCGTCTCTTCCCCTGTGAGTTCTCCAAGGCCTGGCACTGTGACTTCTCTGCTGGTCGCCTAGCTCCTCTCACTATGTCTAGCACATACTGGATGCTTAAATCTTTAAAAAGCTTAATTACCTATCCTGTGGCTCTCCCTATGGGATAAGGAGTCAGTTTTTCTTAAGAACACTGAGCCACAGGTGTAAAGAGAGATATATTTGTTTTTAAATATTAAAATGAAATTTACCTCAAAACAGTAAATACTTAAATTCTTTGTTTAATTTTGCTCTTTTTCCTGTTACTACTAGGTTTTCTTTGGCCTTTTTTTTCAAGTATAATTTGCATACAGTAACATTACACTTTTTATGGTATAATCGTATAAATTTTGACAAATATATATTGTCATGTAATCACCACTGCAATCAAGATGTACAGTAGTTCCATGATATCCCCAAACTCTCTTGTGACCCTTATAGTTAATACCCCCATCTCCCCCAACATCTGTCAACCACTGATTCGTTTTCTGTTCCTAGAGTCTCTCCTTTTTGAGAATGGCATAGAAATGGAATCATAACAGATACCTTTTTAGTCCGGGTAGCATAATGCTTCTGAGATTCGTCTGTGTTGTTGCTATGTCAGTTCATTCCTTTTTATTGCCGAGTAGTATTCTATAAATATACCATAGTTTCTCTCTTCACCAACTGAAGGACATTCAGGATTTTCCGGTATATTGTTAATATTTTGACTATTTCTATCTACTAATGGGTGAGAAGAGTTCTCGAAAATCTTTATGGTACTAACCAAGTATGTTTGGTATCTTTTGGGGGTAGCATCCCTCAAGACACTGTGTAATTGTGCACCAAATGGGCCTGTAATACGAGAGTGGTAGTGATGGTGTCAGTGTCTCACCACTCAGCCATCCTTAATTATTTTCTGCTGCTCTCTCTTGTGAGTGCTATGCCTTCTTTGATGTTGAGGCCAATTAGAAATGTTATAAAAGTATTTCTCTGAAAACTCAGAACCCGAACTAAACCATCTCCATATGCTGTTTTCTACTTCAAAGACAGTTGGAAGATAGTTCAACACAGTTTCTTCACATTAGAATAGGGGGAGACTCTTGGCAGTGGAGGCCAAGGAGGAAGGGGCCAAGGAGGAGGGGACAGAAAGAACCAGCTGCACACACCATCTAAGGCAGGCTGTGAAAGTGGAGGGGGAGTGGCGGCCCAAAGACATTCTTAGTTGTCTATAATTATTTAGCTGATGGAAACAGAATTCCATAAATATTCCGTGAGAGCAAGCCCAGTATATGATTTCAGTCTCCATTGAGGAGATCTGGTGTCAACATACTTCATTGATAGGTTGTGTCATTTCGGACAACCCTCTGCCTCTTTAGGTGTTGGTCCCCCAGTGACCAAAAAATCCAAGAGTGGCGTTGAGGTGACACAGCTTTTGACCTTGACTTGTATGCCCTCCAGCATTGTATGTCCTTTGGCAGATCCCTTGCCCTCCAGTTCCTCTCTGCTAAGAGGAAGGGCTTGGAGGGGACTGGCTTCTTGGGTCTCTCACACTGATCTCATGCTCTCAGAACCTAACACGTAATTGTTCTTTGCCTCTACTGGGTCTGCAAGTCCAGAAATGATAACTCGGTACTACAGGAATGCCCCAGCTGCCATCATTGCTCACCAAGCATCAAGGATACCTATGATCTGTTGTGTGACCAGCCTGCTAGCAGGGTGCAGAGAGAGCTTGCTCTTACTGAGATAAACTTCTGGGGAAATTTTCTGATGCTTTCTGAATCTAGGCCTGTAAGGAAGGTGATCTGGCAAAAAATCCCCAAAGCCTTTAGAAATCCTTTATGTTGATGTTCATGAGATACTGTCTTCCATTACCAAATATATCAAAGCACAAACCTAACATTGTCTTTGGACCATTTCCAAATACTGAGCTTCTTTCTGAGGTGTTACTTGCTGAATTACAAGGACTTCCCTCAGGTGATTATTTCATATCCTCCTTTTCTTGCGAGTGACATTTGAAATACTTCTCTTTTGAAGCACGCATGTTAATCCAGGAGAAAATCCTAGGATGGGAAGGGATCTTTTGGCCAAAACCTTATCTGCAAGTGGTCATTTCCTGACTGGAATGCAGAAATCATTAAATGTCTTTTGCTGCTGCATTCTAGTGACTTTGAAAGGGAAAGTCGAATTTCAGAAGCATTTCCAAGGCATGTTTGCCTCCCACATTATTTCATATACCTACGGACATAAGTAGCTTGGATTTCATACGTCGATATATCAAGCCACATTTGTCCAGATCATGCTGCTGACACTAACACCAATAAACGGTGATACTAACACCCATACTTTGAACACTCACCTACATTGATCAGACTCATGAGAACTTTAGTGTTCCTGAAGTGTGTTGGCTCGTTCATTTGGAAGTTTATTGTTAGAATGCATTGTCTATTTTCCTCTTCCTGAGGCGTCCTTCCTCCAGAGAGCCATTTGGTAACCCTCACCTCCTTCAGCATTCGCTCAAATGTCACTTTCTTAATGAAGTCGAACTGTACCGCCTTATGAAAATCACCTCTCAACCCACACTGTACCCCATTTTCTGCCCTACTTTCCTCCAGCACTTAGCATGTTCTAATGTACTTCTAACATAACCTTACCATCTCATCTTTTTTAAAATGAAGGGTATTATTTATTCTGTGACTCTTTGGGCAGAGGTCTTTGTTTTATCTGGAAGGGTGTCTGACTTGTAGTAGGTGCTCAATAAAAAGTGATGGACAAATGCCTGCATGTGTGAGGGGATGCGTGGCGTAGTTTTTTGTTTATTAGTTTGTTTTCATTTCTTGACCACAAAACTGGAAGAAAGGCCCAGGTTACATTGGAGGAGAAGGAGCTTCAATAGCACGTGGACTGCAGCCCACATCCCTTTTCCTGCAAGGATGACTGACTGCATTGAGGCTGCCTGGAGGAAAGAAGCCACCAGCCCAGGGGGCTCAGGCTGGCCCAGTAGAGCCCAGGAGGAAAGTTCCTGGTCACTTGCCACTCTGTGCAGGTCAGATCTGCTCTCCTGTACTGGAATCTGGTCTCCTGCTGTAACTCTCTTCCTTATCACCTGTGTCTCTTTAAATTTGGTGTTTCATGAGAATGCTTAGTGTGGGGGAGTATCTGATGCCTCCCTAACTTCTCAGAGCCCCTGATTCCTCATCTGCAAAATAAGATCATGAGAACTGCCTTAGAGATCTGTGCACATTAGATGAAAGAATGTGCGTAACTTCTTATTGCAGTGCTATTATTATTTTAAAGCTTACCCCCACCCTCCTCCCTGTACAGTATTTAGAATTAAAAAGCACAGCCTAATCTTGTCCCCCATACCTCACCCACAGGAATCTGTATGGTTTCTCCTGTGTTCTGTTATTATTATACCTTTCACTATAACTTAGGCCATAGCACTATAGCATCTTCCAGAATGTGAGAAATATACTGAACCTTGACACTGTCACTTTCATGTGGTTGTCAGAAGTCCCGAAGCAACTGAGAGCTCTTGTAACTTTTAACATTAACCTCAGAGACACTGCATTACCAACACAGGTTGTGTCATCAGTTTATGCATTTAGTCCTTTGGAAGGTAGCTTGATTTTAAATTTGCAGATTGTTTTCAAGTTTGTTTCATATGCACAATTTATATTAAGTGCCATTAACAATGTCAGTCTCTCTGAGAGTCAAATAATATGTCTGCTTTTCTGGATCCATTTTGAAATTGGAAGAGGAAGTTCATATGCAGCTGCATGCATTACTTAGTTTTAATAATGGATGAAAAGTTCTTTCATCCACTTTACTTATTCAAAAATTCCAGAATAATTTTCCTCTGTTAGAGGAATATTAATTTGGCTCTTTAAAAAGATAAACATGTTATTTAATTTTTAAACTTCACCTTTATTTGGAATTCTGACATTTTGAAACAGCCTGAATTAGAAGATTTTCCTTTATGTCGACCTGGTATGGGTGGAGTCACATGAAAAGGATGAGCGGAGGGGAGTCTTCTGTGGCAGGTGGGAACAAACATCCAAGGAAATCTCTGAGGGGCCCTTTTGAAGGTCAGCCTTTCTGGAACAAATGTAGTCATTGGGGCCAGACCAATGACCTCTCCATATTCATGCAGGTCTCCCCTTCAAAGGAGGTTTTTAAGTAATTTCCTTCCCCATGGGGATGGAGCAGCTGTGAGCCAGGGATTAGCATCAGGCCTTTTAAAAATAGAGACTGATGAATTTCAGAAATGCTTACCCTTTGGAAAGTCAAGCGGACGTATGGATATATTTTAAAGTATCTATCCAACCCTGTCTCTCAAATAAGAAGAAAGAGGCAAGAGAGAGAGTGTGAAAGCAAAAGCTGAGAGAGAGAGAGAGATGCATTTATGGAATGGGGTGAGGAAGGAAAAAAGAGAGAAATATCAGAGAGACCTTTGTCAAAAATATTATTTAAGGGAAAAATGGTTTGATCTTTTCATATTTCAATGCATGCAGTGGGTTTTGGTCCAGTGTACTTTTCATTTCCTCCCCACCATGGGTCATGGCTTGTTCAAGAGCACCCCCTTATGCATGGTCCCCTCTGCGTGGAGGTCCCCTCTGCGTGCCCCCAGGCCTGCTGCCAGGAGCTGGCTGGAGTTCATTACTGGTGCCACCAGCCTCTGGCCTGGTTATACAGAGAAACAAGGTTTGAAAGCTGGCTTGATTTTATTCTTTGGGCTTTCCTGTGTTTTCTTCGTTGAACATGTATTATTACTTTGTAGCTGGAGAAAACAGAATAAATAGCAAAAGGAAGGATCATGATGTGAGAGACTATCTGAAGGCTTTGTAAGTGGTGAGAGGGAAAGGCACGGGGTGAGGGCACATTCACAGGGCAGCAAAGACTGGTGTGTTTCGGACCTGTGCAAACCTCTACTAGAATGGTGACCTGGGACAAGTAGATAGAGACAGGAAAAAGCAGCCACTTCAGCTGAATGCTAAGAAAAAACAACCCCTTCCCCAGCAGAGGGCATGGAACCCCTCAGGATTTCATACAGGACTATATGCAGTTGACCCTTGAACAGTGAGGGGGTTAGGGGTACCCACCCCCACGCAGTTGAAAATCCACATAAAACTTTCGACTCTCCCAGAACTTCACAACTAAAAGCCTACTGTTGACTAGAAGCCTTAACATAACAGTCAGTTAACACATATTTTGTTTGTTATGTGTATTATATACAGTATTCTTACAATAAAGTATGCTCGAGAAAAAAATGTTATTATGAAAATTGTAAGGTTTGTGAGTTATTGTTGCAAATCTCCAAAAGTTTTTCCAATAATTATTGAAAAATATCCTTGTGTAAGTGGACCCATGCAGTTCAAACTCGTGTTGTTTAAGAGTCAACTGTATTGTACACAGTTGAAAAGGCTAGTTGCCTGAAGGTAAATTGTTATCTTATTGTTTGCTGTGGCATGCAGGAGAAGTCGCAGAATATTGCAGAATATTGAAATACAGGAAGGGAAGGGTGTCTGAGAGATGGACCTCAGATCAGAGGAATCCTCAGGGACTCTCTGGGCCGATTTTCCATGATAAACATGTTTATCATAATAATGCTGAGAGCGCTCAGTTCTCTTGGCTCTCCTTTGCAAGGCACCCTCATCATTATGGCAACACATTCCTCAACAAGCATTAGTGCTGAGGAAGGCCTGCTCTCTTTCTGGGCAAATTGGGATTAATGACACCCTTTGATCTCCTGTTGGTAAGCACATGTCCCCTGATTAACTGGTGCCAGATATGGCCAGGGTCCTGTGATTTATATCAGGGGTCACAAAATATGACTTTAAGGTCCTGTCTGGCCCACTGCCTTTTTTGTACAGCCCACGCGCTAAGGATGGTTTTCACATTTTTTAAATGATTGGGAAAAAAAGACATAATATTTTGTGATGTGAAAATTACATGAGATTCAGATGTCAGTATTTATAAATAAAGTTTTATTGGAACACAGCTACACTCATTTGTTGATATTTGGTCTATGGCTGCTTTCATGCTACAGAAGCAGAGTTGTATAGTTGTGAGAGAGACCTGTAGTCCTTGGAGCTGAAAATACTTACTATCTAGTCCTTTACAGAAAAAGTACCAATATCTGCTTTTTATCATTGGACCAGACACGTTGTACCATTATCCTATGCTATTTAAACTCTGAAATCTGAAATGTTTTAAATTAATTTCACTTATATTATCATGTAACAATTTTTATTTTGAAAGCACTTTTCATACCCCCTATAAAAATCTGAAAAATCTAGACAATGAAAAAATATTTGAACTGTTGAATACACAGAGCCTGGTGTCTATAACAAAGCCCTCTGATGCTTTAAGAGAAGGAAAACACCTCATCCCTCTACCTCTACCCCCCTTTTTCTTCCATAGTGTTGTTATGGGCATTTTCAAATATACAGAGAACTATATAGTAAACACCAAATGCCTACCACCTAGATTCTACAATTGTTGACATTTTGCTTTATTTCCTCTATCATATATCTATCTGTCTATCCATCCATCCATCTACCTTATTTTTGATGCATTTTAAAATAACTTGCAGATGTTACTACGGTTCAACTAAGGGGTACTTTCATTTCTACTGTTGATTAGGCATAGCCTGAAGGACTATTTTAAATCTCTAAATATTTTTATTCTCTAAATGGAATTAAAAGGAGATGTTAAAAGCAGATGGGCACAAACAGGAAGATATAATGTAATTAAAGTGTGTGTGTGTGTGTGTGTGTGTGTGTGTCTGTCTCTGAAAGTGTGTGTGTGTGTGTGTGTGTGTGTTTCTGTGTATAGTGTTGGGGAAAGGAAAATTTCCCTCTACCTCTCTTAGTTCTCTTGGTTGGTATAATAATAAAATTGACACAAAACAAATTAATAAGAGAAAAAAATTTTTAATTTCATATATACAGGCACCTAAAGAAATGATCAAAACAGGCAGCTTTTCTACTTTTAGGCAAAACAACAATATTTGTGAGGAATCGACAGGACAAAGAAATTTCGGCTTGGGTACTTAATAAGTGAGGAATCTAAGCAGGGTTTGGGCCTCGGATAGTAAATTATTAGAGAAATAACAAAGTGTGTTTATATAGGATTTTTGGCCCTAAATTCCCTATCTGTGGTAATAAAGATGTCTCTCTACCTCCTGGTGCAAGAAAGGGTACCTTTCACATGGAAGATTTATCTCCTGCTTTCAGGGGGACAGAGAGGAGGGTCAGAGTGTCCTTCTTGCACCAGCTGTTTCTCAAGTAGTTTTAATTTAAAATAATCAATATGCTATTGTGGCATATTTTGGGGTGTCCTCCCCTGAGCCTCAACAATATGTATGCACACACATATTATAAATTTTTGCATGTACATGTGTTTGTGTGTGTACATATACATATGTGTGTATGTATGTATGTGCGTGTCTACATATAAAATCAAGAAAGAATATTGTCCTTTATAGTAAAGTAGTGGAGTCTTTCGGAAGCAGGTTCAGAGGCAGCTGCTGGGAGAGGACGATGCAGTGCTTGGAGACCGGTATTGTGAAATTCAGGATGCCAGAAGCGTGTCCATGTTGGATGTCTAGACAGTGAGCAGATGTGTTTTTAAGCACCAAGGAAACATGTGGCTGACTGGGCAGCCCCGTTTCTAACCAGGGCAGCCTCGACTTTTCTGCACATCACTGGGGAATCCTTGAGAGGCCTGAGGACTCCTGCAGTTGTGTTGCAGTTCTGCCAAAACCTGTTTGGCTCCACTTTAGAAAAGTAGCCAAGGAGCAGGAATAGGCAGGAAAAGTGGCATCGGTGTGTTCTAGGTGGCTTCAGATGGGCCAAAGGCTGGGCCAGCCCCGAATGTGCCTGCACACAGGTGTGTAAGGAGCTGCCAGAGGGACAGAGATGGGATCCTGGGAAAAATGTTTAATATACATTAGGCAACCTGCTACCAGAAGGACCGGTGAGGAAACTTTTGTTGATCAAAGAAAGAATCCTTTTATGACAGAAACAGTGAATTGTTAATTGTTAATTGTGTCCCTTCATTTTCCCACCGTAGTTCTCAGGTCCCTGTCCATAAGACTTGTTAAGTGCACATTTGCATAGTGCTTTACAATTTTTAAAGCACCTTTCAAGAGTCCCGTTGGTCTTCAGTGTGATCCTGTGGGAGTTGTTATCCCAATTTTTCAGGAGAATTTTTTTTTAATTTTGCAAACTTTTTGAATTCTTAGGGGAAAATGTATAGTAAACCTTAGGGCCTATTTATCAGTAAATGTATGCTGTGCTATCTGCCCCTATGTGAGCAAAATGCAGATAGTTGATTTTGGCAATAGTTTTTGTGGGTTTTTTATTTTGTTTTGTTTTGTTTTTATTTTAATGCTGCAATGTTGTTCCAACCGGTTTGGCTTAAAAGTTTTTAAATTGACAGTTTTTGTCCTTGCTCTTGAGGGCAGGAGTACCAGTTAGGCATTTCATGGGATTTTCCAAGGCCCCTAACACAATACTCTGTAAATGTTTACTTCCCACTAAGTTTATTTTGAGTCGTTGGTAGGATGCTTTAGCTTTGGTTTCATTTTCTACCCAGGGACCAGGAAAAACAAAGCATACTTGGTGTTCTTGTGGATAAATACTGTTGTGGACAAGTAAAATACCTTCCTGCTGGGTGCCCTTCTTTTTTTAAAAAGTATTTGGTGTACTTCCTTGATTTATTTTCTATAATCGATTCAATTTGTGCAAATATATTTCTTAATATGAAGAGCACTTTTTTTGGAAGGCATGTTATTCAGAAGATTAAAGAATAAATAAAAATACTTGCTGATTGCAAACTGTACTACAAAGCCATAGTAATGACAACAGTATAGTATTGACATAAAAATAGTCATAGACCAATGGAACAGAATAGAGAGTCCAGTAATAAAAACCCACACATACATGGTAAATTTTTAACAAAGGAGCCAAGAATATAAAATGTGGAAAAAACAGTCTCTTCATTAAACAGTGTTGGGAAAATTGGACAGCCACATGCAAAAGAATGAAATTGGATCCTTGTTTTTTCTATCATACACAAAAATAAACTCAAAATGGATTAAAGACTTAAATATAAGACCTGAAACCATAACATTCTTAGAAGAAAACATAGGGGTAAGCTCCTTGACATCAAGCTTCACAATGATTTTTTTTGGATTTGACACCAAAAAGCAAAAATAAACAAGTGGAACTATATCAAACTAAAAACCTTCTGCACAGCAAAGGAAACCATTGACAAAATGAAAAGGCAAACTACTGAATGGGAGAAAATATTTGTAAATTACATATCTGATAAGGGGTTAATATCCAAAATATGCAAAGAACTCGTCCAACTCAATAGCAGAAAACAAACAATTTGATTAAAATGTGAGTGTAGGGACAGAATAGACAGTTTTCCGAAGAAGACATACAAATGGCCAACAGGTACATGAAAAGATGCTCAACATCACTAATCATCAGGAAAATGCAAATCAAAACCACAATGAGATGTCACCTCACACCTGTTAGAATAGCTATCATCAAAAAGATAAGAAATAACAAGTGTGAGGAAGGATGTGGAGAAAAGGGAAGGCTTGTACACTGTTGGTGGGATTGTAAATTGGTGCAGCTACTATGGAAAACAGTATGGAGGTTCTTCAGAAAATGAAAAATTGGACTCCCATATGACCCAGTAATTCTACTTCCGAGTATAAAACTGAAGGAATTGAAAATGAGATCTCAAAGAGATAGGTGCATTGTCATCCATGTTCATTGCAGCATTATTCACAATAGCTGAGATATGGAAACAACCTAAGTGTCTGTCACTGCATGAATGGGTAAAGAAGTGTGATATATATA
>NW_011889343.1:464418-469828 GCF_000151845.1 Pteropus vampyrus
GCATTTCCATTAGCCCCCCTTTTCTGGGTTTCTTTGACCCTGGATTATTGTTCCCTAAGCAGCTTCAAGCAGAATAATCAGCAGAGAGATAGATGCTTGTGAACATGCTATATCACCAGTGTTCTTAGATTTATTTATTTTAGTTTTCAATTCTTGTATTTTACACAAAAGTGACCTGTTTTTGATAATGAATTACATTAAAATTATAAGCCCTACTAAGTTTTGAGTGTGGTTAAAAAAAAAAAACCTGTAAATTTTGAAAGTTGTTCTTATATAGAATCAGCATTTTATATTTTAAATTATAGACACAAAAAATTACAGGGTTCAGTTAATCGTAACTTGGAGTTCTCATGTGTGAAGGTATCCTTTGACATCAAATATAATGTCCTTTTAATGTAATACTATAAAGATGATTTTTCTTTCCTCCAAGAAAGGTCGTAGTCTCTGCCCTAGTTAATTTAAATATATAGTCCTTCCAAGTTTTATTTCCCTTTATATCAAAGGAACATTATTCTAAATCTTGGAAAGTTTTTCAGATCTATAAACTTTCTCCACCAATTCTTTACAAAATATTAAATAAAATATGTTACTTTCAATAAAATAGATGATGGTATAGTAAATATAAATTCAAAGGAGGGGAAGAATTTTAATTAACCTGATTATTGTATATTTTTTATAATGGAGTAGCAGTGTTTTATCATCTGGCCAATAATAGTTGTTTTAAATTAAGTTTTACTTTGAGAAACTTGATATTGGAAAGGTGAGGTTTTGATGTGTTTTGCAAGTCTTGTTTAAGTAGTACATCAGTGACTACTGCTATGCAGCAAACTTTCTTAGCTCACTCTGCTGGACAGGCTGAGGGCCCATTCTGGGTGTGGTATGGTATGTGTTTGTGTGTGTGTTATATGTGATAATATACGGGATGTGTGTGTGTGGTACGTTGTGTGTGTATGTGTGTGTGTGGCATATGATGTGTATAGGATGTATATACGTAATATGTGATGTATAGGGTATGTGTTGTGTGTGTTTACAGAATACTTGATATATATGCTGGGCGCATGTGTGCATGTAGAGTCGAGTGGGTTCTGTGTGTACATGTACGTAGAGTGCGGGGGTTTGTGTGTGTGTGTGTGTGTGTGTGATAGTATATGGTGTGTATGTGTGTGTTTTCAGTAAGAGCAGTGAAAAACACCATGAAGGATGCATTCCTAACTCGGCTTTTAATGGAGAAGATTTTCTGGAAGCAGCAGGTGGTATGAAAAGTGCAGCTGTAAAGTTAGAAGGTAATCTTGGTGAGGACCAGATTGGTTCTGAGGCCTAGGAAGGGGCATCCTCATAAAATCAACCTCCTACAACTATAAACCTCAGATGGTGGAGCCTGAGGCCACCCAGAGGGTTGAGAGGAGCTGAAATGTGCTCTCATTCACAAAAGTAGTGGCTGCCAGCTTTTATCCACAATCCCATAAGAACTGCAATTGTTTTACTGATCCAAAATGCTTTGTACTTCAGCAGATGGCTTGAAGAATTCAGTATCTTCCCATTTTTTACTTCAAGGTCAAAGGGATACTAGTCAAAGCTAAAGCTACAATCTCAATGTCATTGTTTAAATGAATTCACCAAGACTATAATTGCAGAATCTTTTTAGAGGCAATTTAACTTATTAATTTCCTACAGAGGTATAGTGTGCTAATAACTGAGACAAATAATGACACTAAAGACGATTTAGGGATCTGCCTTCTTGGAGTACATATTTTTTAAAGAAAGATTTTTTTTCCTAATTATAAAAGTAATACATGGTCATTATAAGAAAGGAAAGGAGGGAGGGAAGAAGGAGAAAGAAGGAAAAGAAGAAAGGAAGGGAGGGAGGGAGAAAAGGAGGAAGGGAGATTCCCATCATCCAGAAGAATTATTGTCAATATTTAGTCATTTCCTAATCATATTTGTAGATGTCTCAATGTGCATAGGTGTGTGTGTATGTGTTGGTTTATTCTGCAGATATGCTGTTCATGTTGTATATGTATAAAGGCTAAGATGTTTCCACTCACCTTAAGATTCTATTATTTTCTCCCTTTAAAAGGCCTTTATCTGAAGTCTCCTGAAATCCTCAATTTGTCATAGTTCACATGTCTCGAAGACCTATTGTTAGATCAAACATTTGAACAGAATTCTTTTAAAATACTGGCATAAATAAGAACCCAGCATTTAAAGAAGTCCACTGGTTGAAATATGATACCAGGAACTCCTTTACAAGGGTCAGTTCAGACCGCAGGAGCACAGTGCAGGAGGCTTGCAGTTCAGTGTGTGGCTTTTCCCTGAAATGCAGCCTTTGTTAACGATGGCTCCTAGACTCCTGTTATGATTTTGGGCCCAATTAACTATTAGGAGTCCTTCTTGGCAGGTAAGGTATATTTCTTCTCGGGGTCAGCAATACCAAAATTTAGCTGCTTACTTATCTGTCTCTTTCCCACACTGCGAGACTCTTAGAAGAACCTGTATCTTAATCAATTTTTAAGCTCTAGGGCTGCCATGTTCTTGAAATATAAATAATTGTGGAATTAATGAAAAGCCTTCTTATTGAGCTGTTTTCTCTTTAGGCAGGTTCATTTGGACTATGACAAACATACCACAAAATCTCTTTCAATTTTCCACACCAACCTAAACCTCACACAGCAATGATAATTCGAAAGACTTTTTGGGTGCATTCTCATACTTTACCATATTTTAATTAAAATATTTCAAATTTTCAAAAAGCAATAATATCTATTATGTATAAATTATCAAAACTATTTTTAGAAAAGATAAAATCAAAACATAAAATAGAATGTCCTTTTACTAAACATTGAATAATGGTAACTGCTTTTTTCCCTGATCAGCCATTTCTGTTAAATGCTTATATATTCCTATGTAGTTTACGCCCAACTCGAGCATAAGTAGTTCTTCTAACACTCAAAGAATGATGGAGAAAGACAACTTAAGGCAGTAGAGCAGACTGTATGCATTCCACTAAAAGAAATATGTGACTTTCTGAAAAGTTCCTCAAAACACTCTGGTTAACCATTGAAGAAATGTGGAAGAGGAAATGTGAGATTTATTTTCAAAATAAAGACAGAAAGGAGAAGACTTAGAACCTCTCAAGAATATATTTTCACAAATTACTATTTATGTATTACATATCAACAAATATTACCATGATCTATATGGCCATTATTGTTACTAATGTGATTGACTCATTTTTCTGTTATATATCTATCATCTATCTATGTATTCCATATATATTTATGCTTTTCCAGTTTTTTATAAGTAGATTTTGTTGCTTATGTCTCAGGTCAGAGTCTATTACTCATCTTTAAAATGGTGTGTTGATAGTGACATAATATTAAATGAATGTTTGAAGAAATGGAAATCAGCAGATTGTTTCAGATCCCAATCTAAAGAACAAAAGCAGTAATTATAAGCCCTCAGCTTTGATAAGAAAGAGCCAGAGACTTGAAGAAAAATAACTTAGAGGCTCAGCAAAGTTTCATGCTGATCTATATCTGTAGAACTTCCTAATGACTTAGCTTACTTTCACCCCAGATTAACAACTAACGAATTGAATGAAAAACTAATACTGCGTTTTCCTAAGGTACAAAAATTACCTATTAATAATAATAGGTAGCATCTCCTGAACACTTAAGTCAGACAGGGTTTGTGTTTAGCAGTGTTTTCTGTGGATTTTCCCACAAATCATCACAGCAATCCCAAGAGGTCAATGCTTTATGCCCATTGTACGGATTTGAAAACTGAGTCTTGATGAGGTAAAGGGGTTTGTCCATGTTTACACAGAGAGTGGGGCATAAAGCCAGGCAATGAGCCCAGGTGTGTGTGACATCCTGGTCCCTGACCTCGTGCTCCACTCACCGTTGCTAATTTTGTCAACAGTCCAGGATGAAACTACAAGCAGTCTGCACATAATAACCTTACCAGAGAGCCACCCTGTGCTGTAGGGATTCCAGCTTGGTTTTCCTGCGTGTTAATTCTCTATTTTGTAAGAGAAATGAGTGTCGGGTGCTTACTGTGCTGGTTTACTTACATTCAGTGACTTACTGAAGCCTCGTCAAACCCTATGGGGTAAGAAGGACCATTCCATTTTAAGGGTGAACAAACTATGGCTAAGTGGCTAAGTTGCCTAAGGACATATGGCCAACAAGAAGTGAAACCCAAGTCTATCTGATGCCCAGGTAATTGTCCTTGCCATTGCCCAAAGCTATCTGGTTTCAGAGTCAACTCAGAACCACTACACCGGGCCTCCAAATGATTTAATGTGGATGCGTGCATTTCCTTGCTCTCACCACTGCAGAGTTCATTGAAATACATGAAATGTCATCATGATCATAAACAGATGTTCAAGTAATGTGGGTCATTGTTAGCATGTCTTTTTATCATTAAATATCTTAATGTGAATAAACAGATGACAAATTAGAAACGTGTAGACATTTGGTAATAATTATTTTCATTAATAATTATTTAAAATATAGTGTATATTGTATAGAACGAGTTAGAGAATGCTAACATAAAAGGGGTTTTGAAACTACCATTTGAGAATTTATGCTTATGTGCAAAATATATTATCTTTGGCTTTGATAGTTCTGCTTGTCTGAAACAAATGCTCTGATAAGGCACATGACTTATCCCTGAAATGGAGAGAGAGGAGGAAGCCTTTGCAAAAAAATTAAATCACGGCAGCCTCCTCAGCTGGCATGTGGTTAAGTCTTTCTCAATGCTCATTGCTTACAAATCACTTTTCATATAGACAATTTCCATTGCTCACCAATTAAGTATAACTATTAATAATTTTGAACTCAATTTCTTTAAAGCACACAGTTATTAATCAAAGTTTTCTGGCATAGGTAAGTGCATTCTGACATAGTTAATCAAAATGATACAATCAACCAAAATGATTCTAAGGATTATCTTTTCATTTCATGGAGCTTTCTGCAAATTCATTTGTCTTTATCTGGGTTTTTTCTGCAGTCCCTTTATTAAGCATTGCATACAGATTATGAGCTGGATAAAGTGATGCCAACTTGGAAAAAATGTAAAAGCCTCACTTTTTAAATATCCACATTAAATGCAATATAGTCTAGTCTTGTATGTTTAGATCTTATTTATTATAACATTGTGCTGTACGTCGAAGGATTGAGGATTTAGAAGATTTCATGTGGCCTTAATTAGCAATTGGTCATATTGAAAAACAAATTTATGTTGAGATAATAAAGGTAGAAGCTGTAATATATAATCCCTTGGAAGGCAGGGTTTATCCATAAAATTATTTTAGATAAAGTTTCAAAAGAGCCATATACGTGATTAAGTATATAAATATGTTAGCTTAACTTAAAAAATTATACAAGTATCATATTCATTATCCAAA
>NW_011889343.1:469878-480417 GCF_000151845.1 Pteropus vampyrus
TCTGCACATAATAACCTTACCAGAGAGCCACCCTGTGCTGTAGGGATTCCAGCTTGGTTTTCCTGCGTGTTAATTCTCTATTTTGTAAGAGAAATGAGTGTCGGGTGCTTACTGTGCTGGTTTACTTACATTCAGTGACTTACTGAAGCCTCGTCAAACCCTATGGGGTAAGAAGGACCATTCCATTTTAAGGGTGAACAAACTATGGCTAAGTGGCTAAGTTGCCTAAGGACATATGGCCAACAAGAAGTGAAACCCAAGTCTATCTGATGCCCAGGTAATTGTCCTTGCCATTGCCCAAAGCTATCTGGTTTCAGAGTCAACTCAGAACCACTACACCGGGCCTCCAAATGATTTAATGTGGATGCGTGCATTTCCTTGCTCTCACCACTGCAGAGTTCATTGAAATACATGAAATGTCATCATGATCATAAACAGATGTTCAAGTAATGTGGGTCATTGTTAGCATGTCTTTTTATCATTAAATATCTTAATGTGAATAAACAGATGACAAATTAGAAACGTGTAGACATTTGGTAATAATTATTTTCATTAATAATTATTTAAAATATAGTGTATATTGTATAGAACGAGTTAGAGAATGCTAACATAAAAGGGGTTTTGAAACTACCATTTGAGAATTTATGCTTATGTGCAAAATATATTATCTTTGGCTTTGATAGTTCTGCTTGTCTGAAACAAATGCTCTGATAAGGCACATGACTTATCCCTGAAATGGAGAGAGAGGAGGAAGCCTTTGCAAAAAAATTAAATCACGGCAGCCTCCTCAGCTGGCATGTGGTTAAGTCTTTCTCAATGCTCATTGCTTACAAATCACTTTTCATATAGACAATTTCCATTGCTCACCAATTAAGTATAACTATTAATAATTTTGAACTCAATTTCTTTAAAGCACACAGTTATTAATCAAAGTTTTCTGGCATAGGTAAGTGCATTCTGACATAGTTAATCAAAATGATACAATCAACCAAAATGATTCTAAGGATTATCTTTTCATTTCATGGAGCTTTCTGCAAATTCATTTGTCTTTATCTGGGTTTTTTCTGCAGTCCCTTTATTAAGCATTGCATACAGATTATGAGCTGGATAAAGTGATGCCAACTTGGAAAAAATGTAAAAGCCTCACTTTTTAAATATCCACATTAAATGCAATATAGTCTAGTCTTGTATGTTTAGATCTTATTTATTATAACATTGTGCTGTACGTCGAAGGATTGAGGATTTAGAAGATTTCATGTGGCCTTAATTAGCAATTGGTCATATTGAAAAACAAATTTATGTTGAGATAATAAAGGTAGAAGCTGTAATATATAATCCCTTGGAAGGCAGGGTTTATCCATAAAATTATTTTAGATAAAGTTTCAAAAGAGCCATATACGTGATTAAGTATATAAATATGTTAGCTTAACTTAAAAAATTATACAAGTATCATATTCATTATCCAAATTTGGAAAAAACAGAGGGAGAAATCACTGATAACCCCACCAGTTCAATAAAACCTGTCATGATTTTGAGTTATTAAGTGCTTTTTGACAATGAAGATCAACCATTGAGCTTATCAGATTTTCATTTTTAAATATTGTATGCATGAATAGGGAAAAATTTCATAAATACCATACTGAATAATATACGGCACTTGGGAATATATAGATGTGCACATACATACGTGTGTGTGTGTGTGTGTGTGTGTGTGTGTGTGTGTGTGTACACATACCTATACATATACACACATATCGGAAAATTTGTCTAACATTCTTCCCAAAAGACAATCTACACCTTTCTGAAAATAAGTATTTTTGCAATATATTTAGTGACTATAACATAATTTTTAAGATTTGGGTATCCCTACAGCTGGTGCTGTCCTCTAGGCTCTCACCGGTGAGATGGATCATAAGGCAGGAGGACTGGATAATGTTAAATTTTAAATGAGAGTTTAAGATTGACATAAAGCTAGTTGATAATTTACCCACCAGTGTCCAAAATACAGGAAGAAGGGTGAAATTGAAAATGATGATTTTTATTTCGTACTCCCTCCCTACCATTTGGAACTAGCAATACAGCTTCGTTTTCTCCTAGGTAAAGAGTTTCTTGCACCTTTGCAGCAGCTATCGCTGTACTTCGCATGCAAGGATAGAACACCTGAGGAGCAGAGCTTGTCAGACCAGCTAAAGTGCTTAACACCTTTTGTTCAGAAAATCAGAGACTTCCAGTAGCCTGGTCTCCTGTTTTTCCCAGACCAGACTCCCTGGTGAGGTGTTAGGAAGTGTCTAGCTTTAGAAATGGTTCCTGAACCATTAATTATTATTAATAAAACCACTATTATTAGTTATCTCGACTCCAGCAGTTACCTGGATGAAAAGATCTTAATGGCCGCTTTAATTAAAATGTACATGATACTGGAAGTTTGGTAGACCACAAACAAGAGTCTAAGTCATTTAATTTGTTTCTTTCAATTTTAAGTGAATGTGGAACAGTCTGAAAAACATGCTAGACAGGCATCAGTCAGAATGTTTTAGTTCAAATCATAGCTTTGCTCCAGCCGGTGACCTTGGGTGAGAGGTTTTAGCTGTAAAGTATGCGATTTATCTGATCATCTGATACCTAAGTTTGAGTGATTCTACATGGTCCTGTAAGAGAAACCATTGTGCATCCCCCAAAAGTTGTAAAAGAGGTGTTTTTTTCCCCCCCACATCCTCATTACTTCCTACAGCACAGTACAGTTGAATAACATAATTCAGCTTGTTGGCTGAGAAATTGATTTTTGGTTAAGTAAACGAGTTTTCCTGTGGCGAGACTGGGTGTGGTGGAGTTAAAAGTATTTTAAAATATAGATTTTATTATTATTCAGATACAGCGAGACCTACAGTTCAGCAGACCACCGCCATTGGAAAGATAGTTTGCTAGTCATGGTTCCCAAGAGGAAGGGGCACACTACGTCATGGTAGGGGTGCCACACAGGGAAGTACCCAGGTGGGTCAGGAGGCAGAGGGACGGGGAGGAGAACTGGACAAGAGTCTTTATTGTGGTTTTCACAGGGTAAGCAGGTTTAGGATTGGCTAGTTTAAGTAATTTTAGGGAGCTGGGGCCAAGGGCTATCTGATACCTGGCCCCTGGGGGTGACTGAGACAGAGGAGTAGTGGCCTGTGCATATAAAAAGGACACTGACCAGTGAGTTGTTTACCATCTCTCAGAATTGGCCAGCCCTGTGAGGGGCAGTCCCTCCAGGGTGTGCAAGGCCCCAGATGTCAAAGCATCAGAATGCAGAAAATAAAAAGATATGATTAATAAAGACAATAGTTGACTTTGGATGACAAGATGCACGTCCCTTTTCTCCCCACACCCTCTCTCTATGCACCTTCCTTTCTCCTGCCCCATTTTCTCTCCCTTTCACTCTTATCTCTTTTTAACTTCCTCATCCTTCCTTTTAATGGAGGACTCAGATCAGGTCAGAAAAAGCTGCACTGACTACAGCCGTCTACATTTCATTTTACCTTTATAAGTAAAAAATTCACAGGGAGCACTTAAAAACCTTAGATGACGATGATGATGACGATGATGATGACGATGATGATGATGATGATGATGATGATGATGATGTTGATGATGATGTTTAGTGGTGCCAAGAACCACATTGCCATCTTTTACTTATGAGCCAAACTTTTACTTATGAGCCCCTGGCTTCTCAGGACAAGTTTCATTCATTTCCTTCTATAGATGAGCGCTAGAAATGGAGATGATGGAAATACCCTGTATCTGCACTGTGCAGTATGGTAGCCACTAGCCACATGTGGCTAGTGAGCATTTTAAACATGACAAGTGAGACCAAAGAAGTGAATTCTTAATTTTATCACATCTAAAGTTAAATTTAAATAGCTACTCCCAACTGGTGACTACAGTGCTGGACAGAGCAGGGACCATCTGCCTGTTCAAGTGCTGGGCATTATTCCAAGCACTTTACTTGGGGTTCCATCAGATAAGTGCTGTGATACATTCTGTAGAAACATTAATGAAGCACAGAGAGAGTAAGGCACTGGCCCAAGGTCGCACTCCTAGTACATCAGGATTCACACCCAGGCAGTTAGGCCACAGAGGCTGGGTTTACCATCCCCTCTGCGGGGCCTCCCTCAGCTTTGACGGGCAAAATTATTTCCTAAACACCAACCTTTTTCTCACGTGGGCTGAAGTCAGAAGGCCTGCATTAGAAGCCTGGTTCCCCTTAAATAGCTGTTTGATATGTAAGTCTCTGAACCTCTCTGACCCTCAGTATCATCATCTATAATATGGGAATGATAATTCTCTCCTTCTGGGTTCTTTGGGAAGGAAGGGGACAGGTGGGTCCTGACATTTTGTTTCCGTTTTCTCTCTCTCTTTCTCACCATTTTGTGGACTGCATTCTTCCTATTCTAGCTATATAAGCTTGATAATATTATCAATAAAGGACATTTATTTGGTTATTGTAAAGTTAATTTACGTTCTTATTTCTTTAATACTAAATGCTGGAATTCTTTGATTCTACAACTAAATTTACATATTTGGTGTTACCTTGTGTGCGAACAGAGGAAAAAAGCATGGTTTTGTTCTTATTTGTGTAAGTTTTTTTTTGAGGGGGGGGTGCGTTTGGAGCCAGTTTTTCTCATGTTTAGCTATATCCTTGGGGAGCACAGTGTTTATTTTCCTCCCAGGCTGCACCTCTTCCCATGTGTTTTGGTTTCTGGTTCTGCTTCTGGGGGCTGCTGTCAATCCAAAACCTTCCTGCGAGGTTTTAAAGAATGCACCTTTTGGGAACTCACCACCGAATGTCAATTTAATTTTATGTCATTGGTTGGTTTGGGTTGTCCTCAGGGCGTTTAAGAATAGGCATCTCTGAAGTGAAGGAAAAGTTCTTGATACTACCTAAACTCCATTCGGTTTTTAAATAGGCATGTCACACAGCTTAAATTAGTTTCACAAATAGGTTAGAGTGGGAAAACGTTTCTTACCATTAAGAGTACATATTTCAACGTACAGTAATGTTCCTTTTCTCTATGACTTAAATTTTTTTAAAAAAAAATAAGCTGGCTTTTCGATCCTTAGTAGCACTGTCATGTGACTGTACTGACAGTGGAAACTTGAAAGACATCAGACTGTGGGTATAGTAACAGTTGTTCACATTTTATTTTGAAAATTTCAACTATATAGAAATTTTTTTTAAAATATATTGAGTGCATCCTTGTGTGCATGACCTAGATTCTACAATTAACATTTTGCTACATGCGCCTCATCACATATCTATGCAGATCTATCAAACCATCTTCATTTTTTAAATACATTTCAAAGTAAATTGTGGATACCAGTACACCTCGCCCCTTAAGCATTTCAGTGTGCATACCATCCCTTAGAGTTCAGTATTTGTTCATGGTTCTTTTCTTGTGTGGTAAATTTTACATAGAGTGAAACACACAAATCCTAAGTGCGCCTTTTGATGAGCTTTGACAAATGCATACCCTTGTGTAACCCAAACCCCTGTCACAATAATTATAGAATATTGACATCACCCAGGAAGTTCCTTCATGCCCCTTTTTACTCATTCCCACTCCCATCCCTCCAAAGAGTGTCCTTATTTTTTTCATTATAGTTTGTTTAACCTGTTTCACTATAGTTTGTTTAACCTGTAGATGAAATCGTATGGTATATACTTTTTCGTGTAAGACTTCTGGAGCCAACTGTATTAGTTTGCTAGAGCTGCTGTAACAAAGTACCACTTTGACTGGGAGGCTTAAACAACAGAAATTTGTTGTCACACAGTTCTAGAGGGTACGAGTCCAAGATCAAGGTGTAGGCAGGGCCATGTTCTCTCTAATGGCATTAGAGAAGGATGTATTCCAGACCTCCCTGCTACCTTCTGCTAGTTCCTTGGCTTGTGACAGCATAACTTCAGCCTTCACATTGTGTTCTCCCTGTACACGTCTCTGTGTCCAAATCTCCTCTTTTTAAAAGGACACCGGTCATGTCAGCTCCCTCCAGGGGGAAGCGATCAGGACCTTTTAGGGCAGCTCAGGTCCTGATCCATCAGCACAAAGAAGCTGTAACAAAACCAGAGGTGCAGCCACAGAACCCCGAAGGAGGATCTTGAAGATAAGCATCAACTAGGTGCTGTCATCTCCCAGGAGCGAGCACTGCTGATAGACACGCGAGCCTGAAGCAGATGCAGTTTCAGATCCCTCTGTAGGAAGGCGATCGGCAGGGGAATCTAGATGAAGTGCACCCAGATAATCTCAGCTGCCAGTAAGCCCAGAGCTTTGTGGGCACGGAGTCTGTGATAACTGAGATCAAGTTCTGAGATGACCAGGAGGCCCGTGTAACTCTCCTGTCCAAGCCCCTCCACCCAGGTGGATCACTTTTCAGACCGCTAGTCAGGGAAATGTGACACTCTCTGGGGCCCACACTCTCCAGGACCCCGCAGGAAGCAGGCAGGAGAGGCTGCTGCTAGTGGCCGGTGGCCGCTGCCAAGTGCATGGGGACTTGGTTAGATGGGCTGTCCAGAACACCACAGCTCTGCTCAGGGCCTCTCAGGGCTTCATTCCCATCCCTGTTGGTCGTCCCAGAGAAGAGAAAGGAGCAGCATGTGTTGCCTGAGCAATGACAGGGACACCACTGTCTGGAAAATAGGGTGTACACTAGAGTTTGTGAAACTTGTAAGGCTCATTTTCTCTAGCACTCTGGCAGAAATGGGCTCCAGTAATGTCTCTTTTTGCCAAAGATATACCAAAAAATCAAGACTGCTTTTTTTCTTCGCATGGCAAAATGTACACTCCATAAAGTTTACCATTTTAACCATTTGTAAGTGTACAGTCCATTGCCTTGAAGTCCGTTCACATTGTGCCACCACCATCACCACCACCCATCTCCAGAACATTTTCATTTCATCTTCTCCAACTGAAACTCTACCCACAAAACACTAACGCCCTGTCCCCAACCCTCCTTCTAGCCCCTGGTAACCACTATTCTGCTTCCTGTCTCTCAATTTAAGATGGCTTTTGAGAAGATTTATTTCATCCTTGACATTGTTATTTAAATTCTAACCAGCCAACTAGGCAAGAAACCAAGCAGAACGCTGTTCATCAGACTCTTTGAATATATTCTTCATTGTATTTTGTGTGTGACCTAGGGTGGAGTTGCGTAATAGGGAATGTTTGACATGTACAAAGCGACCTCTGACCTTCCTCCTCCAGCATTCTCTCCATATGCTTTTCCGAAAGTATTACATACATTACTTTAGATTATCTATTCATGCGTCCGTTTCTATGAGCTCCTTGAAAACATGGACCCTAATTTGCCTTCATGTCCTCAACACTGGGCACCATGTCTGGAATGTACAGTGCTCAATATTTATTTTTTTAAATAAATATTCCCAGATGAGGGTGACAAGAAGAGGAAGAGAGTGGATGGGACACATGGCCCTTGGGCTTAGAAGGGGAGGCAGGAAAACACCCCTAATATGTGCCTTCCTTCAAACTTTGGCATACTCAATGAGATAAAAGGAACTACATTGAGAAACTTTGCTGTAAATAAGTAAACTCTAAACTTAACATTTTGGGGACCCCCTTTGAGAATAATTGAGAGCTATATCCCCCCTTCTCAGAAAAATGCCCTCAAATACACAGATACATAACCCACATTCTCAGCCGACTCACAGACCCCCAGATCAGAAATCCTGTCTCAATGGGTAAAATAGAATTTTTATTTTCATCTAAGTAGCTTAGCTCATAAAGAGCTACTGATTCATTAAAATTTTGCACTTGGTTTTGCTATCAGTAATCTCTTCAACAAGCACAAGGAAGTCAAAGGAGTTTATTCTTGAATGTAATTACACTCACTGATGCTTTTAAAGCTTCTTGTTGCTGACTACCATTCTTCAAATTATGATCATCCCCATCTTCCGCTCAAGGCATTTTTTTTTTTAGCTCAGTAGCAATCATTAATTTAAATAATTGTGAAATACTAGAAGAGGCAGTAAAAATAAAATGTAATACCAAAAAAAAATTTAAAAGCCAAGATATCTTCTCTTCATCTAGAAAATTCAGTTTAAAGGAAAATAACCCTTTCTCTCTAGACATAAAATGACTAAGCATAAGCACTCCCTTTAACTCAGCAGGAAGATGGGGGGAGCCCACCCTAGCAGCTCTGTACACAAAGCCGCTCCACACACCGCCATGTGACTTAAGGGTGCTCACTTAGCATCTCTGTCAGGAAAGTTCCAGTTGGTCCTATAGTGGGGGCATGTAGGGGGACCGCATATCTCCATGGCAACCTAGACCCTAGTGAGCAAAGCCTATCAACTGTCCTGGGCCTGCTGACTACTCTGGGAAGAATGGAGGCAGGCGTCCCACCTAGCTTTCTGTGCCACTTCCCCTGGACACCTGACAGCACAGGGCTTCTCCTGCTTTTCCAGGAGGTCTTCATAGAGAAGCCCAGTTGGTTACAAGTTCTCTGCCACAGCCTGCAGTGAAGTTGTAATGATAGCTCTGTAGATGGTTCAGCAAGCCAGGTGACATGCTGGAACAAAGGAGGAACTGTGGATATGGCTCTCAGAGTCCTCAGCAGAGCGAGTGGGGGAGAGCTGTGTGCTCAGGACAGCCTTTATGACTTTTAGGATGTGGGGGTTTATGTAACATCACCATTATGACTTTTAGGATGTGGGGGTTTATGTAACATCCCTTTTTCTCAGCAAAATAAGTTCCTTATTTCTGAAACTCATGCTCCCAGAAGACCCAGTTCCTGATCTAGCTGTCCCATTAGAGCCTTCTATAGTACAGCACGCTTTTAACCAGGTGTTAAATCAGAAAACATTTAGGTCAGAACTGAGCCTAGTCTTAACCTTTCAAAGCAATGTATCCGTCCGTCTTCGGAAATGTTAATGAACGAAGAACAAAGAAATGTAAATCAAAAAATTTTTAAGCCCCAAATTTAAAAAACTAAGTGCTACAAGCACCTTAAAACTTAACTTTTGGACTATAGACTAGTGGTTACCAAAGCGTAGGGGGGAGCGGAGAGGGGGCAGGTAGACGGGGTAAAGAGGGTCAAATATGTGGTGACTAAAAGAAATCTAACTATGGGAGGTGAATACAATGTAAATATATATATATGCCTTACTATTAAAGTGTACAGATGAAACTTATTAGATTTCGTTAACTAATGTCACCATAAAATAATTAATTAATTAAAAAACAACTTTGAAGCACAAATATGCAATCATGCAAGAGCGCACTATTAGGAAATTACTGGCAACTAAAAGGTAGGTGAGTTCCCTATCAATATGACTAAACAATGCACAGGAAAATTATTATTTAAAGGAATGGAGGTAGTCATGCACTGCCACTGTGGGAGATATTGTCTTATTCTTAAAAAGACAAATGAGAAAATTAGGTATTGTGGAGGAGGAAAAAAGAATGAATGTGACCATTATAATTAGTGCTGAGGAGCAGATGAGGAGCATTTATGTGCATTCTGATCTTGGTCTGGGACTTTTGATGCTAGACCCAAAACAGTAGAAGGCAATTCGTGGTGCACATTTCATAAACAATAATTTATGTGTCTGAGCTCCTGTGTGGGTTGGACATGGTGCTGAGTGCTTTTTCATGTATTATCTCGTTTAATCCTTACAGCGGCCCTTGAGGTAAATCTAAGTATTATGTTCATTTTATGGATAAGCTGAAGTATGGAGAGGTGAAATACTTTGCCCAAGCTTCCCTGGTCAAAGGTGACATGGCTGGGGAAAATGTCCATGTGGGCTGATACCCACCCACCTTGTATGCAGCCTCTATGCTACTCATAGTGGGCTTCAGTTTGCTTTTTGATCATTGATTTATTCACCAGATATTGATGGAAAAGCTTCCATGTAGATTAAGAAATTATAAATTTAAAATAACATTGAATGTCCATAGCTCTTATTGACAAATGATTTTGGAGACGAAGTCATTAAATTTGTTTCTGTCTTCCACAGGATCCCCTTCTTATTACTTAAAACATTACTCATTGAGGAGTATAGTATTAAAAGAAAAATCTGTTGGGTTTTTTAAAATATCTAAACCTTTAGGTAGGTGTGTCTCTTGGATAAGTCAGCAATTCTTTGAGTGTTTTCCTTCTTTCACTTACTTAACCATACTCAACCTTTAATTTTAATTTTAATGATCCGAATCACGAGGAGGAGCCTAATGTGGTAGCTAGTAGTTAGCACGTCACAGGTCTGATATCTCCCCCACTCCTTGGAAGCCAAGTGCAGGGGGTAGGAGATCTGTCTGGTTTCATATCTTGGTCACAGAATCTCCTGGGGACTGGTGTCTCATCTGTACAGCAGGTCTCTTAGCCTGCCAGCACCCTGCCTGAAGCATCCCAGGAAGATACAAAACACAGTGGGTCATGCCCTTTGCTTATGAATGACTCACTGGGCCGTATCACAAAACCCAAGGATAAACCCATAGACCAATGGGAGAAAATAAAGCAAGCCTGAAAAAGAAATGAAGAGATATATTCTAACAA
>NW_011889343.1:481652-490817 GCF_000151845.1 Pteropus vampyrus
ACAGCAGGTCTCTTAGCCTGCCAGCACCCTGCCTGAAGCATCCCAGGAAGATACAAAACACAGTGGGTCATGCCCTTTGCTTATGAATGACTCACTGGGCCGTATCACAAAACCCAAGGATAAACCCATAGACCAATGGGAGAAAATAAAGCAAGCCTGAAAAAGAAATGAAGAGATATATTCTAACAACCTTTAACTAAAAATCTGAAATGAATAAAGGATCTTGAAGTCACTTGACAGTATGCCCCACATGTATAGATATACATGTGTATACACCCACACAAATATACACATGCACATGGCTATACACACAAATGTGTGTATGCATTCACATGGATACACATGGGTATATGTCCACATATAAATGCACACATATGCATACACATGCATATATGCCGAAACATATATGTCTGCACACAGAAGTACGCACAGGTGTATGTGTCTACACATATAAACACATGCATATATGTCCACACACAGAAAAGTGCACACACATAGCAGTATATAGATATGCAGGGTACAGGCAGTCATTGCATGTAAACAGCCCTTTTGAATGAAATGAACCGTTCTCAGGTAGTAGCTGGTCCCTGGGTTTCTGCTATTGGTCTATTACTGCAGTCACTGTAGGTAGGGAAGGGGGTTCTCTTGGCACAGGCAGCAGTTTCCTTCTGTGGATCCCTCACTTGCCTCATTGAACAGCCTGCTGGGGCCGGTAGAGACTCACTCGCAGCCCGCTCTGGGCTGCACCCACCCATGTGGGCTCCCACACATGGTCCCTATTCCCACGCTCCCCATGGGCAGATTCCTGGTAGGTCAGTGAGAGAAGGGAGACAGATCACTAGAGGCCTGATCACAGTGCCTGAAATCTGGTGGGCCACCTGGTACAGTCCATTTTAGTTGTTTAATCGAATTTTCTACCTTTTCTGCAGGTGGGGAGGGTGGATGGTGGTAGAGAGTGGAATGATTCATGGTCTCCCTCTGCAAAGAGTCACAAATGTACATGTGTTTGTGTGCATGTGTGCTCCAGCTACACCCTCCTCCCTCCTTCCGTCCCAGAATAATAGCTAGCATACATGGAGCTCTTTACTGTGTGCCAGGCATGTGTGCTTTATATGTTTGATCTCATTTAGTCCACTTAACCCTATAAGTTAGTGCTAATACTAACCTCATTTTACAAATAAAGAAACAGAGAAGTCGTGTGTCATCACTAGTACCCCCAAGTTCCCAATACCATGGGAAGACTTCTTATCATCACAGTATAGTGTATGGTGTAGAGTCCATCCCAGTGCTGTGCAATAGAACTTTCTGCAATGATGGAAATGTTCTGTACCATCCAATGCCGTGGCCACAAGCCACATGTGGCTGTTGAGCACGTGAAATGTGACTAGTGCTTCTGAGGAACTCAGTTTCTAGTATTTCTTCATTTTAGTTAATTTAAAGTTAAATTTCAGTAGCCACTCCTTGGCTAGTGGCTACAGTACTGGACAGTGCTGTGCATGTGGGCCCTCCTCAGAAGCTCTCTAAAGAGGATGTAGGAGGCTATGCTTTTAGTGGCCTTTGACTCGATTGGTGTTATTCATTGATTGATTGATTTACAAAATCCTGTCTGAACCTATCTGGGATACTAGGCAGTTCAGGTGATGTGAAAGCAGTCGGAATCCCTACCTGCGTAGAGCACATTCCACAGTTCTTTTTGAGCTGAGACCAGGAAGTAGCCGGATGTCTGTAACAGTCATGCATGTTTGAAAGGACTCTGACATGAACTTTTGACATCTGCAGCCCCAGTGAGTCACCCAGTCTGACACCTCAGAGCTTCCCATTTTTGATCCCCTCCGTTTCTGTTATCCCCCTCCTGGATGTGTGATGTCTCCTCTCTCCTCTTCCTTCCTATGCAATTCTAACTTTAAAAAATTTTTATATTTTTTTAAATTGTGGTTACAGTCACATAGCACTAAATTTACCATCTCAAACAATATTTTTAAGTGTGCAGTTCAGTAGTGTTAAGTATATTCACATTGTCGTGCATTAGATCTCCAGAGCTTTTTCATCTTGCAAAACTGAAACTTTGTGCCCATTAAACACTAATTTCCCCTCCTCCCAGCCTTTGGCAACCTTCTTTCTACTCTCTGTTTCTCTGATTTTGACTACTTTACCTCATCCAAGTGAAATCATACAGCATTTATCCTTTCGTATCTGGCTTATGTCACAGTGTATATTGTCCTCGAGGTTTATCCATGTTGTAGCAAGTGACAAGATTTTCTTCTTTCTTAAAGCCAAATAATATTCCATTGCATGTATATACCACCTTTTCTTTATCCATCCATCTTTTGATGGACATTTGGGGTCCCTTCTATCTTTTCTTCTTTTTCCTCTCATTTTCCCCAAATATTTAAAATATCTAGACAGTTATTGTATTAGATGAGGAGCAGTTTGTGCTTATTTCATATTTTAAGAGCAGCAAGAGATGCTCTCCCCCCATCATCATCCCAGATGTACCCAATATGTTTCACCAGAATAGATTTTTAGTCTAGTGAAACCTTCCACTGATTTTTAATTTCTCTAGGTCATCAACTTTCCATATACCAGAGAAATTCCCCAGGCCTGCCTAGGCAATGACCTTGTTCAAATGGTAGGTTGGACAGGCATTGCATTTGGGTAATATTTGGGTATGTTAAGTAACAGTAGTTTAGGCAAATTAAGGGTCGATTTTTCTCTCCTATCAAAGTGGAGAGGTAGTTTGCCTAGGGTGACATGGTAGCCCCTCAATGCCACTGGAGACTCAGGCTCTTGGGTTTCATCCTTCGAGGTCACTGTCATCAGTGAGGTTCCACGATGACCATCAAAACCCCATGTCCACGGTTTGGGCAAGAGGAAGGGAAACATAAAGGGCAGGAGAAGTGTGTGCCTGCTATATCTGCCCCCTTAACAGGCTTCTCAGAAGTGCCATCGGGGCTCTGTTCACTTCCCATCAGCTAGAGCGTGGGAGATGTGAATAAAATTTAATTATGATGGAATGTAACTATGAGAAGTGAACACACAATGTAAATAGATATATGCCTTACTGTTAAAGTGTACAGCTGAAACTTATTGGATTTCGTTAACTAATGTCACCATATAAAAAATAATAAATTTTTAAAAATGAAAAAAATTGCTTCGAATTTAAAACTGTTCACTCAAGGGGCAATTTTAAAGTTAAAAATAAACTTTTTTTGTTGTCTCAAAAAAAAAATTTAATTATGATGGGAAGACAGAAAGGTTATGAACATAGGGCAGGCAGCCAAAAGCTCCTCATTCACCTGGTGGTCTTCAGCATCTACCTTCTTGGGGTTCAGACCATGATACCAATAATTTGGGGCACGGACTCCTATCAAATAGCCTGCCCTTGATACTAGAGGCATCTGACTGCCTTTTTTGTTTTTGTTTTTGCTGCTAGAGCATGCCAGCTCCCCTTTGTGAGCAGAGACTCTAAATTCTTTCAAAAATAGAGGAAAGGGTCCGTTATATCTCTGTCTGGTCTCAATTTCTTTGTGTCTCTGGTCATGGAGAAGTGTGGGATAAAGTAGCTGCCTGTGAGCACTCTTGGATGCGTCTGTTTTAAAATTCTTCTATTTAAATGGGTTTTAAAATGTGAAAAAAAAAAAAGCCTTTCAGATGATAGTTCATCAAACTGCAGTTTAATAAAGACACTCATTCATACTAATTAGGCCTTCATTAAAAAGGATGGGGAGAGTTACTGAAGCTTGTTTGCAAGAGGCTGCGATGACACAGATACCCTCATGGTTTGAGCAGAGGTGTAACTTAATCTTCCTCCCTGCTTCACTGTGGGTCTGTGAAGGAAGCGGGGTGCAGGGAGTGCAAGAATGCAGTTAAGTCTTGGCTCCCCAAAGGAATGAAACAGAAACTGGGCAGTGGGAGGTTGAACCCTACTTCTGAGGATTCATTGGGAATGCCAGAGAATCTAGGCATGGCTTCATTTTTGGATCTTTGTAAGCACAGCTTACAGGCCTTGGGCACCCAGGAGCTGGCCTTTCGGGAGATGCAGCTATAAGACCAGGGAAAAGAAACCTCACAGTTGGGGCAGAGGAGACCCAGGCCCAGGACCCCTCAGACCAGCTGCACAGAGGCAGAAAAGGCAAGTTCAGACTGCAGGAGAGAGAGAAGGCAGGCAGGAACCGGGATCCACATAGTACCTACACTAGTGTCGGTGAACAGGGTGCCTGCTGTGGGCCAGGAATGAGCCCAGGAAAACAGCCTATGTTTTAGAGACCTGGGTTTGCTACTTACTTTAGGCAAGTGGCTCACTCTTGGCCCTTTGGGGAAAGGACTGTGAATTCTCGATGGCCTCTGGTTTCATGATCCAGACTTGGGGATGGCTATCAAAGGAGTAAAAGCAAAGGTCCTGTGGCGGATAGGGAACTTGTTATGTCCCAACCTCTCCCCCTTAACCCAGTAGCTTCTGTGGGTTTCCTGTGAAGAAACAAAACAAAGCAGTTTCCTAAACTCAAGACAAACAAGAAGTAGAAGTGATTAGCCAGAGGGAAGCGGGGAGCAGCGTAATTACTGGCATTTATACTGCTCCAAAAGCAGGAGCTATCTTGCTTAAAATGGGCTATCACATTCTGCAACATAGCAGTTAAAGATATTTATACGTTTATCACAGTTATATTAAGTTAGGATGGGCAAAGTTATGCCACTGTAACAGACAATGCCAATGTCTAATGTGAGTCGACTAGAGTCTCTGTTTCACATGTACTGATTGCAGGATCAAAGCTAATCATCTGGAAAATTGCAGTCACACTGATGAGAGAAGAGGATATGGCAAATTGAGGGCTGGCTCTTGACACTTTCATCTGGAACCAACACAAGTACTTTGGCTTACATTTTGTTGGCCCAGAGAAGTCACATAGCCATACCTAAGTTGAAGAGCATGGTGGGGTGCCCTCCTACCATGTGTTGAAAGGAAAGGACCCTTAAGTAGTGATGAATAGCACTGCCAAGACCAGTATTTTAATAAAGAGTTATATTTTTACTGAAAAGGGGTCAGGAACTGGGTCACTTGCTAACCCCAAATCCCTATGTTATTTACACCTGAAAAAAGCTGAGATTGCCACATAACCTCTGACCATACTATTTCTTTTAATCTCAGGCACAATGTCCAGAAGGAAATAAATCTTGCCAAGTCTAACTTATAAAATGATAGCTTGTCAGCTACCCAAATTAGGAAGACAGATTGAAACAGCAGCCTGCTGCTATTGCAGAGCAGGCAATTTGCCGTGTATTAAGCTTAAAGAGTGATTTAAAGAGGATACTGTCCAACATGATGACTTGCTCTGCGTTTTTATGGAACCTAAAGCAAGAGCTGACCTCTTTGGCTTTTTTCATCCTTCATGACAAATGATGGGATTTGGAGTGAAGGTTGTAGAATGGAAGGAGAGCAACAGTCTGCCTGCGGATTTGTTACTGGTGAATTTCAGGGCAGATTCTCTTTGTGAAATGATCATGTTATTCTGTCTTTCTGAAGTCTTTTGTAAGCAAAGGAGATTTTTTTCTTTATTAACTGTATCTGTAGGCATTCTCTCTCAGTAAACTCCAATTCCTGTGTTTATAAATATGTGCATTTGTGAGAATTGAATTAAATACCCACTGTGTGGAAAGAACTATGAGAGTTGCAATTGGGGGTACAAAGGAAAATAGGATGTTAAGCTCCTTGAATGCATTTGAATTTAAGGGGCTCAGAGATAAAATGTGAACACATGCATTAATAATCTTTTTTCACTCTGGAGTGGATTGTAATATTCATGGTCCCCAGGAAACCTCCCTGTGTCACACCCCGTGGCAGTGTGGCTTTGCTTTTCTCTCCCACCCCTTGAATCGGGGCTGGCCTGTTGCTTGCTCTAGTTGAGTCCTGCAGAAGGGATGCTGTGTGACTTCAAGGCTAGGCCATGCTCTCTTGAGATACTTCATTTTTAAGTAAAGAAGCTCTAGGAAGCTTCCTGGATGATGAGAGCCATGTGGAGGGAAAGGTCCAGCTGACAGCCAGCTCATACCACCAAACATGTGAACGAGGCCATTGGACCCAGGCAGCCCCAGCCAATCCCATCAGACTGCATATGTGTGAGTGAGCCTGGGCAGCACCACGAAGAATGGACCATCTACCCAGCTGAGCATGGCCCATATTGCAACCCTCAGAGCTGTGAGCAAGATGGTTGAAATACTGACAAAATGCAATGGTTGTTATTTGGGTGTGTTTTATGTGCCCAGTGGTTGTTCTTTGCCCAGCCCCTGCACTTACCCTCTGTGATGGCCACGCAGACCTTCTTGCCATTTCCCAATGTAATGTGATTTTTAGCACCTTCCTGGACACGTTGTCTCTTTAGTCAAGAGTGCCGGTCTCTCCTTTCCTTCCTTGGAACTTTTTTGTCCTATATTCAAGACCCAGGTGCCTCTCCTGATTCCACTCTGGAGCCCTTCATATACATCTCCTTTATTGGCACTTTCTCCATTGCCCTATGGTTGTTTACAGGTTAGTATCTCCCATTGGATGCTGATCTCCTAGGAAAAAAGGCTGTTTCCTCTCTTTTATTGACTCTTGGGCCCCTACTTAGATCCTAGGGCATGGAGGTCCATTGGGTGAAGAGGCCTGGAAAACAACTACAGGAGAGTGAGTGCCTCAATGAGAGTCGATGCTGTCAAGTTTTGGATGTAACCAGATACCATACAGCAGTGCTTCTAAAACTTCAGTGATGTGCACGTGAATCAGAATGTTCAAATACATATTCCGATTCAGTAGATCTGTAGAGGGGCCCAAGGGTCTGCATTTCTATTAAGTTCCCATGGTCCATACTTTGCATGTCAAGGCCACAGAAGATGACCAGCCTTCAGTGGTTCTTGGAAATAAGTAATAGAGATGAGTTTTGACAGGAGCGTGCCTATGGCTGCAGAGTATAGCATATGACTAAAAAAGTGAGCCTAGTCATTTTCAGGGTGCTTCAATTGAAGAGAAACAGTAGAAGGAGACAGATATTTATTGGGAAAGGAATGTTCTAAATAAGCTCAGATTTTTAAAGGACCTACCAAAATTAAGGCAAGGAGAATCAATTATATAAGTACTATTGTCGATGTAAGTTCTGAACAAGAACAAGGATGAGATCGACATATTGTTTGAGTTCTTAAAAGCATGAGAAGAAAGCAGTGAACACTAGGGAGCTGTACATACGAGGCTAACCTTATTATTTGAAAAGATCACTAGACTGCTGGAACAGAGATATGTAGTCGTGGCATACAGAGCATCTCAGTAAGGTGTTTGGCAGTGTCTTTCCTGAGACAGATCCTGTGGTCAGTATGAAAGAGCATGCACATTTGAAAATGTACAACATGTACATTTGCAAAGATACCTGTACATTTTAGGGACTAGTTGGAAAGCAAAATAGTGAGAAAACTGATTGATGAAGGTTTATCAATGCAGAAAAATGCCCCAGAATTTATGTTGGTAGTTCATTTGAAGATATAGGTGGACTACTTATGAAATCTAAAGTTCCTTCCAAAACCAATTATCGTAAGATTAAAATATACTCTTTCTATTGGAAAAATGAGTGAAGGCAAAGTCAAGGGGACATGGTGGACTTTAGAAATGCTGGTATCTCATCCCGTGGTTGCTGGTGCCAAGTCAATCTGTAGCTGATTATTGTTTTGAATATGTACTCAAATTAGCTGTGTGGCAGGCCATCTGCCGTCTCCTCCAGTCTTGGTTGATAAGTCCTGGAAAAGAGAAATACTGACAAAATGCAAATAACCTACTAAACTGATAATATTAAGAAATATAAGGTCTGTTGTGGGGATGGGAAAGGAATAAGTGATTATCTTCTTAGTCCTTTATGTCTTTCCTTCCTCTTTTGTTTCTTCCTGTTGGAGAAAGCCAGGTCAATAAGAAATACTGGGTCAGACCAAAAGTCACAAGGGAACAAGGAGACTCAGTTGTGAGAATGCATTTTGCAGCCTCCCAAACTAGTCTCTTTGTTTAAACTCAAGAACTGGCATCCTCTCGGTTCCACTGGCGGACTTGCTGTGGTGGGAATCTTTGTCAGATTTTCTGGTGCTGGGGTTGTAGTTTCTGCCCTAATGGGGCTACCACCTAGATTCCCTAGGTTGCCTTCTCATTAATCCATGAGCCTAATTGTATCTTACTACCCATTGTGGCTTCCCGCCCAAGCATGACTCAAGTTTTTTGAGTAGCAGGCTTGAACTGATTGGACAACTGTCATTTACATGTGCATACTGCTGTATAGTTTCCAAACATTTCTATATTCACATTCATTTCCTTTTAATACTCATAGATTACCCTCTCCCCCCACCCACCAAGGAGCTGTCACTGTTCAATTGGAACAGTAATGCTAAAGCAAACAAGACTCCACCAAGGAGGAGACAGTGACCATCTAAGATCTCATGGCTAATGAGTAGAAGACCTAAACTGTGATTACATACCCTACCACCAGTTCTTCCCCTTCAGAGTGAGTCATTGAATAAAGAAGAGTTTGCAAATATTGATTGAAGAAGAGTTTGCAAACTCCAGTGCCTGCAGGGCCTCTGCAGGTAGCAGCAATGAGTGAAGCAGACCAGACATAAAGCCTTAGGGAGCAGTGAGGCCCGTGTCCAGCTGGAGAACAGGGGGCCGTCCAAAGAGGGCAGCCATTGTTCACTGTGTGATTGTTTTATGTGAGGATGTGGGCCAGCACTGCCAGCTCTTCCAAGCTTAGGCAATGCTGAGAATTAGAGTTTTAAAATATTGACAGCGGATTCAGTTCTTTCCAAAACACTCTATGGCTCAAACGAAAATCATCACACAACCCTCCGGTTTTGATCAGTGGATTACAGTAACGCTCCCTGGTGAGTGAGGCTTAGCTTTTTTTGAGGGTGCTTGCATTTTTAAAGTTTGTGGAAACAATTTCATTTCTAATTAATGCAGTCTGTCTTCTTTCATTTGTAGCACCTTATTGTGCCTGCTCTGGGTCCCTTAGCTTCAACGAATTTTGGCTAAAGAGAGTGGGAAAATAGAGATGCACTGTGCACAGTGTTGCCTTACAGCTAAATTGCATTTCCCCCATCCTGACTGCATGCGGGTCTGAACCCCTCAAGGTGGCAGCGCCTCAGGATATTGAGGGAGAGGCT
>NW_011889343.1:492412-500907 GCF_000151845.1 Pteropus vampyrus
AAAAGCGGTTTGTTTTTCCTGCATCTGATTCTTATACCCCTTATCTCAAAATTTGCTTTGCACTTTTAGTGTTGGTCTTTGTGTAACTTGAGTCACTTGCTAATATTTTTTTTGTTTTTGTTACTTTGTGATAAGAGAAGAATTTCTGCGAGCTGCAGTTCAAGAAATAGAAGGTACAAATATCAAATATCACCTAAGCCTATATGGACTCCTGGTCTCATTTTCCCCCTGTATTTACAGGAGACACTTCGTTCTAAGTGTTTAGGCCTGTCTGCTAGAGATGTCCTTTCTGGTTTCCACCGTGTCTAATTATTAACACTGAGGGATACTACAAGTTGTCGGTTAGAAAAGGGGAGAAAACTTAACGTTTAAGGAACTAATTTTATTGCATCTCAAAATGGCTTTTGTGTGAATCTACCACATGTATCTTTTTATAAATTGTCAAACACTTTGCTTTAACTCCAAGAGTATTGCACTCCAGTTGGGCGATGTCTTTTTCCATTTTGTTGTTGTCGTTGTTGTTATTTTGTTATGCTAATAAATAGCCAATTTCACATAGCATAAGTAATACAGGCTTTATGCTGCAGAGCTGTGTAATTCCTTTGACACTCGCACAGGCAGAGAACTTTTGTGCAGGGAATAGAATGCCCACTTAATATGTCCATTTCTCATGCATTTCTTCATGGAAGGGAGTCGTTAATTATAGTAGCCATTTAGGAGATTTTATTCCCCAAGACTGAATTTCCTGTCCGTATATCCAAAATGCCTGATTCCACAGATTTTGGGGACAGAAGAAACCATTCAGGAACACATAAGATATTGAGTATGAGTCTCAGTGATTTTTGTTGTTGTTGTTCAAAGCGTCATATGTTTTGTTTTCCTTGCTTACATATGGAACTGACCCCTAAATGTACTGATAAGAGAAGAATAAGTAAGCAAACCCTCCTAGGGTTTGAGGCTGATGTAAAAGTCACTTGGTTTCAGCAAACCAGACTGGAACACGAGCCTTTTGTTTGCTGTTGAAAGTTTAGCACTTGAATTTCGGGTTGGGCCGTTAAGTTCATTAAGGAAAATGTGGACACCTCATGCCAACGCCTGTTTTCTTTAGTCCCTGAGAATGGAAGGCATTGTGTGTTCGGTACACACACAGAAAAAGCTAACAGTGACTCAATTGTGCCCTGGGAACAAAAGCTCTTACCTAGGGACAAGATGGGAGACCCCAGGCTTCTGCTTGCCCTGCTTCATGCTTAGCAAAGTCTGCCTTGCTGGAAACCCCAGAGCAAATGTCTGACCTGTTGCTGGTGTTTGCATGTGAAATTAATCCATGAATTGCTTTCTCCTGGAGCTTACAAATAAGAGAACGTGGCAAATTTGGAAGAGACCAAGAGTCCAGGCCCTAGGCCCTCTGACAAAGACCAGACATTAAGCGGAAAGAGGAGACTAAAAGGAAATAAGAGAGTTTGGTTTCCCTGTCAATCTGCTTCTTTGCAAACACCCCAGTGACACATATTAATGGTTGCGTCATGTGGCTGCACATCTGCATGCCAGCATTCAGCTTTGGTTAAATCCATTTTAAAACCATTTACCCACTATCCAGTTGTCGGCAGCAATCGGTGAATGAGAAGGTGAGAATTAGGGGACATTCAGCATTGCAAGAGGACAGGGACAGCCCCTTGGTTCTGCTCTCATATGAATGGAATGTCACTGAATCTCCTTGAATGGTGACAATGTGGGTGGAAGCCTGTTTTCACTTGAGAGCAGCCAAGAGTTGGCTTTGTCGTTGGCTTCGCTGTTGGCTTTGCTGTTGACCTGAGCCAGTGCTTTGGTTAATGACCCTAAGTCTCAGGACATTGTATTTTTTTTTGCGTTTGGAGTATCAGTCAAGGCCAACATTTTGAGTGTTCTTTATTCGTTAGGGAGAATGTTGGCTTGCCCAGGGTTGAGAATACAGTGTCACAAGCAAAAAGAGTTGCTTAAGAATTTGAAATTCCTATTCCCCCAGTGGTTCTCTTGAGTTTTGGTAAATCTAGACTAATGAATATAGCAGCTAATAATAATAATGGTAGCAAAAACAAAGCTAACATTTACTGACCTTTAATACTGTACCATGCCCTTTATAAGCATTATCATTTATAATCCTTACATTAAGTGATTTTTATTTTAAAAATTAGGCAAAATAAAAAGCAAATATTTAGATTGGGTCCCAGGACAATGTCTAAATATGTTATATTCTCGTTGAAGTCATAACATCATAGATGTAAGCCAGCATTTTCCCAACTTCAGTGTGCTCATGAGTCTTCTGGGATCTTGTTAACATGCAGGTTCTGATTTGGTAGGTCTGCAGATTCAAAGAACATACGGGGAGGCAAGTTTCTAAGTCAGATATTGCCGAGCCTGGCCCATCATTGGAATTGCCTGGAGAGATTCTAAACACACAGCTTCCCTCTGACCTCTGAGATGATGATTCTTAAGATGCTAGCCTTGCTTTTACAAAACAGTGAGCAAACTGGTCCCTGAGGGCATCTGTGATCTATACAGGATCAAGCACAGTGAGAACCCAGACTCTGGGGGCCTGGAACGTGCTCCTTCCACATACTACCCATGACTTAACGTCAACTGGTACCATCTGCTGAAAGGTGCACACAAGACCCCCCTGGCGGGCCCGTCGTGCACTGCACATTTCTCTCAGGTGTACTACAGCTAACACTCTGTCTCTTCAGGATAGAAATGCTGCTCCCCAGAGAGACAGTGACACTCGAGTTCTATCTTTTGCACATAGCCATTTATTTACATGACATCTGGAGTTGACGTGAGGAGGAAGAAGAGAAGGGGAGGGAGACGTGAGTCTGGGGTGGTGGGGATATGTGGTTCTGAAGGAGGCCTGGTATGTTTGCAGAAGTGGGCAGCACAGCTGGAGACTTCCCCCAACATAGCTGCATTGTTGCTGCCTGTCCCTGACCAGGGAGGTTCAGACTTCTGGAAGTACTCCCAACCAGCTAGCATTTATGTCAATTCTTGTGGCCTTAGGACTCTGACCTTCTCAAGTCACTTCTACACAGCTCCAGTGTCCAGGAACTTGACAAGCTGTAGGAAAGGGTCTTGCAGGATTCATGCCCCTGATCTCCAGGATTCTAACCCAAACCAACCTTTGATCATTTGGGGTTTTGAAGGTTTCTTGAGAAATATTTTCATTATTGAATGTTTGTTAGGGTTTGTTTTGACTGCTTGTTCCAACAAATCCAAAATTATAATGGTTTAAAGAAAAGAGGAGTTTATATCTATCTCACATAGAAGGAGTCCAGAGCAGATGTGACAGCTCTGTGGTATCAAGGACTTTGCCTCCTTTTATGATGTCACTCTGCCATCCTAAACATGTGACTTTCATTTCAGAGTTCAATATGGCTGCTCATGCTCCAGCCATCACATCTTCATTCCATCCAGCAAGAAGAAAGAAAAGAGGAAGAGGCCATGCTCTTTCGCATATAAGACTTTCCTTGGATGTTGCACACAATACTTCTGCTTATATCTTATTGTCCATAACATGGTTACATAACCACAGCTAAGTAGTTATGAGCATAAGAAAGGCTAGGAAATGTGGTCTTTATATCAAGTTGCCAGATACCCAGCTAAAAATTGGCAATTCTAGGACTCAAGACAAAGGAAAGATCAAATATTGGGATAGATAACTGTCCCTGCCTCACCAGGGTCTTACGGTCATTTCCAAAGCCAGGTAATATTTGGGTTATGTCCACATGTTTCAGATCAATGCCTCTGAGCCATTTTATATACCACAGGGGGTTTCGGATCATGCTGGATCTCTTCAGCGTTCTTCCAAAGGGAGTCAGAGCTAGCCATTTTAGGTTTTATTCCACTAATTATGATTTAATGATTTAATTAATTAGAGCTGATATGGAATGCAGATATAAGGAGAAAGTTGCTGACAATAATCAAAGGTTAAAGTCAGAAGACAAAGACTCGTAGATTCTAGCAGTTTCTCTGGTGCTATCTTCAACTTGCTGGGGATGTATTGCACGTGCATTTGGAGCCCTAATAAGATCAACAACAGTAACCACAGCAAGAATAGAAAAATGGACCAAGTCTCAGCAGCAGAAAGGATGTTTGGTTCTGAGTCAGCATTGGGTAGTTTCTGGGGCAGGATGCAGCCTATGAATCTTAAGATGTGCTTGGGTCCTAAGATCCTTATTTTATAAAAAGAAAGCCTAGAGCTGGACATACCTGGACTCTCAGTCTTCATAGAGGTTTCAAAGGAGCAATTTGAAGAGTGGCATCTATATAATTCGAACATTGATAATTTAATAGATTTCTAGGGCAGAGAAGGCCATTCTGTGTTCTTTCTAGAATGTTCCACCTTGTTCCTAGAAAATACCGAGGTAATGAAGACTCATAAGTAGGCTGAAGGTTATCATCTCCCCCGCCCCTTTTTTTTGTTGTTGTTGGCCTAGCAGTAAACACAAAGTTTTCCCTTTAGAAGAGAATGTGTGAAGAGAGGTGGAAGAATCAGAATAACCTTCTTCAACTTAATCACCCCAAACTTGAACAAAACGACCTTCTCATTCACAGGCATTCAGGAGCTCTCCTGGCAAGTGAAACCTAGGGCAGAATGGAAGATGTGAGTGTGGGCCTTACACGTAATACATGGCCCAGAGGCAGACCCAGCCCTGCCTCGGGAGAGCCTGGGAATAATAGTGAAATCCCGAAACCCAAGTAGCCAAATCTCACATGTTTTACAGAAGCTTTCCATGGTTCAATGTTTTGCCTTTCCTAACTAGCTCATGATGTCTGTTTTAGTGTAATCTTCTTTAATGTTAGCGTTTCGCGTATTTCAAACTTGAGTGGATTTTGATGAGCTCATCCTTCACACATACGCACATTCACGCAGGCCAGAGTCAATGAAAAAGTGTTTGAAATGGTGCTAAAGGCAGGCTGAGCAAATAAGTTTTCCTGTTCTGAATTCATGCTTCTTTATCTATACTAATAGTTTTAAGAATAAAAAAAAAAAAGAAAGCATAATGAACTCATGTATTTGCTCTTATGTTTTTCCCATAGTATCGAAGTCATGTCTCTTTAAGCAGCATGATGTTTGCTTATAGAAAGGTTTTGCCTTAAGCGCATGTCTGTTCTCAGAGGGAGAGAAGCCAGGCCTTGGGCATCTGACAATCCTTGGTTTCATCTCCACTAGCTGCCTATTCCTAGCAAATTACTATGTTTCTCTATATCTCAGTTTTCATTTTCCTACAATAGAAATGGCCGTGCCCTCCTCGCAGGAGGATAAAATGAGCTTTACTGTACGTGAAGGGTCCAACCTAATGCCTGGCTCCCTGTAGCTGCCCAATGAATGATTTTCCCTTTGCCTTCTTTAAAAAAAAACCTGCCAGTCAGTGTTTAAAGGAAGAAATATCCATCTGTCACTAAAATTTTTATGAGCACCTGCTGTGGGACTCAAGGTCAACAGGGCACATCTAAGAAGCTGTTGTTATACATTTATGGTTCTCAAAGTGTGGTCCACAGCATCAACAGCACCTGGGAACTTGTTAGAAATGCAGGCTCTCAGGCTCGCCCCAGACTGATTGATAGGAAACTCTGGGGGTGGAGCCCAGCGATTTGTGTTTTAACCAGACTTCTGAGTGATCTGAATGTATGCTAAGGTTTGAGAAACACTAATCTCTACATCTTGGTGCTCAGACCTTACTGGACCTTAGAATTTCCTGGAGAACATTTTAAAATACCAACACCAGGGTCCCGCCCCAGAGATTCTGATTCAGTGAATCTGGGGTAGAGCCCAGGTATGGGGATTTTTTAAAAAGGCTCCATGGATGATTCCAATGTGCAAAGGATTGAAATTTTCTGCTTTAAAGAATTTTATCTTGTCCTCTCTCTTTCTCCTTCTCTTTTCTCCTTCCTCCTTCCTCCTTCATGGACTCTTTGGGGTGGGAGGTTGGAATCAGGAGGTTGTATGTAACATCAGCTAAGGGAACTCCTGGGCACTGGGTGAGGTGTTACCCACAGGCCATAGAAAATTTTCATTGTTTTTGCCTCATTCCTACAGTGCCCTCATATCTTTGGATGGCAGTCGTCTGGTTTTAAATGTAGCACATGCTCATGTAGAAAGTTTGAAAAAAAAGAGGAAACTTTGAAAGAGAAAATAGAAATCTCTCAATCTTGTTCCTGTCCCATTAAATAGTAACATTTTGCTGTATTATCCTCCAGCCTTGCATGTATATGTCATTTTAATATAAAATTAGGGTCATAAATATCTATATATATAGTTACATATTTTGTTTTTTCACCTAAGATCATATTATGATAATTTTGCATCGTATTCTTTGAATTCCATTTTCAAAGACAGCATCACATTGCACTATATGGATTGGCTCAGCCATTTCTCTCTGGTTAATTCCATTTTCTCTCCATGATAAATATCCTTGTAAATAAAGCTTTGATCGTTTTTCTCATTATTTCTTTAGGATAGATTCCTGGAAGTAGAATCCCTGAGCCCAAAGTTACAAACACTTTAAAGGTTCTTGTTACATAGTGCTAAATTTGCTTCCGGAAGGACTGTGCCATTTCTACTCCCACTCTCTGAGATCATGCCTGCTTCCTTGTACTTTCGTGAACGTTGGTTATTACCTTACAAAACAAACAAACAAAAAACCAAAATGTGTCATTTTGCTGATCCAAGTGGTCCTGCCCTTGTTCTCTAGCAGCTCTCCGTGAATGTGGTCACAGGTTTCTAAACCCATACATCTTTATCTTCCTTTCATTCACTGTTTGGAATCATGTTTATCTTTTCATGTCTGACAGCTCTAGTTTAGGGATTTTTATCTTACCTGGGGATCTGAGACCATCTGGAATTCTCAGCTCTGCTCTCTGTAGCTCCATCCTCGTTGTATCTGGGCTTCATCTTTAATGCCTTTATGCTTTTTAACCTATTCATGCCACACCCACCAGCGCTTACCAAGAAGACACTTAGGACAACACCCTCAGGAGAACCTTAATAGATGCTCTGGCATCTTGCAGCAAAAGTTGTGCATAGCATTACAGTCAAAGTTTAATTACTCTGGATCACCAAGGCGTATGCCATCGATTGTAGAAACGATACTGTATTCCCACCCAACACACACACGCACGCTCAAGTGCACTTCTTCAGTGCATCAAGCAGGGAAGTCTTTTAGGGCCCCCAACTGAAATAATCAAAGAATCCATCTACTTGGCCTCCCTTGACAAATGATATTTGATTGAAGCACTGAACAATGTGCACTTGTAGGCTTTACTTCCAAATCGAATGTGCCTTACTTAGGTAGAGGAAGAGTTGAGAAACTTTTCCATTGTCCATGTTTCACATCTTGCAGCCATTCCAGCTTGTCCCAATGCCTGAGCCATGGAGATCTAGCCAAGATAATGTGTCTAGGTTTGGGACCTTCCTAGGAAAATCTGTGTGCTGGAAGGGCCGTGGAGAAGCTGTAGGTCATCATTGTTCTCATTTGCAAGGCTTTTTCTGGCAACTTGGCATCCTAGGTGCTCCACCTTTGGAGGTGTAAACATCTATCGGACAGCTTGAATTCAAGCCTAGAATATCTGGAGTCTGGGAAGAAACACAGCGGAGGCTCAGCCGTTGGTGAATTCTAAGAACTTGACGTTCTTTGGGAAGTCTGTGGTTATGGTTAGCTCATTGAGGAGGTGCAGTAGGCTTGGATAATGGCCCCCAAAGATGTCCTCCCTCTAATACTTGCAAGTATTTACCTTATATGGTATAATGGATTTTACAGAGATGGTAATGGGAAACTAAAACGGAGAGGTGGGTGTTCCAGTGCAGAAACAATCTCAAATATTTGTCATTTTACTTTTTAGAGTACATGTCTTAGTTTGGGTTAGGAAAATATAATCTCCATAGCATATTACACGTGAATGAATTCTATCCTTCATCCCTGTATCTTTGGAGGAATTTTTTGCTCCCGTTTCATTTATCAGATATTATTGAGCACCTTCTGTATACAAGGAGGGCATAAGAGTGGCTACACAGATTGATACCTGCCCCTGCTCTGCATGACCTCATCACTTGCTCTACGACTTCCTTCATTTCTGCCCGCTGTGGCATTCCAACAGTGATTAGGTCACTCCTGTAAAGGTAGCACATATGTGAACCTCTCAGGTAACAACTGAGACGTTAAACTTCTGAAGAGGTTTTCTGAAGTTTTAAGAAGCAGTGCTCAGAGTATGGTTCTGACAGTACGTGAGGACATTTGACATGAACACTTGATCATTATTTTGGTATGTGGCCTTTATACAATTTGGCGTTGACTCTATCGTAAAATACAGATGATACAGACCTCTGTGGGACCACTATACACACTCCCCCTAACTACAGAGTCAGTGCGCGGCGAATATGTCTTCCAGGGACATGAAAATCAGGTAACTTATCTGAATTGTTTCTCTCCACCTGCTTTCAGTGTCCTTAAAACTGCTTTTGAACTCAT
>NW_011889343.1:501532-521981 GCF_000151845.1 Pteropus vampyrus
GACCTCATCACTTGCTCTACGACTTCCTTCATTTCTGCCCGCTGTGGCATTCCAACAGTGATTAGGTCACTCCTGTAAAGGTAGCACATATGTGACCCTCTCAGGTAACTACTGAGACGTTAAACTTCTGAAGAGGTTTTCTGAAGTTTTAAGAAGCAGTGCTCAGAGTATGGTTCTGACAGTACGTGAGGACATTTGATATGAACACTTGATCATTATTTTGATATGTGGCCTTTATACAATTTGGCGTTGACTCTATCGTAAAATACAGACGATACAGACCTCTGTGGGACCACTATACACACTCCCCCTAACTACAGAGTCAGTGCGCAGTGAATATGTCTTCCAGGGACATGAAAATCAGGTAACTTATCTGAATTGTTTCTCTCCACCTGCTTTCAGTGTCCTTAAAACTGCTTTTGAACTCATCATCTAAAACTGCAGGCTGTTTCAGATGTTCAGACCAGCTTCCGAAAGCACATAGCTTTTGGAGATGCTCAGACATATTTATTATTCCTTGGACACGACTGTATTGCTCAAATTGCATAGCTTTATTGTGCTTTTGTTTTCATTTTCCTTCCGAGGGGAGGAACTGGGAATAGCAGTGAGTGATGGCCTGCCTGGGAGTGTCTTTCCTGCATCCTGATTAGCATCCTTAAAGCTTATCTGTCTGGAGGCAGATAGTCTCAGGTTTGCCTAAGCACAAGCTCTGATGATGGAACCAAGATGTGACTCTTTTAAAAACTTAGTTAATTTTACTAACAACAATATCCTGAAATCAAAACGAATTTACAACTACGTAGTTATCATGATCAGTAGTAGAGAAAGCTGACTCCAGAGCCTGTGTTTTAGAGGCGTTTAAGCCCATTTCAGTTTTGCAATCCACGTGTTCTGTATGTACTTATGGCTAGGTTGGGTTGTAAATTAGAGTTGAATCTTTTTCCTAACTATCTTTTGGCCACATGGACGGTAAGCTATTGTAAGTCAAAAGCAATGTGCTCACGTGACCAGCCTACAAAACAGAGCCAGCCTTGAAACCTGCCTGAACCGGCTTAGAAACTTGTAGAAACTTTACCTAGTGTGGAGAGAGTCTGTGACGAGGGAACAAACCAGCAATTCATCTTACATCCTTCACCTGGAGTAGAGCACATGCCCGGAGGTCATATGTATTTTTATACATTTATTCCCTTAACTTTTTTTTATAATTTGAAACTCATGGGCTTAATGTATTAAGAAATTTTAACTGAAATTTAATTTGAACAGGGCCTCACGTCCAAAGTTCGGTACTGCACAAAAAATAACTAAACTAAAAGAAAACAAATCTGGAAGGCCTTAAAAGCTATGCTACTTAATCAACTTTATGTTTTCAACAAAGATGGATTTTATGCTCTGCTGGAATGTGGCCTCGTACCTGGTACGTTCTTCTTCTCCAGTTTCTTTCTTAATGAGCCGGAGTATCCAAGTGAGATCTGAATTAAGCATACATAAAGCAATACTAAAAGAATCACTACAATCTTGGCAGCTTTTCTGATTGTACCAAATGATTTAAAGCAAAGTGAACTTGGAGGTGTATATTAGTCAGCTCGGGTTGCCATAACAAAATACCAGACTAAATTGGCTTAAACAACAGAAATTTATTTTCTCGCAGTTCTGGAGGCTGGAAGTTTGAGATCAGATGCAGCGTGGTTAGGTTCTGGTGAGAGCACTCTTTCTGGCTTGCAGATGGCTGCCTTCTCGCTGTGTCTTCACATGGCAGAGAGAGACAGCAAGCTCTCTGGTGTTTCTTCTCCTAAGGGCACTAATCCCATCACGACCGCTCTACTCTGCTGACCTTGTCTAACTGTAATTACCTCCCAAGGGCCCCATCTCCAAATACCATCACACTGAGGGTTAGGGTTTCAGCATATGAATTGGGGGGTGAGGGCAGGGGGACAAACATTCAGTACATAACAAAGAGAAGTGAGTTCAAAGGTTGGAAATGTCACAAAAAAAGCCAGTAGAGAAAAAGCAGTCATTAGAATCTCTGGGACTGTATTATCTAGCCTTTGGAGCCCAGTGACAGTTGACATTTGGCGACAGTCTTTACTGTGCTTCAGTCAATAGAATGGACAAGTCCTAAAAAATGTGGTTGAGTGGCTAGCAAGTTTAGTGAGACTGGCACCCACTTCAGTTGCTTCTGCCATGTTTTGCCATGACCATGAAACTTTCTTCCCCACCATGATCATACTTTGCCAACAGCCCCGCTTCTAACAGGGTCTCTGTGCCATAAAAGACCCTGAGATATTGATGATCAGAACCACAGCAGCACCAGCAGCTATGTCCACGTTCTTTCAAGAAGAAGCTGATCCCTGGGACCTGGGAGCCGTCTTCTCTATGTCAACGGTGGATACAGTTGTCTACTTTATGACATTTATCTTTCTATTTTTTAATAGGGAGAAGGAAGGGAGCAAAGGAATGAATAGTAAACCAGGAGAAAGATTGCTAGGGATTGTAATTCTCAGCTAGGAAAAGGAAGAATAACATTTTATTGTTAAAGATTCTCCTTTGGGGGGATATTTTGGGGCAAAAAAAAAAAAACAAAACTATCATACTATACCTGACACAATGACAGTGATCAAGAAAGATTCATTAAGTGAGTGAATGAAGGAATGAATGAATGAATGAATGCAAGTAGCAATCACTTAGAATTCAGGTAGAGACCCCAAATGTTCCTCAACATTTTTAAACTTGCCATTTGGCAGGAGCACTGAGCACACGATGCATAAATGCCCACAGCAGATTTTATGAGTCCCTCATGATGGGCTTGTTAATTCTTATGACTTCCACAAGCTAGGGGAAATAATAGCTATCAGTACCAGGATCTCTCACAAGTGAAGAAGAAATGAATCAGCCCTGTGTTTATGGTGCATAGAAAGAGCAGATGTCTGTGAGCAGTGAAATTCGGGGCTTGCAGACTTACCTCTTACCTCTCTCATGCCATCCTGTCGGCAGCTTTAACCTCCTCGAGGATGTTGTAACCATTACCTGCCTCCTGCTTTTGACCTCCTCATTTCCAGTAACCTTTTCCTCTGCTCCACGGCAGCACCAGAAGCTCTACTCAAATCTCCATTTCCAGGCAGCCATTCTCACAGCATTTCCTACCCACTGACCTATCCACCCCTTCTGCCATAACCACTCTGTGGCCTCACTGGAAACTTGCTGTCCATCCACCTCTTTTCACTATCCATCACCGCTGCCCTTTCTCTACTTTAGTCCTTGGGTGGGAGGAGGGGTAACTATGAAATAAGTAAGATAATATAGAAAATCAATTTACTAGATAGGATCGGACTTTAAAATGAGCTGAAGCATAATCTCTGTTTGTATTTCTCACTGGGCTGGATACATTTTTGTAGCCTCAGATAGTATGCTGCATAGAAATCTTGATGTTTGCCATTTTGGAGCCACAAGCTCATCTGCATGAACCAGTGGTTATACCAATAGGACTTCGCTAGAGAAGGCTGTTTGGTAATTGACTTCAAGTACATAAATGTCTGTTAGAATATGTAGATTGTCCAGTTGACCTCCATAGTCCAAATAGCAGAAGTATTTTTAAGAAGAAAATCATCTACATGCACATAAATGAAGAGTTGAACTTGTGTTCACATATTTTTAAGAAAAATATCCAGAATACATAGTCCGAGTTTCCAAGAGAATTTTGGTCTCTATTAGTCTTCTAATAAGCTCGGCAATAGTATCTTTCATCTTCTAATGATTAATGCGTTAGTAATGGTTCACCTCCCAGTGACTTTACAAGTATCCTTTCCACTTCCCTTCTATAAATAAAATAATCAAGCTATGTCCCAGTTTTATATCATAGCTATAAAATTAGCCAGATTTTGAAAGATGGCTTGAAGTATAGCTAGTCCAAACTGAGATGTACTTTGGGAGTAAGGCGCATGTTGGGGTTCAAGCACCAAAAAAAAAGTAAAATATGTCGCAATTTTTAATCTTTACTACGTATTGAAATTATAATATTTTGATATTTTGGGATAAATAAAATATATTGTTAAAGTTAATTTTACCTGTTTCTTTTTACTTTTTTCTTAATGTGGCTAATCAAAAATCTTAAATCGTACATGGGGCTTGCATTTGTGGCTTATATCTTTTAGACAGCTCTGTCCTAAATAAGTCATTGTTTTAATTTATACATATTTACTGCTTAAAGCTTAAGTTTAAATGAATATTCCAATTGTGAAGAATTCGTATTTATAACTCACTTCTTGTAATAAAAATTATTAGACACATCTTCTGAACAAATAATTGCTACTAATACTTAAGTAATGTAAATTCAATCAACCTTAATATGGTCAGAAAGATTGTAAGTTTTCGAAGCATTTCTTTTGTAAAATTTTGTCCTGTTTAAAAACATACGTTTGAGGGAAGTTAGAATTTTGGAACCAATGCGAAGTTCAATTTCGTTTGCTTTACCCCAAACTACTATCATTAACTCTTCTGAGCCAGTTATATAGTGACACGACACCCAGCTTTTTAAAGTTAATTCAGTATCCTGAAAGTCGCCTCCTTCAGTTTGTTTCCATGTGTCTTTTTCGTATTATATGGACCTAGTAATATAAAACATCTAATTAGCATTCTCTTTAGTGATTGGGCCAAGGAATCAAAAATTAACAGGAGAAACTTGGAATTACAAGGCCCACGTCTGAACAAATGATTCACTTTCCCATTCAACAAACATTTGCTGAGAGGAAGAAGGAGGTAAGGTGTGAGTCCTGGAAGGGTTGGAACTTCCTCTCCTCCCTTTCATGTAAGTTCCATGGACTCCTAGACAGACCCAAAGGCATAGATTTAGAAGTATGCAGTGTATTATAGTAGCTGCACAGGTTGCCTATTTCATCACTATCAGGCCTATAGGGACAATTTTTAAGTAGCTTCTGGGCACCAAGCTTTCCTCTATATTCCCTGCCTTTATATTGGGTGGATGACAGTATTGTACATTTATGTTAATAATAATGGAAGGAAAAACAAGACCAGATCTTTCTCTACTCCCTTCGCCTAGTCAAAATTTTCTTTTAGCACTTTGTTTTTCGACATGGAGCACTTCTTTGCCTCTGGAGAATGCTAATGTTAATTTTTATTGTGCAGAATAAATGTTGGTCTTGCATGATCAAAGTCACAAAGTTAGCTTTGGAGATTTGAGACTTCTTTGAACATGTGCAAACTCAAGTTAGAAACAGCCTCAAACAGCCTCAGCTGAAGTCTTTCCTCCATGACGGTCCACGAGATGAACCAACAGCATATAACCTGTCCCAGGGTGAGATTGCCTCACAGAATTTGACCATCCACTCACTCCTGAGCCCATTAGGCCAGAAAAATGTCAGAATAATATTAATCAAGGACCTAAGACCTGGAAATTGGCCATTTTTGTTCTCATGCTTTCCTTCTCTTCCCCCTGAATATTTCAGTATTTCCTAAGTTCAAGCAGTCTAGCACCGACCCCACATGCCAAGGCGTTCTGAAGCCAGCAGCCTTCAAGGAGATCCACTCAGCAGCCCGTGCTCAAGAGGGCTTCTCCAAAATAGGACACAGAACTTGCGTAGATTTTTCCTTCTCTTATTTTCTCTAATAGGACAACATATGAGCCTTGGCATGTGCTTAAGAGATACAGATGGTTTTAAGCAACCATATACAATAATAATTGTTCTAATTACAATAGTGAGCATATGGCTCATATTACATGTCAGGCACTATCAAAAGAGCTTTACATGTGTAACTCATTTAATCTTTACAATAGTCCTCTAGCATAGGTACGGTAATGACACTCAATTGCTGATAGGGAACCTGGGTCACAGAGAGGATGAGTAACTTGCCCAAGATCACACAGCTAATAAGTGGCAAAGCCAGGATTTGAAACCAGGCCCTCTGCCTCCAACGTTTAAGTCAGAATCCTGCAGAAAATTAATTTTATCTGTCTAAATATTTTCGTTCTGAAAGACTTGAAATGGCTGTTTCTAAAGCCTGCTTAAAAGAATTCCTTTTCCTTGCTCCATCATCTCCTATTAGGGACTGACCTAAACTTATTAGAGATCTTCGGACATAGACACGGGGGTTTTATTCTCAGCTGTGATATCACAGCATTATATTTGTTTGATAGTATAGAGTATGTAAAGCACAATCACATCTTTTTACCTCTTGAGTTTTATAGCAGTCCCATAAGCTAATTATTAATTTCAACTGTGTTTTTTTTTTAATTTACCAATGACCAGGCTGAGGCTCAGAAAAGGTGACGAAGGACCGGCGCTCCCACTGACCGTAGTCAGGAAAGTGAGACCAGTACCCAATACTGCTGTCTCCTGGCCTGGCATGCTCCCTTCTCCCCCGATGCATTTCTGCCCCTGCTGGTATTCTCTCACTTCAAAAAGTTAATCTTAAGGTGCCGATGTATAAAATATATTTCCAAATAGAGTCTAGAGAAGTTGATGGCAACATTGCTTTTATTTTGAGTTTCAGTCTGGAAGGATCATTAGGAGATTCAGAAAATGCATGAAGAAGAAATTTTGTTGTAGGATTTCAACTATGTATATGCTCAACAATATGTTTTCTTTTAGTTAAGCAAGAAGTACAGTAAGCCAGAGCCTGGATTTCTACAGCCCCTAGAAGCAGAGCATCTTAAGGTTGGAAGGAATCTAAGAGACCATTGTCCAACCTCCCACTCATTCCTGGCTGATGGCCTCATTCCTCTTGACAACCTTTCAAATAGCAACAGTTCTCATCCCCAGAAGCAAAATCTCTTTATTGCCCTGCTCCCTGCCTCTGACTGCCACCTACACTCTCAGCTTCTCTCCTACCAAGTGCAAGTGCCCATCATGGGGCCCAGGCTCGTACTGAGTGCAGGAGCACTGCACTCAAACACGCAGGGGCTGCAGAGAGGTTGCCCTGTGGTTGTGTCAATTGTAGTCAGCTAGAACCGTCAGGTATTTCCTATATGAACTGCTGTCATGTTAGGTTCATTTCTTTGGACCCAACTATAGGCGTTTCTGTTTATTTCTTTTATGAATTTTATTATTTAGCCTGCGGGATAATTTAAATTCTAGGTTCCAACAGTAAATTCAGCCATTCCTTTTAAATTAGTTATTTTAAAATGTGGTAAGTGTGCTTTCATCTGATGTACTGAAGAATGTCTTGTCTAGGACAGTGCTAAACTAGAGAGCCTTATGGCCTGCCAAAATCCACCACATGGTGATTCACCATTTCATCTACAAAAATATCATGAAAAATATGCTGAAATAAAAACATTTCCTTTCTTGTCTATATAATTTCCCATTTCAACTTGTCTTATAATACGGTCGGAGGGCAGGGGAGAGGTTCTTGCTGATTGTGCAGCCTATTGATCACCTGCTGTTTTTAGTTAAACTGATCAATAATCAATGTCAGTTTTTGCTGGTGACTAAGAACAAATTAATTGATCTTACAGAGAGATCCAGTTGGGTCCTCATTTAACAGTAATACAGCATCCTTATTAACATTGTTCCAAGATTACCAGAAATGACTTGAGATTTCTTCTGCCACACTGATGTTCAGCTTTCTCAGACCTGGAGATGTGAATTTCTTTTAAGTGCCTAGCTAAGTAATCTTTTATTATCTCTTTTCTAAACTCAAGTTTCGATTTCACCTTAACAGGATTTTCCCAACTTTTCCCTAGGTGAAGGTCATTGGCTGAAAACACACACACAAAATGGAAGCTAAAAAGAGTTTTGTTTCCTACACCATTGATGCTGACCAGCCATTTTTAGTCCTTTTCTATCTTCTTGCTCAGAAACTAACTTAAGTTTAGGCTTTTTTCCCCTCTTCCAAAACTTGGAATTAATTTAGGGTTCTTGAATAAGTTGTGCTATTTTGTTGTATTTATACAAGATCACGAACCATGTCTTCCAACTTTTCATTCTTTAGAAATCTGACCTCATGGAATTTGCAAATTGCATTGGGCCAATCACAAACAGCTTAATGACTATGAGAAATTCTTATTTAAAAAACTATTAAGGTTGTGTTCCAATTAGGGAATTTACCCAGCTACCTAAAGTTATGGCCTAAGGCAACTGCTCACGCAAAGCACTTGGCCCCAAGGAGACAAGGAGAATTCCCCTGAAGCATCAATAGACTATATGACTGTCATACACTTTTGCTTTTCAAGTGAATGTAGGTGATCACATATACTGATTGTCCCCTTGACACGCTTATAAGGCAGGTGGGCAGCTTCCAGGGGACCAGTTGAGGCCTACCACAAAATTAGAGCCCAGTGAATGTTTGAGAAAAGTAAATGCACATGGACGGCCCAAGGCCAGGATGTTTTTAAAGCAAATGATAAGATATCTTGTGTGATAGTTTTAAATACTGGAGCAACTGGCTTTCCATGTCCAGAAAGTTCCGTGGAAACAATTTAAATATGTAGTCAGCATATAAACTTAGAGTAACCATGGGTGACCGAGTTAACATGTATGAATTCTAAAATGTTATTGAATGCACACAATATTGGGCTCTTGGCACTCAATTAGTGGTGTTAATTTTCGGAAAGAATTCTATGTACATATGTAATCGAAATGATTTTTTAAAAACTAATGTATTGCTAGATCACTATGAAGGGAATTAAAACTCAAACTTGATAAGCCAATTCTTCTAGTATTATTTCTTTGTGATTCTAAGTGTAGTAACTGGTGCCATATCTCTCATAAATGCCTAACAAGTCATGAAGTAGCAAGAAAAATTTATTTATTTTCATGCCATTCACTTGCCCATTAAGTGGAAAGTAATCTCTAAATTGTGTACATTGGACTTCTACAGCTTCTTAGTCAGTACCTCCCTCTCAGAGTTCACTTTCATCATGAAGCTACCCAGCTACATCAGAGTCCAGCTGCCTTCTCTTCTCGAGCTGATCTAGAACCCCCAGAAGTCAGCACCCTAGAGTGAAGGCCTAAACAAATGTAGGTTTCTTCTTGTAGGATTGTCCCTTGCTCCAGGGCTATCGCCACTGTTTCCTCTGGGCCTGCTTACCTGCCCGGAAGTGGTGATGGCTCTCTAAACCAGGTAGGCTGCAGATAAACACAGGCTCTTGATCAAAGAGGCATTGTGGACCTTTGGGAAGGCATTGTGGCAATCTCACTCAGCTCTGCAGTCAAAGGTGCCATCAGCATGGGAAGGGGTGCAGAGGCCCTCAGGCCTCCAACACTGTAGATGAGGAAGTGGGAGCCTGCAAGCAGAACGGCTTCTCCCCGACACCTCAGAGGCCCTCACCCCTTCACCCTGAATGCCTTCCTCCCTCGCTTGCCAGAAAGTAATGTTTCTATCAGACAAAGCTTCGGAAGCCTTCTATGAATGATCACTTCTAGTCTCCTTGAATTCACATTCCACATTTTCTTGGGAAGCAACGTCCCACGGAAAGGTCGTTGGGTTTACAATCCCAGCTTCAAGAAGTAGCACTTTTATACCTCATACATGGAAATTTTTCATTTTCCTGAGTATTTGACCTAAAACCAATTAGTGACACCTGCTCCTCAGAAGTCTCACTTCCTGGGAGAAGTGACATCATCCATGTTCTCAGTCTCTTGGCTGTGGTATTTACAGCCTTTCCCTGCCTCTGACATAAGCTTCATGTTTGCTGAGTCCGATCGCAGGGGTGAGATCAGCCCACATGGCAGGCATCCAGGGAGCTCTGCTTCCATTGAGGGAATACTCAGACTTCCCGGGAGCTCTGGTTTCTCTCTAACTTATCATCTTTCAGTTTTATCTGCCTGGCTCTCTCTTCAGGTAACTCCAGCAGTGAATTTCCCTGACAGCTTCGCTTGCCTAACCTGAAGTGACCCCTCAGTCCTCTGCCTGTTTTCTCCTCTCCTCAGACTTTCTCTGCGAGGCGAGTCCCCACCTGATTCAGAGCCAAGGTGACAGACAGATCTGTAGACATCATGGGAAAGGTCTTGGCCAAGAGCGCTGTGAAAAGGATTCCTCCTGGCTGGGCTGACAGCCAGGCAACCACTAGCTGCCTCGTTGAGACCTGGGCCTGTGACTCTTGCAACTGCAGAGAAGGAAAACCCAGAAGAAGCTGCTACTCCCTCCCCTGTTGGAGTCAGTCTCCAGAGCCAGACAGGCCCTTGTACAGCATCTCTGATACACATCAGTCATATGGCTGCACTAAAAGCCACATAACACCACGCATATTTTAATTTCTTCCAAGTCACTCAAGTCCAAACTCTTCACGAAAACAGACCTGACTTCTTTAGATAAGATGGAGCTGTAAGGTGGAGCTAATTCTTCCAATGATAAAGCACGACAGAGAGTCCTAGATCTGCCTGTGAAAGCACACGGACAAATAGTATTTCTATCTAAGCTTGGAGGGAAGACATGAAAATATTCACATATCTTTGTGCACTGCCTGCCATGCTCCAGAGCTGGGCAGAGGACATATCGGGGAGGATTACCCGATGGTTCATATAAACTACCTTTAATCTGTGCAACTTAATGTAGTATTTACACAATTATGACTTATGCCCATCAGGCTCTACCCAACTTTTCCTTTCTCGTTACCTCTAGCTAGTTTTCTCCATCCTGAATCTTAGCATCTTGAATGAATCTTTCTTTTGGGGGGCCATGGAATAAGGAACTTAAGCTCAGCATCTTGTCTGTCTTCCCTTTCACCATGAAGTTATATGAACCTCCTGCTCCCTTTTTCAACTTTTTTTCCCCTGAGAGCAGCTTGCCGAGTTGAGAACAGATCGTACTTTATGACCCAGTTAACTTTAGCCCAATAGCTGAAAGGGGATTACATGACAAAGTCAGGATGATCAAATAATGGGATTGGCCCAAGGGATAACATGCTGAAGTTGGAATGATAAGCACGGGACTAACCGCTCTGCGATTTAAGAGGGCCCCCTGTAGCTCGAATACGGCCTTAGGGCAGGAAGCCCTGATCCCAGTGATGTGGTCACCATTGAATAAATGGGAGAGCTGTTCCCAGTGTGACACCCTTTCCTTATAAAGTCATTTTACTTTCCAAAATACAGGACTCTCAGGGTAACCGTGATTCTGATGTGGGGCTTCTATATTCGGAGAAAATATTTGAAGCATTGTCATACTTTTTATTTGTTTGGTCCATTGGAGGTCCAACTTGATACAGTTTAGACTGTATCAAATGACACTTTTCCAAGACTTGTTTTCTTCTTCCATTCCCTTTTGTTTATCAAACAGCCATGAGCACCAAGCCTGTGTGCTGAGCCCAGCCCTGAGTTAGCTACCAGGGTGGTGCCAAGCAGAGTGGGCGAAGTTTCACCTGACCCTAGAGCAGGATCCCCGCTCGCTCTGCACACCTCCTTCACGTAGCACTGGCAGCTCTGTTACATGGCAATGTCTTGTAAATTCCTGCCACAGACCAGATCTGAATGAGGCACAATCAGGCGTGGCGACAAGTGACAAGAACCAAAGCGAGGGCATCCGGAACAAGATGGCAGTGTGATCCCCAGACTCATGTGACTCCAGTGCCGGGGAGGCTAGTTGGGACACACTGTAAGGGATCCACAGGCTCCGGGCTCCTTCCCATCACCACTGCACTTTTCTCGGGGTGGGTGAGGGGGCTCATGGCCAAGGTGGCCTCGAGGGCTCAAGAGCTCACCTGTAAATCAGCCAGCACGCATCACTGCGCTCTGCCTCAGAGCTTCTACTCTGCCTCCTCTCAGTTGCTAGCGAAAATACCCAAACCCAACTGACCATCTGAAAGACAAGAAAAACTCCCAATTCTCTGCTAATCTCAAATGGTACTGGGCTTCCGACTAGACTAAGACCATCATACAATTGCCTGTCTCTTCTATGCAGCGCTTGACCAGCAGCCAGGAGGCAGAGGCAGCAGACAGCCTCCTCTCCCAGGCCTCACTCAGTTAGTTCCCACCCTTCTCATGGTCCACAGTGTCCCAAAAGGGCCTGAACCCTGTGGGCATCTTCCACTGTTAGTTCTGCCCTCAGCTCCATCCAGGACCAAAGGTGGGCACTGTGACTGGCATCATGCCTTAGAAATTAACCTCAAAATTCAACTCAGTGTTGAGAATTAAAAGGAAACAACAGTTCATAGAGAGCCCAGTCCCAGCTCTTAAGGAGCCAGCCATTTAATGGAAGAGAGGACCATACCAAACTTTAAGAAAACTAGATTTCAAAATGCTTCATGTCTACAGCCATGCCACCCTGAACAAACCCAATCCCATCTGATTTCGGAAGCCAAGCAGGGTCGGGCCTCATTAGTGCTTGGATGGGAGACCACCTAGGAAGACCAAGTGCTATAGGCGTAAAAAATAAAAAATAAGGGATTGTAAGCCGACAAGGTCCTTGCAATCTGTGAGGTCAACCAAGGGTTACCTCGCCTAAAAAAAAAAAAAAAAAAAAAAAAAAAAAAAAAAAAAAAAAAAAAAAGGGTCATGACCAGAAAAAAAGGATTTATGGTAAAAAACCCCAAACCCTCAGAAACACCCCTTGGAGAAAGCAAGGTCTGCTGAGTCCTGCATGCAGAGACCTGTTTTGACTCTGAACTTGGTTGGCCATGAAACCCTTTCTCTAAGTAGCATCTCTTTATTTGGAAAGTGCTCCTACAGATGGAGCTGAGATATTCCTCCTCTAAGAGGTCTCTCAGGGACAAGTGGAGTGAACAAATGCACTCACTACTATCTTTCTAATCTTCCTTATTTCTGAGTCCTCACTTGCTCTGGTTTACTAATTCTTTAATTATAACAAGGCTGTTCAAGCTACCTGATACTCTGTGTATTTGGTTTCTTTGTCCTGCTGGCAGCACCACACTTGTATGGGGAGCCAGACCCTTGCCCTCCCCTACCTTGGGTTCTGGGTTTCACCCTGTTCTCCTGGGCAGGACCACACTTCTCTGTGTGGTCCTGGCCTCTGGGAGGATGCTCTCCCCAATGGGTTTGCCTCTGTGCCGGGCTTCCTCCGCCAGGTGTGTTACTCACAGGCTTCCCAGCCAGCCCTTAGGCAGCACTTCCCATTCTGCATCTCGCTCCTGATTCGCATGTTGTTCTGGTTCCCTGGGTGACCCACTGCTGTTTATCCCCTTGTTGAACTCTGCCTCTCGCCATCGGCACCCTGGCAACCTGCGCTGCTTTCTCATTGGTGGGAGAACAGTTGTTCTCCAGATTATTGCCATTTTGACAAAGCCCTGGTAGCAGTTCACGCTAATTTTTGGAGGGTTTAAAATAATAACAGTGATAATGATAATAAATCACCAGCTTTGCTTGTTTTGTAAAAAATGGTTTGCCTTCCTGTCACGCGTAGCTTCTCAAGGGGCAGAAAGAGAGCAGTCCTGAGTGTGGGCTGCACCACGGGTATGTTCCAGAGGAACTGAACGTGATGCTGAATCATCCGGTCCCCCTGTGAGCATAGCCTATGACATCACCTGGAATTCCTGCAGCTGGCGGGTTAGGATGGAAGGGGAGGTTTTCATTAAATGAGGACATAGTGCTTCTCTTCACAGGCATCCCCTCACGGTGGTGTCACTGTGGGAAACCCTGGGTGTTCAGACCAGTCAGAATGAAGATTAGGTAGTGGTATGTTTACTGGGCCCTGTTACAGTGTTTGGTTTCTGTGTGTTTCCCAGGGTGGGAATCTGCTTCTCCACAGACTTGGAAAGGTGAACTAGAGGTGACCACAGCTCAGCCAGAAACCTGTGGAGGCATTTCAGTGAGAGTCTTTGGGGTTTGTTGTTGTTGGGTTTTGGTTCTGGCACAGCGGTGCCTCCTGAATGATGCAGCACTTTCCTTGAAAGATGAGGGATTGCTGCCAAATGAGAAGTGAAGAAACTGAAAAGTGAGCCCACACACACTGATGTAACGAGAGGGCTTGTTTATGAGAGATGGGGGGACCTGCTTTCAACACGGTCTGGGCACTGTCAATCCTTTCTACACTCTTCCCTTAGGCCTGTCCGCAACATTGGTCACGTCCTGGCCCCTCACCCTCCGTATCGAATCCTTCCTCTACACAGCTTCCGGGGCCATCTGTTAAACCTACCGTCCAAAATATTCTAGTGGCTATTCCAGCTGCATAAAACACAAACTTGGTAGCTTAAAACAACGTATGATTTCTTGTACTTCTGTGGGCTGCCTGAGTGTTCCTGCTGAGGGTCTCTCATATGGTTGCACTAAGCTGTTGGCTGGGACTGGACCCATATGAAGAGTTGATAGGTCAGACATACAAGATGGCCACTCACCTGGACAGCCTTTTAAGGCTGCTGTCAGCTGAGCAGGAGCTGTTGACAGGAGCACCTCCAAGTGGCCTTCTGCCAGCATGATGGTTGGGCTCCAATAGGGAGCTCCCAAGAATGTATGTTCTGAGAAACCCAAGCAGAAACCTCAGAATCTCTTCTGCCACATTCTGATGGTTAAACAAGGTTCAGATTCCAGGAGATCAGGCTGAGTTCACCTTGTGATGGGAGAGGCGAGGTCGCCCTGAGAAAAAGTATGTGAGATGGAAGATATGGCTGAGGCCATATCTGCAAAATGCAGTCAGCTTCACCTGCCCACAGGCTGAAACTTCGGCATCCAAGCAAAGCCACAAGGTCCTTTGGAGACCAAAGGGAACATTATCGATAGGTCTCTATCCAATATGAAAATAGCTTTATTAGTCCTAATGGAGAAATTAAAAAATAGAAACTTAACACATAGATTTCAAAGTTGTCAAGTAGAAAATGCCAAGAAATTTAGTGCTGCTTTTCAGCCGCTGGAACATTGCCCTCTGTGCTTCTTTGAAGAGCACGAAGCTGAGACAGCTTATTAATTTCCTCTTCTACATGTGCTTGATGTGCTTAGGGAACCCACCTTACACTCACATGCATGACCTTATTTCTTCTTGTTATCACCTGTGCACAGATAGGGACACTGAGGCTCAGAGAGATTCCCTGCTTTCCTATGTTGTTGGCAAAGTTGAGGCCGGCATTGCTCCTTTCCGGGCAGGGCCCTGAACATCTTCTCCACTGCTCCCTTTTCTTTCAAAAATTCTAGGCAGGCTCTCTCATGCCTCCTCACTTTGGCTCCCTTGTGCCACTTCTTAGATCCTGTCACTCTGCACATACCTTCTTCATTTCCTGACTTGCTCTCAGCGTTCAGGACACAACCTGGATCTCCTGACCTCACGCTCTCCCCCAGAGTGGCCCAGAGTGGACATGTCCTTTTTTATGACCCTTCCCACATTATGGTGTTAGATGCTTATCTCTCCCTTAGTCTATAAGCTCCTCAGAGTCTTTTCCCCAGCCATAAATATAAACTGTTATCAAATGTTAACCATCCTTGAATAATCATTTTGGTCACCTCACCTCTTACTTAAGACCTGTAATTCCAGTATTCCAGCAGGATTCAAGCCACTACCCCTTTCTTCAAGAAAAACAGTTGGCCCATAAACCAGCACTAAAATTGTGCCAGGGGATTAATATACAAATGCAAAAGTAAAAATTATTTTGTGTTAATTAGAAACCTTACTGCGAAGATTTGGAAGGAGGGCAGAGTTGAAACTTATCGGCTGTTTGATTTAAGTATTAATGTAGGGAATTCACAATAATAAATAGTTACCATAAATAATTTTTAATGGTTATATGTACAGGGTAGATATATTTAAAATCAAAGAAAAATTATATGCCATTTTAGTCACTTTTTTTTTAATCTGCACGGACCTTCCTGGGTATTAGTATGTTCTAAGTGGTGTCTGCATCAAAGTCAGTAATGAAAATATGAGAGCCTAGGTTAGACCAACCAACCCATATGGGAGAAAAAATTGTCACATCCAGCCAGCTTGCTCTTCCTGCATTCTGAATGCAACATCTCCGACATCGTATGTCCATCCCATCTTTCCCCAAGTGAGAGCAAAGCTCCCACAAAGAAATGAATTTAAAAATTAAACCCGAATGGATTAAGCAGAGTTCAAAAGGTTTACTTTTAAGATCTTACGAAATGTATAAGACCAACAAAAACACAAATGCTTCACCAATTTCATGTCACCCTTGTGCACTGACCTTGAGAATCTTCTGTGGTTCTGATGATCAGTATTGTGCTTCCTAAGCACATACGCAAACGTGGCTTACTTTTTATTGCAGAGTGCCTCCGAGCATGTCAAAGCGATGGTTTTAATTAATTAAAACACTTTATGAGTTTTCAGTGAGGAGGAGAAGGCTATATCGCCTAAACTTATTTGACCACAAACTCTTCTTTTTGCCTTCCCCTCAGAAAGCTCTTTCCTAGAATGACCCTCCAGTCCTGTCTGCAACTTCACAAAGGGGTGGCTTGTATCTCAAGCAAAATGGACACAAGCCCAGCATAGGAACCAGGCTCAGTGAATAGAGCTTAAGAGCAAATACACTTGGGTATGGAGTCATTTCTCAATTATGCAAACTTACTTGCTGAATGAATTGGGGCAATTTTTAAAACATCTCTCTGAGGCTTAGTTTTCTCATGGATAGAAGAAATGACAATGATGTGATTCTCATTGAGTTGTGATAATAAGATGATATGTATAAAGAGCCTTGCATAGAATCCTGGTTATTGAGCGACTACAAGGATGCTGATTTCTTTGTCTGACTTACTAATATATCCAATTTGATCAGTATCCTTGTAGTCACTTATTGAGCGACTTGATCAAATTGGATATATTAGTAAGTCAGACAAAGAAATTAGATGGCAGATTGTCCTTTATGAAGCTTTTCTCCTTTTAACTAAAGTTTTTCTCTTTTTAATAAATTTGTGATTATGTTTGAGTTAATTATTTTTTGGTGTGAAGCTCTTTCAATCAAGGATATGTCTCATTGTCTTGTGTCTGTAGTTAAATGTTTATTACACTTAACTGAGTGTTTATGTGTCAAAACGAATTTAGCTCTCTCTACCTAGTGCAACAAACTGTTCTGTCAGTTATTAGATAACAGAGAATGTTAGTTCATTGTTTAAAAAATGACAATTGATTCCCATTATTCATGATAGTTTTGTTCTATAAATTTACTGCAAACATTGAATTAGCGAATACTGAGCCATTGGTCCTGGAGAAAAAACAGGGTTAGGTTCCTGCCAGCCTCTGGTCACAACATTTTAACAACAGATCCATGCATGTTTTATGTGTATTTCTGTTTAATGGCACCTTATTTAATATACGTCGTTGATTCATTAGCATTGAACTCATAGCCCACAGCATTAAAGTCATGCCTAAATGAAGCTTATCTAACACACATATTTTCTCTGTAAGGCACATCGCAGCCTCTGTACTTAGGAATGCTGGACAATACTTTAGCACTATACTTGGGGGCCTTTATGAATAGTGAAATCACCAACAAATAACACAAAATGCAAAAAAACATGGCACTAAACAGAGCATAAAAAGGACACTTGTTTACAGTATGAGAGCTGAAACAAGAAGGCAGAATGTTGCCTTGATCGACCTTAGCTGGGAACATGCCCATTGGGCAACTCCAGTCTGCAAATGACCGTGAAAGCGGGGCAAGTGTTAGTCATGAGGTCAACAAATAAATTTTAGCAAGTAGGTGAATCTGCAAATATGGATCCTGCAAAAAATGAGGATCACCTGTTCTTTGTTTCGTCAATTTAAAAGTCCCCGTTTACATGAGTTTCTATTTTCCAGTAAGGAAGCTACATTCCCCCTCCCACTGAACCGTGGTTTCAGCCATCTGTATGGGTGCCAGTCATGGAGGATCCTCGAGTGTTTGTAACAGGAGATGGAGACTGGGGCAACAGGCAGTCCTTCAAGTGCTCTGCAGTGGTGGCCTTGCTTCTCTGTGTGCATTTACTTCTCCCTGCTCAGACCTCACCCGGAAGGCTATCGGGTTGTTTATTCTGGAACTTATGATTTAGAAGCTCTTGCCAACTCCCCCCTCAACCTCTACCCCACTCCTCCGCCCCCACCAAATTGTTTTTTTCAGTTGGTGGATGAGGCGGGTATTAGAGAAGAGGCACTGCTCCCCCAAAGTGCTCTGAGGAATGGGGGCGGGGCTGGGCCAGCTGCCCAGGAAGGAAAGGATGGGAGCAGCAATTAGCCAACAGTCCAAGTCGAATTAGACCTCACAAAGCAAATTACTGTTCTTAGAGAAAAGTTTCTTCTCCGAAGTGTCTGTTCTTAGTTTGTTGGCTGCCTGCGGAGATTGCACTGGGAAAATTCCAGACCCATGATACCAAGTGTACCGCAAGGCCTCTGCGCCTTGAGTGGGTGTCCTGCCTGCCCTTGGGCTCTGCTGTGACTCTGAGTTTTCAGGGGAGGGCCCAGCGGCAGTGAGCAGCAGTCAGCCCCAGTGCGTTCCCTCTGAGTGGGGCCCAGAGAGGAAGGGAGCAGGATGATGGGTTTCAAGGTGGAAGCCAGCAGCCAGATTTAGCAGTAGCTGTACACACTTCAGCTGTGTAGTTTTCCTTATTTTTCCCTTTAGGATTCTTTCCCCCCTTGGCAGTCATGAAAGGTGATATTTTGGGGCTTATACTGCAGCGCTTTGGGATTTAAGCAACCATGAGCTAATGACAGTAACTCCAGTTGTCGAAGATGAATCATAGCTAACAGTTATTGAAGACTTACTACTTCGAGATGCTGCCCTAGCCACTTTACGCATTGTAGCTCATTTAATCCGTCCCCTTCCACTCCAGCTGCCCTCTCAGGCAGGCCCTATTATTATACCTACTTTACAGATAGGAAACTGAGGCATAAAGCGGTTAAGTAGTAAGCAAGCCCATGGTCACACAGCAAGTAGGTCATGGAACCAAGACTCAAACACAGGCAGTCTGTGCCCCAAGCCCTACACAGTTCTACTGAATTATGGTGAAGCATCTTCAGTTTAACACCTCTGGTTTTTAGGATTATAGATTCGGAATGCAACATTGTGCATGGGCTCCTGAGAAGCTCCACACCCATTGCCTCTGGAAATAGAAAGAAGCCCTTAACTACCCTCTATCCTCAAGGAATTTCACTCTTGGGAGGGGAGGAAATAGCTAAGAAACAGGCAGAAAAGAGCCAGTGCCTCAGAAGGGTGTGAAGTGCTCTGTGGACTCAGGGGTGCCAGAGAGAGCACTGATTGGAGCCAGGAGGTGGGGCAGGTTGTTGGAGAGTGAGAAATAAATAGCGAAAGATGTCTTTAAAAAGGCAGAATTGAGATGGACCTGGAAAGCGCCCCTCAGAATCATTCTACGCCCTCTTTGACCCTCTGCAGCCAAGGTTAGCCTGGACATAGCAGGTACTCATGCAGCGTTAGAATCCCATGGGGTGGGCGGAGGGGGTCTTTCCTGCCTGCTAGCACCTTAGCCCCTCCTTTCTCGCCAGTGCCCCCCTCATGGCAACCCCAAAGTGTGAGTGAGGGATTAATTGTCTGGTGAGGGAGTGGGCTTCCAGATGTTTTGCTGCAAAGCTGGGTGACACAGTCAGCTTAGATCTGTGCACACACTCCTGTCCTTGACACACAGGATGTCTGGGACTTTAACCCCGCCGTTAGGGTTGGCAGGCCTTGGTGCCCTCACCTTCCCATAATGAAACGGGGAAAACAATCAACAGCAGAATATTTGATAGAGAAATTACTCAGTTCTTTGAATTTAGGCTTGATTTAAGTTCTTTGTAGATCACCTGCAGATTTTTTTTTTCATTTTGTGTTTTAATGCAATGTGATTCAAACCACAGACTCTGCCTTGAGTCTTTACAGCCCGAGACAAACCGTCATGATGGTGACCGTGACCATGACTGTGTGAGAGGCATCGTGGACAGCCTAGGCCCTGGAATCATGGTTGCTTGTGGTTTCGAGGTGCCTTGCTCTCCCGGGGCCCCTTGAGATTCCTCAGTAGGGACATGATACCGTCTTTGTGGGGAATGAGGCTATTTTCCTTCCTTTCTCCATAAACTCCATTCTGCTTTCCAGCCCCCTCCCCACAATAGACAGAAAGACCAGTTCTTCACTCTCCAGAGAAATTAGAAAGTGGTTGTAATAAAGTCATAGCAGATCCCACGACTCTTTAAGGTGGTGATTTTATGGGCATTTGGTGCTAGCGTTCCGATGTGATTTCTTCTTCTCTGCTATCCTGCTATAGGGGAAAAGAGTATTAATAACCTGTCATGCAAAAAAGTTTGCTATAAAAATAATCCTTCGCTATGTGTTTTTTTCTTCACTGGCCACCCATTGCTAAAGTAAATGAGTTACATTTTAAATATCCATTCTTTAACATCAAAATATTACCTTTAATTCGAATTTTCTCTTCCCCTTTTGTCTTTATGGGAGGAGAATGAAGCTAGCTAAAAATAACTGTGATAATTCTATACATAGCACTTCTCCAGCAGGTGCCAAGAAATGTACAGATCCTGTGATGGGTGGAAGAAGTGATGATAGATGCAGGAAGTGTCTTTCTATTGTGTTTCACTTATATTCAGACCCTACTTACCTCTAAAGATCTCCCCCGCTTACATA
>NW_011889343.1:523253-547701 GCF_000151845.1 Pteropus vampyrus
AAAAAAAAACAGGCTTAATGGAACTAAAATGTAATAAGAAATATCCTTACTTAATTTATTAATTTTCTACAATTTGGATTTTCCGACTCACAATGTCATTGTCTCCCCTGTGCCACATCCCTGCTCAAATCCTGTTTTTTAGTGAACCAAAGGAATGTAGAAATGTCCTGTGACTCTCTTCCATCTTCTCTCTTCAGCGGGCAGTTTGCAGTCGTGAAGAAATGCCGTGAGAAAAGCACCGGTCTACAGTATGCCGCCAAATTCATTAAAAAAAGGAGGACAAAATCCAGCAGGCGGGGTGTGAGCCGTGAGGATATCGAGCGGGAGGTCAGCATCCTGAAGGAGATCCAGCACCCCAACGTCATCACCTTGCATGAGGTTTATGAGAACAAGACGGATGTCATCCTGATTTTAGAACTGTGAGTACCGTCTGCGTGGCTGTGGCTGGGCTGGGAGGGGAGGCAGGGAGCAGGGATGAGGGTGGGTTAGTGCAGTGGTCAACCCTGGAGCCTGGTCAGGAATTGACTCTGCTTTGCCAAGTTCAAGAACAATGGTGTGCTGCCCGCCCTGAGGCCTAGCTGCAATTATCTAGAGTAATTTTGAAGAGCAGCTTCCATTCATGTGGTCTTGCTTATTTTGCAAGAGAGAGTTCCCTAATCTCAGGGTTCTTCTTTATTTGTTGCGAGGTCAGCTGTTTTCTGAGTTATGTTAATTCTAAGCATATGTCTTTTTCTTATGCTGTTCCTGCGCCTTCCCTCTGTTTGTCTACTTCTCTTCCTCCATTCTCTCTCTCTCTCTTCTCCTCTCGTCTCTCCTCCTTCTATCTTACTCACACACCCCATTTTCAACTGTTGGAACTGTAAATACTCATTATATGAAAAGGTAAAATTGAACCACAATCACTCAGAGGTGATTATGAAACTTGTTTTTAAACCAGTTTGCTTATTTTCTGAGGCACGCCCTGCCTGTCGGAAGTTACTGTGGGGAACTGAGTGTAGCATGTTATTCTGTGACTGTCTCCCTGTTCCCGGCAGCTGCCTGAGTGCCCCCACTCCTTTGATAGGTCCAGCAACACAGGCTGGTGGAAGGGGAGAGGAAGCTGTCCTAGAGCGATTGGCTGGGAATGTCTCTGGGCTGTTTGGAGGGAGAAGAAACATTAGTGCCCTGAGGGTGGAGGGATGGGTGCTGCAAAAGGAAACGAGGGACAAACCAATCCTGGGTAGGTCTTAGTGATACCAGGCCCCACCCATTTCCTGGGAGCCTCTAGAATTCAGATTTTCCCTTCTTCCAGCCCAACGGCTACCCTTGTTTGTAGATCTCTTAGAGGTGGTTTTTGAAACCAGAGGAGATAGAATTAAAGAGAGATTTAAGGAGGGTCCAGCCCACCCCAGGGGCACCACATTGCGGGTACCCTGGCCTGAGGCACCCACAGCTTCTTGTCTCATCACTGGGATTTGGGCACATTGCTTTGTGGGTCTGAGCAATAACCTTCTAAGTTATAAATTGGGGTTAATAATACCTACTCATAAGGGTCTTGAGGAGATAACTGAGATAAGAACTTAATACCTAGCACAGTGTCTGGCTCATGGATATGTTTAATACATGTTTCCTTTCTTCCTTTAAACCAGGAAGTTCTCAATCTCTGCACTAGCGACATTTGGAGCTAAAAATGCTTTGTGCAGGGGGCTGTCCTGTACATTGTAGGATGTTTAGCATCATCTGTAGTTTCTACCCACCAAATGCTGATGACAACCAAAAATGTCTCCAGATATTGCCACATGTCCCTTGGAGGCAACCCCCCGCCCCTTCCATCACTGCTTTAAAGGAAGAGCAGGACTTTAAGAGCACAGAGGATTAAGGAGTAGTCTCAGGGTACAGCAGAAAAAAGAGAAGAATCACGATGTAATGCTCACCTCACTGTGGCTTTAGTGGCCGCTCAGGAACCAGACAGAACCGAGATCAAAATGGGGCAAATCCTTTACCATTTCTAAGTCTAAATTTTCTCCCTTAAGGCTGTTGTAAGAGACCATGAAGACAAAATTCATGGAAATGAAACATTACAAATCACAACTATCTTGCCCTTTCACAGAATTACCAGATTGTGCCCAGTAACTCAAGAATGTCACTTACCGTCTACAGTCATGCCACCCTGAACACGCCTGATCTCGTCTGATCTCGGAAGTTAAGCAGGGTCAGGCCTGGTTAGTACTTGGATGGGAGACCACCTAGGAAGACCAGGTGCTGTAGGCATAAAAAAAAAAAAAAAAAAAGAATGTCACTTACTCGCTTCACATACCAAACTACACATGATGCCTGTGAGTTACTGCCCTTCTCGTTCCCACCTGCGGGTATATGTTCTGAATTCGGCTTCTATTGACCGACCCCATCCCAGAGATATTTTCTATTAGGTGTATTTATCGTATGTGTGAACTGGGTGACAGACGATTATTTTTTTTTCTCATTTGATTTTTAAAAATTTCAAATTATACAGTACACTTGATGTTAGAGGAGAGTTGTACAAGTCTATAAAAGTTAACACATGTGTACATTCATGTAACCACCTCCCAAATCAGGATTCAGAGCAGTCCCATTACCCCCTAACTCTCTTGTACAAATTCTTTTAGAGTCACATCTACCCTCCCCACCGGGCGACCTCTGAGCTATTCTCCATTCATTTGTCTTTTCTAAAATGTCTTATAAGTTGATTTATACAGTATACGATCTTTGGAGACTGGCTCCTTTCAGTAAGCATAGTGCTTTTAAGATTTGTGCATGAGACCTTTGCTCCTTTTTATTGCTGAGTAGTATTCCACTGCATGATGTTTGTTTTTCTGTTCACCCATTGAAGGACATTTGGGTTGTTTCTAGTGCTTAGTGATCATTAATAAAGCTGCTATAAACATTCGCATTGTGTGTGAACCTAAATTTTCATGCCCTTGGGGTAAATACTTATGAGCGAGATTGCTGGGTTGGGTGGTAAGTATGTGTTTAACTTTATAAGACAACACTTTGAATTGTTTTCTAAAGTGGCTGCACCATGTTTCAGTCCCTCCAGCAAAGAATGGGAGTTTCAGTTTCTCGACCAGCACTCGGTATTATCAGTATTTGTTTTTCGTGGTAGCCACCCTGGCAGGTACAGAGTGGCACACAACTTTATACAATTCATTGCATGGCAACTTTGAATAAAGATCGAGTGACCTCGCCACAAGTGGCATTTAGATGGAAGGAGCGAGCGGAGCCTTGGGGAATGGCGCTTCCTCAGGGAGTCAGGCAGGAGTTTCTCTTCCCTGTGTATTTGCTCTTCACAGATCCCAGGTTTCCCTGTGAACTGATCGCCCTTGATTTTTAACCCATTAGACATATGCAGGTTGTGATGGTTACTTTACTTTATGTGTCAATTGACGGCCACAGAGTGCTCGGACATTTGATCCAACATTATTCTGAGTTGTGTCTATGAGGGAGTTTCTCGATGAGGTTAACGTTTGAATCAGTATCTCAAATAAAGCAGGCAACACTTTGGGTGGGCCTCATCCAATCAGTCGAAGGCCCAAATAGAACAAAAAGTTTGACCTTACCCTGAGTTAAAGGGAATTCCTCCTACCTGATTGCCTTCGAGCTGGGATATTGGCTTTTTCCTGCCTTCAGATTGGATCTGAAACATCAGTTCTTCTGGGTCTGCAGCTGGGTCCAGCTGACTCACTCTGCAGATCTTGAGATTGTCAGCCTCCATGATCACATGAGCCAATTCCTTATTTTAAATCTCTTTTTCTCTAGATATATGTTTATGTTCATCATATAGGTTCTGTTTCTCTAGAGAACTCTGATACGCTGGTACTAAGTACTGAGGAGGGAGAGTGCACCTTTGTTTTCACATCACAAGCCTGTCCCATTCTGTATATATATTTACTTTGCCATGAAGAGGTGTTTTGATTTTTAACAGACTATTCAAAATATTAGATCTGCCTGGGAAAAACAGTCATCTTTGCTTTTGAGAAAGTTATTGTCATTCTGTCAACGTAAGAAACGTCCAAACTTGAAGAAAAATTTTATAAGTTTATTTGAGCCAAAACTGATAACAGTTGCCAGGAAGCAAGATCTCCAGTGCTCCAGAGCGTAACAGTTTTGCAGTTCCTTTTATGCATTTGAATCTTAGAAAGGAGGTAAAGAAGATTGCATGAAAGTGACAGACAGTAAATTAGGGATTGGATTACAGAATAGTTAACAAGATTATGTGCTTGGGGGCGGTTATGGCTTGTTTCAAAGGTGTGTTAACCTAGGAGCATAAAAGCAATGGACGTGGCTTGCTTAAGGCAAAGATAAACCTTTTGCTAAACAAGTTATAGGCCTGAGGCGTGACTATCCCCCATGGCCTGCCGAGTTAGGAATTTATCATCAGATCACCCTGTAAAGTTACATTCCAAAAACCCCTTTTTTGTCTACAGTTCTAAAATCTAGTCATCAGTAACATAGTCCCTCTACTTTTCTCTTTTTTAGGAATGCTAAGGTACAGTGATTGTTCAGGAGAAAATGAAATTTAAGATTTTGTCAGAAAATAGCCCTATGGCATAATAGTGGCCTTTGTACCTTCTGGCACAGTAATCTTTGAGTAGATGTATTTTCTGATTTATCGCTTTGGGATGAACCACATGGCAAGCGTGAACACACTGATGAAGACTGTTCCCTCGTTGAAACCTTGTTCCCGTCTCCACTGGTGTGTGTGAATTTTCTCCTCTAAACTCCAGGCCCCTCCTTACTGCTGAGATAAAGAGACCCCAAACCACCACTCCTCTCACTTTTCCATGAACTACTCCCAGTGTCCTGGTGAGGTACAGAAATGGTATCTTTTCTGTCCTTTGTACAAAAACTATTTGGTGTAGGCGTTAAAAGCATAATTGTCAAAGCCTCGTCCAGGATCTGCCCTTTAAAAGTTGTGAAAGTAACTTTAAAGAATGACTTTTCCCCCACTTGTTTCACTGGGAAATAATCTTTTCACAGCTGATCTGCTGTCACAGCTCAGCACAGCATATACATGAAGGAGGCATATGTGATGTCTCAAAATCACGATCTCATATCCTCCACATCCCATTGTGCCCTAACAAAGTCTGCCTATACAAAATCTCTCTGTACTGTGTTACAGCTCGCCCACGCGTTGTCGCACAGGCAAGGCACTACAAAGCTTTGATCTTCAGTGCCTGAGTCATTTCATAACTTGCCCTGTTACCTGATGAAAAGTGAAGCTAGACTCTCAGAACTCAAAGCCAGTGCTAATCAGAGACACTGGCTTCCAGAATTCTGTTCCTAAGCTTGGTGCTCAGAAACAGCTGAGTATTTCAGGCTGTGGATGGTGATGCATTTTTCTATCTGTCCAGCTATGGTTCAGACCCAGATGCATTTAGAGACCAGACAGGTGATGTAAATGAGAGAGGCTGGTGTGCACGAATGAAGCCTCAGGTCAGGGAGTCATTAGAGAATGGTGAGGACTGTGGCTAACTGGAACCCTTATGCTCCACCTCAAAGAGTCAGCCACCAGTCAGTTGACTATTGCCATGTAGAATTTTGGATCCAGTGTTACTAGATCCTGCAGTTTTTTCAAGAAAAGTCTGTAAGTTAAGTTTTTAATGTTGACAGTTAGTTCATAGTATTCATGAACACACAAAATAAAATCTGTCTGAAGGCCACATATGACCTGTACAGACTTCCAGATTCTAGCCTGCTTTAGTAAGCAATAAGTATTAGTTGCTCACTACAGTGGGAGAAGCAACGTGGGATAAATACAGTCAGAAACAGCCCCAAATGGCTCATGATTCTGTTGGAAAGGCAAGATACACACGTAGCATTCCAAAATGATTTTTTAAATGTACAATATAGTTTAAAAAGTGGTTCTCAAACTTTAGCATGCATCAGAATTACTTGGAAGGCTTGTTAAAATCTACATTAATTGCCTGCACTTCTAGAGTTTCTGATTCAGTGGGTCTAGGGTGGAGCCTAAAGATTTGCATTTTAAATAAATGCCCAGGTGATGCTTCTGGTCTGGGGTTCACCTTTTGAGAAGCTGTTATAGGTTGAATTGTGTCCCCTTGAAAAGCTAGGTTGAAATCCTAACCCTAACCCCTTTTACCTCAAAATGTGACCTTATTTGGAAATTGGGTCATTGCACATGTGATTAGTTAAAATGAGGTCATACTGGAGTAAGATGGGCCCCAAATCCCACCTGACAGGATTCCTTATAAGAAAGCCATGTGAAGACAGAGACACATGGAGAGTACCATGCAAAGCTGGAGGCTCGGAGTGATGCATCTCTGAACTACTAGGAGAGAGGCTTGGAACAGAGTCTCCCTCAGAGCCCTCAGGAGGAACCAAGACCACCAACACCTTGATTTTGGGCTTCTGGCCTCTAGCACTATGAATCAATAAATTTCCGTTGATTCTAGCTACCTGATGTGGTACTGTGTTACAGCAGCTCTAGCAAACTAATACAGAAGCACTAGTTGAATTAAAAACTATAATTCTTAAACTGGGATCACAGGTTAATCTACTATTCTCTAAGCTAGTTAAAACCAAAATAAAACACCTAATCCAGCGGGCAACTGAGAAATGATGTGACATGTGAATCTTACTCCCTGCCAAAGGCCTGGGCAGAGGAAGAGTAGAGAGGGGCAGGTGATTCTGAGTCTGACTTAAGGCAGGAGTGGACATCACCCCATCCTGGCCCGCTTCAGAATAGTCACCTTAGTAGCTGTGAATCACCTATCTGAAAGCAGTTACCCTGTTAAGATTTAACATAAAAATCCTAGAATTGCTATGTAGTGGATTGTTCCAAAGAAATCAAGCCAGTTCTGGTTCTCCAATTCTAAATTTTTACCTTTATTAGTTCTTGAAATTTAAAATCGATCTTTAATGGAAACTTTTTATCGAGCATGCATGTGTTCTCTCCCCCCCCCACCCCCCTTTCTCTCTTTCTCTCTCATTTACTTAGTGAAATATGCTACGGCTGTGCCCAAGTGCAGGGCACAAAATGAATAATGCATTCTATTTTTTATTTAATTTAAAAAGGTAAATTTTATTTTTGTATTGTGTTAAAAAAAAAACACAACATAAAATTGACCATCGACCATTTTTAAGTGTACAATACAGTAGTGTTAGTTATATACACCTCGTTGTGCAATGGACCTTCAGAACTTTTTCATCTTGCAAAACCGAAATTCTATACCTATGGAACAACAATGCCTCTCTTTAGCTCTCTTTTCGACTTTGGCTAAGTTAATAATTTCTGGGATTCAGTTTGTTCCTGGCAAACAGCTACCAAGCTGTATTCAAACATTTATGCAATAGTAGACCACTTTATGCAGGATCATTAAGTTGGCTCACTCGCTTTTTCATAACCAAACTGAGATGCAAACTCATAAGAATATGAATATGAATTTCTTCATTGTCTGTCAGCACAGTGTATGTATGTGGATGAATTCATGCCGCACTGTCAGCAAATCCAGAATTACAAGAGCCTTTCCAGAAGCAAATGCAATGATTGAAAGGATGGTTTCAAGCTACCTTAAAAGTGACAGAATTGTCCTAATTAAGCTGAATGCAGTCATAGGGACCTAAATTATGCTGGTAAATGTGCATCTGATGTGAGAGGCCTTTCAGCAACCTCCCCCACCCCCACCCCACACACCTTCTCTGCTCTTCTCCTGGTCCTTGCAAGGCTCAAAAGCACACTCAGATTTCTTAAATGGTTTTTTTTTGGTTTGATGGTTTCGTTTTTTGTTGGTTTTTTTTTTTTTTGCTGCTACATTTGTTCTCTCTTCTCTGAGCTCAAGCCAGCTCTTTTGACTTTTTGAACTTTTGTTTTTATTCACAAAGGTAATTTCGAGAACTGTTCTGGGTTACACTTTTGGCATCGGGCTCCGCAGATGGCTACGATTAGGCAAGAACAGAGATCTGAAGTGCCTTTGGCAACGATCTCAACCTTTCACAACAGAATTAAATCACGTAAAATAGGTGATTTTCCATCCAGGCGTTCTCTTGAGAAATAAAACCCTGTACATGCGTCTTCCCCAACACTCTTAACTTCTTACTAGTTCAGTTAAAAAGTGTTTGCATAATGTTTATTAAATGAGTATTTTTACTCCCTTAAAGTGGATTATTTGATTTCCGGATGATTTTAGAAAAATTGGGACAATGGAAATCATAAAAACAAACTACATGTGCTATCTGAGCTCATAGATCTGTAGTTTTTATCATATATTTTGTAATTTTAATATCTGGCTTGATGTTCTCTGTGCTGTATACCTGAATTACAGATAGAAGGTATTTGGAATCTTGCTTATCTCCAAGAAAGACCTATAATCATTAAAGTATGGTAAATTGGGGTAACATTACTCCCCACCAGCCAGCCTTAGGGACTTTCATAGCTCTAGTCCTGGCTATTCTTAGACCCCTCCCCAGGAACCACAGACTCGACCTTATGATTCTCAGGGGTAGTTGAAATCCCTGAGAACTGTTCACACTTCCTCTTGGAAACTCACAGTCATGTCACAAATCTTATTCTTCCTGTCTAGGTCAACCACTCTCCTAACCAGCGCTTAGAGCAGATGTCACAGAAGAGAACTCTGTGGAACTGTGGCTTCAGTTGACCCATCAGACATTCTGGTTTCCCCTGTTCTCTCTTTGCTGGCCCCAGTTTCTTCTCTGCGTGGCAGAAGCTGTCCGGGTCACAGGCTCCCTGCCTCACTCGGCTACCTTTCCACGCCCAGAGCTCAGCTCTCTCCCAGGCCAAGGGCTGCGAGTTTGGTGACCCAGGCTCAACCCAAACCTCCTACCTGGCTTTCCTCCATGCTGGTCATATGGCACCCACATCTAGGCACTGCTGCACCCAGAATTCTGGAATGGTCGTTGGGGTCAGCTTTGGAGACAGGAAGCTGGGAAGATTTCACTTCCAGCTGGTGTTACAGAAGAGAGATCAGACCAAGGTCATGGGTGGGATTTTTTTACTAGGCCAGTGTTTAGGAAAGGTCAGGAACATGTCTTCCAACTATCTTTGAGCCCCTCGGAGCCTCCCTTCTGCCTCATGTCATTGCAAAATATTGTTTAAAAAGCAAATGGATGGAATACTTCCAAAAACAACCTCATATTGCTTTTTTTCTCATTTGTATTTCCAAATAACTGAATATTACCTCACCTTCTTAGATTTAACCACTTTTTTTTGTATGTGTATAAGTTGTTTTCAGTATGGCCAAAGTTACTGTAATACAGATGAGGAACCTCAAGCTCTAGTAGGACAGTAGTAAGTATTTGTTTGTCCCATTCTGAAATATGAGTTTCATTTCTAGTCTAGAAGCGAACACAGTTACTAGGCATGGCTACCATGCGATGCGAATGCTGCTCTATTGATGAAATTAGATATAAGTGATGGATGGATGGGCTAAAGGATCTGGTATTCCTTAGATGACAGAGTATCCGTACCTTTTTCTCCTGATATATTGATAGAAAATCAAGTAGAATTGATTGTTTCAGAAGCATAGGGTAAAACGTTCACTTCTTTTAAGGCCCTTTAGTTTGGTGTGGATCTTCACAAACTGCCTTGAGAGAGAGGATGCAGATAAAGGACAAGAGAGGCTTTCCTTGGTCAAGAAAGGGGAGCTGCACTTCATTTCATTCTTCAGGTCGGCAGAGTGGGGCCTCTCTCTTACATTGTCTTGTTTAATCCTTTGGTACAACTGCAGGAAGGTGCCTATTCGCCCCCAAAGAAACATACTGAGGAGGCAAATATGCACGTGCAGCTGTAACTAGAGCCCTCACAAAGCCATTCTGCCTCCCAGACTTCATTCCCACAGGGACACTAGGACGTTTTTGCCCCCTCCCAGTGTCGTGGAAAGGCTAAGGAGTGAAGAACAACATGGCTGCCAGAGGAATAGTGCCGGAGAGAGAAACGGAAAGGTCCTCAAAGCCCAGGCTGGCTTTCAGGAACTGCTGAGTTGGAAACTGAGGACAAATGTGGCTCAAGAACCACTGCAGCATGAAAAGCACCACCTAGGAGGTTAAAGGTCAAGATGACTGGCCACCTTAGATGAGGAGGGGAGTGAGCAGGTCAGGCTGGGAATGTCCTCCCTACTCCAAGGTGGTCTTTTTTATTTATCTCGTCTCTTCTGTCCCCTGGAAAAGTTCACAGCTTAAAAAAAGATGGACAACGGGACTTGTAGGCTAAGTCCCATGTGGGCTTAGCAGAATTTTAGGATTCAAACAAAAATATTTCCTCCCCAAGAAGCTACTGTCTGAGAATTAAAATCTCTCACCCTTATATCTGGGTAGAATAGTTTTCCAAATCTGGAGGCTGGGGACAATATCACCCTCCTACAATTGTACCCAAGGATTAACGGGAATAATGTAAGAGTGCCTGTGTTTCTGAAAACATGCTAAGTGAAAGAAGCCAGTCTCAAAAGACCACATATCATACAATTCGATTTATATAAAACGTCCAGAATCTGTAGGCAGAAAGATTAGTAGTCACGTAGGGCAGGCAGGATAGTGGTGGTGGGGAATAGGGAGTGACTATCAGTGGGCATGAGGCTTCCTTGGGGGCTAATGAAAATGTTCCCAATTTAGATTGTGGTGATAGTTGCACAACTCTGTGAATATACTAAAAGCTGTTGAATTCTGAACTTTAAAAAGAGTCAATTATATGGTATGTGAGTTATATCTTACTTAGTAAAGCTTTAGAAAACATCTCTGATGACTCCCTCTTGCCCACGGAATGAGGCCCACGATCCGTAGAATTGTGTAGGATCTTGGAATTTATGTCCAGCCCCTTCCTTACATCCAACCACTTCCCCTTCACCTCTTTCATCTCTGCCCCTGATGTTCAACCCACAGAGAATCTCTCTCCTTTACCAGATTGTGCTATGTTCTTAGGCACCCACACCCTGTCTGACAGGCCGTGTCTACCTAGAGAATTCCTACTCATCTGTCAAAGCCCAGCTCACACAGACTTAACTGCTTTCTTATGTGTGTTTTCATCACCTTTTAGAAGTGTGTTTCGTATAGCACTTATCATACTACATTTTAAATGTGTATCTTTCTCCCGTAATGGACTATGAGCTTTCCAGGGGATGTGCCATCATTTTACTCATTTCTCTTTCTATCTCAAACATCCAGAAGAGGGCATGAGTACTACCAGCACACACACAGTCAGTGCCCCAAAAGAGTGGTTCAAGTTGAATTCAGTCAAGGGGACTGTGGGAGATCTTGACGAGCAGTGATGGGCCTTTCTGGAGTCAGGACGGTGGGGATGTAAATAGGAAACGAAACCAAAAGTTCTGCTTCATGACCTGCTGAAAGTAGCCCTCTATCCTGACAACAGAGCAGGTTGCCACCTTAGCTAATTTCTACTTTGGGCCTGAAAGGGTTGAGACATTGGACCATAAGTTTAAGTTGGGTGCATAGAATGAGGGAAAGAGTAAGATAGAAAGAGAGCTGATGGGATTCCGAGGGACAGGAGTTGAGAACCTACAATACATGCCTGACATTATGATGCTAAACGCCAATGACAATCAGGGGTAGGAGGCTAAAATTAAAGCTGCCGATTGTCATTGGCATCTAGTATAATTATCTCATCACATGGCAGGTACTCAGTAAATATTTATGCAAAAGGAGAAAGGAAAGAAAGAAGATGAGCTCTTCAGACAATCAAGTCACTTTCATCCATTATAGCCTTCTGCATAGAGCCAACCCTGCTCAAACCCTGGCATGGCCCCAAGCTGACTGTGTTGTTGAAAAAAAGATGCAGACTCTTCTCCATCTTTCTTAGAGGACTCTGGTGGGGGTGGCTCTTTGCTCTTAGCCTTCTCTTCCATCACGGCAAGGTTTTAGGGTTTCTTCCCTCTCCCTTTCCGTTCACCGAGGTGGTCTGTAGGAGATACTCACCTCCATGTCCCTTCTCTGCCCTATTCCGTGTCTTCTGCCAGTGGCCAAAACGGGAAACTAAAGTGATCTGAGAGCCTCACCACCTGCTGAGTGAATGTCAACTCTCTCACCTTTTCTATCTCTTCCTCCTCTAACCCTCTTCCTTCTCAATCCATACCGAACTCACGGGAAGGACCACTCTGCTCTATGCCTCTTAAATCACAGCTTTCCACATCGCACGGGTTGCTAAAGAATGGGCAAAACTGTCCTTCAGGTTGGCTGGACCTGATGGCCCAGGGGTCTTTCATCTGGGATTTCCAGGTCCTTAACAACAACCAACAGCCTTCATCTGAGCTTTTTGGGCTGGACTGTCAGAGAGAATAAACCCGGTCAGGGGCAGAAGGGGTAGGTCCCTGTGCTTTCCTAGATAATAACCTTCTCTTGTTTTCAACTAGACGAGACAGATTTATTTTGAAATAAACCTGCATCTTTGGCTGTTCCAGCCTGGTTTACTTCCCACGGCCTTTGTTCTAGCACCAGTTATAATGACCCAGGCTGAAGTGATGTCTGGCTGCCCTGGCTTTTCCGTTTGCCCCACTTTTGATTGGCCTAATTATTTCCGTGGATCTCTAAAGCTTGGGCTGAAGCCATTAAAGTAAAAAGTGGTTCAGAATGTGCTGTGGTCGGTCAGTTTTGCTGTTAGGTTTCTTATTTCTGTTTACATAGGACCTTCTTTTGTTCAAGAAATCTGCATGGATTGATTGTAAAGTGGAACTGCAGTTTATCTCTCAACCCCTTTATCCACGGACACTCCCCCAGCCTGTTGCCTCTAGAGGTGCTTCTCATCTTTTTTGTCACATCATACCAGTGCACGTTGCACATGATCATTTATTCAGAGCAATGCAGAACAAGAATGAGGCTGTTCGTGGCTGGAGCTGACCACCTTCAAGGTCCAACCAGACACCTCTTGGCCCCATCCAGATACCTGAAGGTCGGAGCGCCTGTACCTCTGCACACCTGTACTCAGTTGACTGAGTACAGGTAACTCAGTTTGTGGTAACTCAGTTGACTGGCTCAGCCATTGAACTCTGGGGCGCTATGTCTGGAAGGCCAAATGTGGCCTTTCTAGTGGGCTTCCTGCCTGAATCAGCCCAGCCCAGGATTCTTCCAATCCTGGGGGGCTACCTGTGCCCATCGGTCCTGCATTTCTGGGCCTCCTGAAACTTTTTTTTTTTTTTTTTTTGGCTGGGAATACTTATTTATTTGGTCTATTAACACCAAGATTTGCAAAATCTTTACCATTGGTCCTGTGTGTAGCACCCTCACAGTCAGTGTGACATTTGCTGAATATTCTCCAGACTCCGCATCTCTCTTAAGATGTGGAGTCTGAGACTGTTTGCAGCCCTCAGGATGCTGACTGATGGGGGGCCCGCCTCTTGCTGCAGATTTTAAATCCACCCTGCATTCCTAGCACTGGTAGCTAAGGACCCACTCTGACCCTGAGTTCCCTTCCTGGCACGTCGGCGTCTGCTTTTTTTCATCTGAATTAGTATAATTTCTTCTGGGGTGGACACGTTTGACTCTACTCTCCCCTTCCTCTTCCTCACCACCCCCATTAGAACCAAGGCCTGCAGGGCGCCAGATCCGGGGCTTCTCATCACTCTCACGCAGAAACCCGAGGTTCTCCAGAGGTCCGTGCTGGGTTGCAACATGGCCCTTTCTCGCACACTCTCACCTCTCTCCAAGGGCATCCTTTGGTCTCATGCAGTTATTTGGGAAGTACATTGAGCCACTGCCCTACAGAGGTTTTCGTTCTTGCTGTCGTACTTTTCTCCTATTTCCCTTCCGGAACTGATGGCCTCCATTGTTTTTGTTTCTGGGAGGTTTCTGGAAGCTTTAAACCGATTTTATCAGTTTGAAATATTTTTATGTTACTTCCTCTATCCATTTTTCTTTCCCATGTCCCCTTTCTCTCTATCCAATATGGAAACAAAAATGCAAATAGAGAATCAGAAAACGAGCAGGTGCTCAGTTGGGGGTGGGAGGGCTGTGGCTCACATTAGCTCACTGTAGGTGTGATGACCACCTACATAAGACATTCTGTAGGCGCGACATGTCACCCCCCTGCCTGAGCGGCAGGCCTTGATCACCCCCAAAAAACAGCCAATTAAGGTTTTCTTCTGCAGAGAGAGCAGGCTCTAACAAACCATATCTCTAAACATACAGCATGTTTTCAGGAGTTGCAATCCTTTTGGTCTAGTCAATGGGTAGAGGACAAGTAGATTCTGTTCCCTGAAAGAAAAAGAAAGAAACAAAATTGGGACTTGTTGGCTTGTTTCATAAATGCCTCATTATATTCCACATAAAGCTTCTTCAATTGAAAAAAAATGAGATTCTCTTTTTTTTTTTAATTTTTTTTTAAATTTTTAAAAATTTTCTAGTTGATAATCTTATCAGGGGACCACACAGACTGGAGCACAGTCATTTATATTGCTTTGTCCACAACTACTGCCACCTTCGTAACAGCTGAGTAATGTGGTCTGGTCCCGTGTCGTGCTGTGCTTGCTGGTATTGACAAATCTTGATGCATTTTCTGTTTACCAATCCAACACTCTCTTTCCATCTTGGATACCGAAAGTCACGATTCTGCTCTTTCGTTCTGAATGGAAGCAATTGCTTTAAAACCTTTGTTTTTCCACAGAAGACACATTTTAATCTAGTTTCACAGATTACTCAGTCCTTCATAGCAAAAGAAGACCAGATTTTTGAGGCAAGAGACCTTTTAGGGATCTCAACTTATTCCCAAATATGGGTGTTTTTTTTACGAGACTGGAATCTTTCTGTTTTTTGCCACAGCTGGCAGAGCTAACAGATTTGATACCTTATGCACAAAAAGCATATAGACTAACTCTCTATTTATTTAATACCAGTTCAGGTTTTATTGCCAGTTGCAACATTCTGTCCTCCTTGAATCATGGAGGCCCCATGTCCACCTGGATGCAAAAGAACTGAAATAAAATAGTTTGTGGAGATTGTGAGGATCAGGCAGAGCTGCCCAGATGGAATGGTTATATGGTGGCCCGGGCGGTGGGTTGGGAGAGAAGGTGCAACACGCGTTAGATTTTGTGAAAGTTTCTGGGCACTGAAGCAGAAAGATTTTTGACGTTTCCTGAGCAACTACTATATGCCATACTCTGCACTAAGTGCTTTTTATTTCATCTCATTTAAAGAAGAAGTCATGAAAAATATCGGCCTCTTTAGAAAACTTGGCCTCAGGACCAAACCCACTGAGATAAGTAGGTAAAACCCTTCCCTATCTCTGGAAGGGAACTCGAGCAGCTGTATTTTTTTCTGAGTAATAATTGCCATTCACTGAGTACCTTTTATGTGCCAAGCATTGAGCTCATCACATTATAGATATCATGTCATTTAATCCTCACAAAAGCCTGAGGAGGTAGGCTTCTGAGCCCCGTTCTGGGGATCTATTGCTGCGAAACAAACCACTCCAAAGTTTAGTGACTGAAATGGCAACGGTCATTTGTTGTTGTCATGAATCTACAATGTGGGCAGTTCTCAACTATGCCGGCTCATCTCTGCCCCCTGAGGCACGAGCTAGGCGACTGCCTGGGGCCCTGGATCACATAGCTAGCACTCGGATAGGTCCCCAATGCTTTGCTCCTTCCAGATCCTGTGACACTCCTAAGTTAGCCAGAGCACTTGACAGACAGTCCAGGTTTCTGTACCTTTTCCTGCCTTAACCGGACCTGTAGTGTCAGTGCCTACCATGGCTACAGAGGCCCAGTGAAGCAGATTCTAGAAATATTTCTAAATCACTTCACCTGTATTTGGAATTGACTTTAAGAGCAACCGTGGAAGAATCTTAGGCTTGAGAAGAAAAGACCCAGGGGTATGCGAGAACCATCTTCAGAGGGTGATTGTGTAGGTCACAGAGTGGCTTGTATTCTGTGACCTATGTTGTTCATGAATGAACAGGGCTTGACAAACTATAGCCAGTGGGCCTAAGGCTGCCACCTGATTGTGCGTAGCCCTCAAAAAAAGAAATAGTTCTACATTTTTAAATGACTGAAGAAAAAAGCAAGACTATGCAACAGAGTCAAATAGTTGCAACAGAGACTGCAACTATATGGTCTACAAATCTTCTGGAAAAAGTTTGCTGACCTCTCTTCTAGAAGACAGACTCAGGACCTATATGACTGGACCTGGATTTCAGGTATGCGCAAGAAGGAATTTTCCAGCTAGACTTGTCCACGAGTACGAACCGCAGCCCTCAGCTGAAGGTTGTGCAGGCAGGCGGCTGTGCCCAGGACACGGCAGGTCAGCGGTCCATGTGTAACAACTGGCTCTCTGGGCGAGAAAAGCCCTGATTTGTAATGTTTGTCTGTTTCTATGATGCAAATCCCACGATGGCCAATTTCCAGTCCTGATGTGATGTTACTAAAGGGGGAGCTGAGCGGAGATGCATGTAACCAACTAGCTCTATGACAGAGGTTCAGGGGATCAACAGTATGTAATGCTGCCCCCAGGTGGCTCTTAATCCCGGGACATGTAGCAATTTGGGGAGGAACAATAGTGCTGGTAAAAAAAAAAAAACTTTAAAATTCCATTTGCCTCTCTGGGCTCACAGGCAGCCATCACTAACACCTGTAAGTGCAGAAAGATTAACTACCTTGCCCTGGACCTCAGAGCTGCTAGTTTCCACCTGCTATTTTATTGTCTTCACATTTGGTTTAGAAAATCTTGATTTCTACAAAGATTGGTGAGTTTGACTGTATCCAAGTTTAGAAGTTCTGTTTCACAAAATATCACCCTTAGCAAAGTTAAAAGGCAGATGACAGTTTGCAAAACAACATTTGGAATACTTAAGATATCAAGGTTGGGTATCGAGAGGATGTAAGGAACACCTATCAATCGATTAAAATTAAAGATAATGACAAGTCCAATAGGAAAGTGGGCAAAGGGTATGAGCAGACAGTTTAAACCCACTCATATACAAATGGCTCATAAGCCTATGAAAGAGTATTAATTAGTCTCACTACCAAGCAGGGAAATGTAGGATAAAACAATGACTCATTTATTTCACCCATTGAATTGGGCCAAAGTAATAATACCAAGCAAGAAGCCGCGGTGATGCAGCACGTTCCTCAAATATGTAAAAACCAACATAACCTATCGCCCCAAAATTCCAAATGGGACTATATTTCCTTGGGCCAAGAAAAACTCTCACACCTCCAGAGGAGGCAGGTACATGTAAATGGTTAGATAAACTCTGATGCAGACAGACATCCAGAGGAACATCAGGCAGCGTGAAAAGGAAGACACAGGAGCTCTCTCCCAGCGGGCGTTGCTGGGGTGAGAGCAAATTGCAGAATAGCGCATATAGTCTGACACCATTTCTGTTCTTAAAATGTAGCCAAATTGGTGCTGTGTAGTTCACAAGACATGCATAGAAAGTTCTGGAGGACTATACACCATATTCATAATAGTGTGTATTTTGGGGGAGATCGGGAGGAAGAGAGCCAGGATTGGTAAGGAGGGGACCTCGTCAGAAGGGACTTTAGTTTTATATATGGATGTTTTCATTTTCCTTAAAGAAAATGTATTTAATGTATTGTGTAATATTTGTAAGAGACCAAATTAAAGTTCATTTCTCCCCAAATAGAACAGCTTCCATAAGGATGTGTGCCACCACCCTGGGTAAGCCCAGGTCTTCTAGGTTGGCTGATGGGGGGCCACATGGTGGGGAAGGGCCTCTGGATGTGCTGGTCGTTTTGGCCTATGAGGTTGAACTCCCCTCGAGGACACTCTTTTATCACCTCTGTCACCTCCATGTAGGCCTCAGTGTTCCCTTAACACTCACCCAAGCAAGAAACCTCTTTTGTCCTTAATTTTCTGTTATACAATTGAGACTGGACAAAAACGTGTTAAATATATATTTATTTAACAAGAGGGAACTAGAGTCACATTGAATAGGTGGTGCTGGGTGGGGGTTGCCAGCACTGCCTTCTGCTCAGCCCCAGCTCTCCTCCTCCGACAAGGTGCCCTTTCTCCCATCACACCTGGCTGCTCTTAAGTATATCTAGATGCCTCTATGTCCAGACCCAAGGAAAGATTCAGAGAGAGGTGTTCTCTCTCCTACGGAGCCAAGGCCCACCTTCCAACTTACTTATTTCATGTCTAAATACCCACCTCTTCCCCAGATTTTTGGCCCCAGGAATGTCTACCCGTTTCAGAAAAACCCTGCTGTGTGACCATAAGCGTGTGTGGCCTTATTCCATTGTTAGCATGACAGCCACATGAGAACCTCACACCATTAGCTAGCATCTGGACATGAGATAAACACAGAGAGTACCTTCAAGAGTTGTTCTCACTCCACTTTTGGCTAAGAGTAGTTAAAGCCAGATTGGCTGCATGGAATATGGATATATTTACTGTGTGCCAGACACTCATATCCTAAGCCATATTATCCCCACTCATACCCCACCCCCATAGTAATATTGAGCAATATAATATCCCCATTCTATAGACAAAGAAACTGTGCCTCAGGAAGTAACTTATCTGAGGTCACAGAGCCTAGATTTGAAACCCGTAATGCCTGTCCCCAACATCTTTTAACCTTTGGGCAATATTTTCTTGGGGATTCCATTCTAGAATCCTTCGGAAGGCGCCTTCCTGCTTTTTTCTACAACTTCCTGGGTAAGATGAAAGATCACTTCTGCCATGAATTTTGAATGCTAAGGATTCTCTTCCATGAGAATCCCCAGAATGCCTTTGAAGTTGAGGTGAAAACTGACAGAAAATTTATTTTCAGAGGTGGCTTGCATTTTGGACTCGAAGAAGGTGTGAAGATCATGAACTCCTTTGGTGGTATTTGTATGATTTGGGGACACCAGAGTATATATATAAGCAAAGAATGGTGTTTGCAAACCCACAATCCACTTTGGACCTTAAAGTCACGCCTATTTCACAAATGTGAAAAGGGTGTTAGGCATCTTTCCATCTTTCTCTTCCGATTCCCCAGCTTCATTTTTACATTCCACAATGTCCTCAGTAACCCAAGGAATTTAAATTAGAATGTGAGAGGTGAGAACGTAAAAACCCCAAGATTAAGAAAATAGACAGTTAACGCACGTAATAAGGACAATGAGGCACTGAATTTCAAGTTTTGGTTTATTTAGAGGCAGAGCCAAGAAGTTGTGGGTACTTTCTTCCCCTCACACCTTTACATCACAGGATAGTTAGATTAAAAAAAAAATCATCTCAGTGGGTTGAGGAAATTACTTCAGGACTGGAGCAGATATGCATTTCTCACCCACATTTTTCTGACCCGAATTTGAAAGTTTTTAATACCAGTTCATGAATGAACTCTTCCTTCATAGGAGAACCTGAAAGCAAGACTAACAGGAAAACAGTAGTGGATTCTAAATACCCTCCCTGTTCATTGCTTCGTCTCCTACCCAGATCGCCTTAGCCATCCTGTAACATTTTATTTGCAGCCTGTGAGCAGTTACTACCTATTATGGGTTGAATTCTGCCCCTCTCTCCCCCCTCGAAAAAAGATATGTTGAAGTCCTAACCCCCAGCCTCAGAACATGACCTTATTTGAAAATAAGGTCTTAGCAGATGTAATCAGTTTAAAATGAGGCCACTAGGGTGGGTCCTAATCCAGTCTGACTGGTGTCCTCATAAAAAGGGAAAATTGGCACAGACAGACATGCATACTTGCTTCCTGAATTGTTCCATGGGCCCCCAGATCACCAATCGCATGTACTGGCTCTGTGACACCCAATGGGGAAAACCAGCGCGACAGTGGACAATCACAGTGTTTGCCTTGAAACAGCTCCTCAAGTGTAGTGAGTGCGTAGCCAAGAATCTCTTGCCGTTTAGGTTATGACCAGACTTAGTCCAGAATCAAGTCCTGTTATGTCTTGTACAATTCCTAGCAAGAGTCAGGGACCCTGACTGTATTTTAATTTAGAAACCGGAATCCTGCGACAATTTCTCTTACATCACTCTGAAGGCCCATTTTGTTTTTTAAGCTGTAATGTGTCCTAATTACATTCCGTTACGGCGAGCTTTTAGGGGAGGCATTGGTGGGAGTGAAAAGCATGGGAGGAGAGAGAACCTTCATATTTTCCAGATCTCTTGGCGAAAACAGCCAGTGCTTATTAGCATTCATTTCACACAATTTCCATGATAATGCTATAATTTAAAACACTCTGACTCAAAGACCTAAGAAAAGAGGTTAGACTTGCTTTTCTAAATTTACTGCACAGATTGCTCATCTCTCTCTCCATCAATCTTCCTTCTCTTAAACAAAATGTGAAATTTGGAACAAAGAGCGAAAGTGCCAAGGTTTGACTGATCTTCTTGTTAAAATTATTCTTTCGGCAACAACATCGTAGGCCTTGGAGTTCTGATTCTAAGCGTGTATGGGAAAGCGCTGATGTGAAAAAATCTTCAAGGCACTTTCTGCCTTCTGAGATTTGGGGGCTAAATGGGGGCGGGGGCAGTTGTAAATTATCAGTTGGTACTTATGCTCCCAAACTGTGGCAGAAATCACTTATTTTCAATTGCTTTGATTTAATGACTAAAGATACTCTAAGTAGAAGTTTGTGGCTAAAACATCTGCCTTCTTGTTTTGGTGTGAAGGAGGATGGGTATGCACTGCACGTAGGGCCCTTCCGGCAGCAGGTGACCCTCCTGATGTCTCGCTGAATGATTTGGTTCCTTGGACAGATGACGGTGTGGACCTCTTCACAAAGAGCATGAGACTGGAACAGAAGCTGCAAACAGAGTAGATGGAGACAACTAGATATGACCCGTGCCTCCTTTCTCTCGGTCTGATCAGCCACTGCCACTTTGCAGGCTAGTCTTTCTCTTGGGGGCTTCAAGATTGTTCTTGGTTGTCACTTCTGTTGAGTTGCTCAGACTGAACAGGGCATAGGGTGACCAGACCCAGAGAAAGGCAAACCTGATTGCTGTTGCCTGGGCCTCATAAACAGACCCAGTTCAAGATGGTGTCATCTGTTGCTATGTAACAGACTACTCCCAAGTTTAGAGAGGTGCAGGGTGGGTTCCCTTTGAAGTGGACTCTGACATGGAGAAAAGCATGCAGGATGTTTCTTAAGAACTGCCCGAGACTTGGAAAGGAGGGGAAGGAGCAAGCGTGGGCAGAAGAAGAAGTCACACTGCCTTGCAGCTCAGCTCCAACGCCAGCTGGCCCAACAGCGAGTTCTGGAGCCAGAACGACCCTTGAGAGTTGCCCCAGTTTGAGCTGAGTTGACCCGGCCTTTATATCAGGAGTGGGTAAACTGTAGGCCGTGGGCCAAATCCAGGTTGCCGCCTCTTTTTGTAAATAAGGTTTTATTGGAACATAGCCATACCCATTCATCTAAGGCTGCTTTCACCCTGCTTGGGCAGAGTTGAGTAGTTGTGATAGAAGCTGTATAGCCCACAAAATCTGAAATATTTCATATCTAACTATTTACTTAAGTTTGTTGTTCCTACACTGAGCAGCCATTGGCTATGGACTTCCTGGGAAAGGTCGTGACCTTGGGCAGCAGCTCTGCAGCAGAGGCAAGCCCTGGGGGGCCAAGGGCTGAGGGCTGGGGGTTGTGCTGACTCTACCCTCAGCAGTGGAGACAACAGGTCCTTCCTCCAAAGGAAACATGGACAGTGCTCACAGGGTCCACCACAGCAGCTCAGTAGTACAACTTTGTGGATCAGGAATTCTGGAAGGGCTCAGGTGGACATTCTGACCTTCCCAGCCTCAACCGGGCTAGAAGGTCCTCTTCCGAGATTCCTTCCTTGCTCAGTCAATACTCCTTGGCCTCTTCCTCTTAGTACAGGGCATCTCATCTTCAACATTTCTCTGCACTGCACGATGATTTTGGGATCATCGCATGTCTTATATGAATGAGGGAGGGCTTCAAAAGGCAGGACGTGGGAACCCCAGGCCCATGAAGACACACCGGAGCTGGCACAGTGTCACTCTGACACGTCTTATTGGTCAAAGTGGTAACAGGGCCTGCCTGGATTCAAAGGGTGGAGCCACAGATGGAAAGTCCTGGCACAGAAGAGCACACGGCAGGAGATGCTCTTACACCATTTATGGAAAATACAGAATCCCTCAATGGGCCTAGTAGCTGGCTCTCCCAGGTCACAGAGCTGTTGGTACACATCCCTTCCCAACTCCACAGTCACCATCATCACGTGGGTGGCTTAAAATGACCATCGTGGGAATATGACACCTCAGGAATAGATTTTGCCCCACCTCCAACCCCAGAGATCTCATTGTTAAACACAAACCAGCACACCACTGCTGCTATGGGCGGACCTCTGGTTTGAAGCCAGATTGAGAAGAAAGCAGTGTTTATTGAACGCCGAGGTGCTCGACAAGTCCTGGAAGCTCAGAACAACTCTATGGGGTGCGATCGTCTCTTATTTCGCAGAGGAGTGTTAGGTGCAGTGAGTTTGAGTAACTGGGCAGGATTTGAACCAGCGTCTTCTTACCCTCTGCCATCCTGCCTCACAGAACTTGGAGCCCTCAGGAGACTGAAATAGGCTACTCTTAATTGACCTGAAGGAAGCTTAGGTTAGACGTGAGGGAGGGAAAGCCGGCCAAAGAAGAGGAGCAAAGGCCTGGCCTGGGCTGGCCTGGGGCAGGTGTGGGGTTCCTAGGAAGGACTCCGGCCTCCTCACTGCACCACAGTATTCGAGCGCTCTAAAATTCACCAAGCGGCAGCCAAACCCCAGCCGTTTCTCCTTGTCAAGAAACCAGCAGTCTGTGAGCGAGGGGGAATGGGCAACCCTCTGAAGAAGGGCAGAGAGAGGAGAAGCCGGGGCAGGGCAGACGCCATCGCCACAGGAGAACCTCCCCCACCTCCCGGGAGTGCCCCCGTAAGGCCGCACCAATGGATTTGAGTGAGGAGAGGGAAGAAGCAGGGCAGGATGGGGACTTTCATGTGGAAGCCTGCCTTTGGGCAGGTAGCATGGCATTCTAGAGGAAAGGCAATTTCTTTCCTTTATAATAGCACCAATTTCACTTACTGGGCCTCAGCCTTATGCCAGATCTGCCAAATCAGCTTGCTTTACATATATTTATTATCTTTAATCCTCAAATCCTGAAACTAATAGTTCCGTTATTCCTCTTTGATGAGGAAATGAGGCTCAGAGAGAAGGGATAACCTTCCAGCTACAGAATTAAGATTTGAGCCGGAAGTGCCGACTGTAGGCCATACCCGCCCTGTGCAGCCCGCCGTTGCTTCAGTCACCCTAAGTGATGGCCGCCAGCGCCAGAGAGCAAAGAAGCAAACAGGTGATGGGACGTCTTTCTCAGCATTGGTTGGCTAACAATTTCCCATTCCTCCTCCTTTTTGTTCCTTAGAGTTTAAGGATCCCCTCTCCCTGTTTTGTTGGTTATTAAGAGGAATAAGAAGACAGAAAAGAGAAGAGGAGGGTTCATGGAGTTGAGTGGGGAGCCAGTGTGGGGTGCATGCGCTGTGGAGAGGAGAGGGCCGCCAGGCTGGGAGGGTGCAGGCAGGAAGACCACTCCCCGGGGAGCGTCACTAACTACAGGTCTCTGCCAGCCTGGCCTTCCTGGCTGGCTCAGGCTCTGTGGCACATCATCGCAGATCTGCTCTAACCTTCTGCTCAGGTCCCAGGGGTGGAGCAGTCACCTTGCCCTCTGGATCAACATCGCAAAGTTAAATATCAGAGCGGGACCTTGCAGCAGGAGCATGTAATTAATAAGGACTTTGACAAGGGTCCTCACTTTTTAGTGCGCTAAGAGTCACCTGGGATGCTTGTTAAAAATGCTGCGGTTTCCTGATCCTCACTCTTAGAAACTCATAGGCAGCAGTTCAGTGAGGCCCAGAATCTGCATTGTTTAAACACCCCAAGCAATACTGATGCCAGTGGACAGACCCTGGACCAGGCTAAGAAAGACACCAACTTGGAGGGTAAAGGGGCAGAATCTGAAACTTTTCTTTAAGAAAACGGCTTTTTTGCCATTATTGTATAATCTCATGAACACCAGTTTTCTTATTCTGGATGTAGATGTGGTAGGTATAATGTTTGTGGAGCTGTCTTGCCGAAAGAAAGATAATGAACACAGCAGTTATGTGCATAATTGCAGTTAATTATTATGTTGCGAATGTATGGTTAAAAGATAAACGTTAACTTATAAAAACTCTTATTAAAAGTTCCCTGTTATTTGCCATTAATCACTACCGTGGATTTTTTAGGAGAATTTGTTCATTTATCCACTTGATAAAAAAAGTTTTGAGTTCTTGGTCTGTAGCTGGCACTGTGTAAGGAGGTGGGGGACAGCGGGGGGCCAGTGGCTGGGAGCTGACCTCTGCCCTTCAGGGACTTTCACTCTGTCCAGGGAGATTGATTAAATAAATCCCCAGCAAGCATGTGCATTTCAGTTTTGTGTAAGTTTATTCTTATTATTTAAGGTATTTGTTAAATGCATTGCTAAATATGATTTTTATAAATATATAGGGATTTGCATATAAACAAATAC
>NW_011889343.1:547751-568476 GCF_000151845.1 Pteropus vampyrus
CCGCCGTTGCTTCAGTCACCCTAAGTGATGGCCGCCAGCGCCAGAGAGCAAAGAAGCAAACAGGTGATGGGACGTCTTTCTCAGCATTGGTTGGCTAACAATTTCCCATTCCTCCTCCTTTTTGTTCCTTAGAGTTTAAGGATCCCCTCTCCCTGTTTTGTTGGTTATTAAGAGGAATAAGAAGACAGAAAAGAGAAGAGGAGGGTTCATGGAGTTGAGTGGGGAGCCAGTGTGGGGTGCATGCGCTGTGGAGAGGAGAGGGCCGCCAGGCTGGGAGGGTGCAGGCAGGAAGACCACTCCCCGGGGAGCGTCACTAACTACAGGTCTCTGCCAGCCTGGCCTTCCTGGCTGGCTCAGGCTCTGTGGCACATCATCGCAGATCTGCTCTAACCTTCTGCTCAGGTCCCAGGGGTGGAGCAGTCACCTTGCCCTCTGGATCAACATCGCAAAGTTAAATATCAGAGCGGGACCTTGCAGCAGGAGCATGTAATTAATAAGGACTTTGACAAGGGTCCTCACTTTTTAGTGCGCTAAGAGTCACCTGGGATGCTTGTTAAAAATGCTGCGGTTTCCTGATCCTCACTCTTAGAAACTCATAGGCAGCAGTTCAGTGAGGCCCAGAATCTGCATTGTTTAAACACCCCAAGCAATACTGATGCCAGTGGACAGACCCTGGACCAGGCTAAGAAAGACACCAACTTGGAGGGTAAAGGGGCAGAATCTGAAACTTTTCTTTAAGAAAACGGCTTTTTTGCCATTATTGTATAATCTCATGAACACCAGTTTTCTTATTCTGGATGTAGATGTGGTAGGTATAATGTTTGTGGAGCTGTCTTGCCGAAAGAAAGATAATGAACACAGCAGTTATGTGCATAATTGCAGTTAATTATTATGTTGCGAATGTATGGTTAAAAGATAAACGTTAACTTATAAAAACTCTTATTAAAAGTTCCCTGTTATTTGCCATTAATCACTACCGTGGATTTTTTAGGAGAATTTGTTCATTTATCCACTTGATAAAAAAAGTTTTGAGTTCTTGGTCTGTAGCTGGCACTGTGCAAGGAGGTGGGGGACAGCGGGGGGCCAGTGGCTGGGAGCTGACCTCTGCCCTTCAGGGACTTTCACTCTGTCCAGGGAGATTGATTAAATAAATCCCCAGCAAGCATGTGCATTTCAGTTTTGTGTAAGTTTATTCTTATTATTTAAGGTATTTGTTAAATGCATTGCTAAATATGATTTTTATAAATATATAGGGATTTGCATATAAACAAATACGAAAGAAAAAAATCCTTCTCAGGCTATATATTGTAATTCGAGGGTTTAAAATTGATTAACTTATAGATTATGAACTTCCCAGGTGCTCTCTGATCAAGCTTGGAAGGTATATTATATAAATTCTATACAAAGCTGGCTTATAGTTTTGTTTCTTAGTGAGTCAAGACTTCATCTCTAAATATGTTTAATTAAAATGCTTTAAGGATACATTGATTTCTTTTTTTTCTCATCATGTCTCTGCTCTCTCCCCTCATTTGTGAACATAACTCCATTAGGAAAATGGTACCCAAGTGTTTTCAAGTGATGAGAAGCTCGGAGAATTCTGATTGTATGCGTAGAGGTTTCAGCATGTCCTTATGCCATTCTCTTGCCTGAAATTTGAGTGCACCAATAGTCTATGAGAGAACAAATCGATATGAAACAGGATCGTCATCGATAACTTTTGCTTCTTGGTTTTCAGCGTTGCAGGGGGCGAGCTGTTCGACTTCTTAGCTGAAAAGGAATCTTTGACCGAAGAGGAAGCAACTGAATTTCTCAAACAAATTCTTAATGGTGTTTACTACCTGCACTCCCTTCAGATTGCCCACTTTGATCTTAAGGTATGCTGCTGAGTGTTAACCAGATAGAAGCTTATGGAAACCACAGCATCGGTTGTTTGTGTGCTAAGAAAAATTGAGGCATCTGAAAGAGATAATGTGTGTTTTCCCATATGGGTTTAACAAATGGAGTTGTCAATATAAATCAGCAAGTGTACAATGCATGCCTTCTGCAGAGATTCTCAACCTTTTTGTGGGATGGAGGCTTAAAACTAATGATTGCATTCGAGAATCCCTGGGGAAGAATCAAGGGGTCTTACCAGCCAGATCTTTAGGCAAGGGAACTGCTGTTGGTAATGGTACATTTTCATCCTGGAATGGCCACTGGCTGCCCGGTTTCCATCCCCTTATGGCCGCAAGGCATATAAGATAGAAGGTGCCTTGGTCTCTACTCTCCCTCTTGATGCAAAGGCTTTTGGGCCTGAATCTGTCACCAGCCATCAATCAAGCCAAACTCTGAGACTAGCTAAGTAAGGTCATGCCTGGCTGGAGCCAGGGCATTTATGGGAGATAAAAAGGCATGTTAAACTCCCAAACATCACAGAGGTTATGGTCTCTTTAGGAAGAGAAGACACCCATGAGCAATAGGAAGTGACAATGTTACGATTTAAGGTACAATCCAAGGCAGTGAAATACTGTCACAAAGCAGTGTGTGATAGATTGCCAAGTGAATGGTTCCAGTCATTGGAGCTAGAACAGGACATCAGAGGAAGGATGCTTTCCTCCATACTTGTTATAGCTGAGCTGACAAGACCCCGTCCGGATTCCCCCAACACTCAAATACACACGCCAAAGACTGCTGCTGCAAACACCCGCCGCTCCCTGCCTGACGTCTGGTTTCTCGCCTGGCAGCTGGAAATGCCAAAGAGTAAATGCTCACAGAAGCAGCACTTAGCCGTGGAGGACGGGGAGACGGTGGATAAACATGCTAACTCCCTCGTGCTTTAGTTGGGAAACTCTGAGTGCCCCTCTTTCTCCCCAAGTTCCCCCAAGGGATTACGCTCCAGTCGCCCCACCTTGATGAGACACCTTGTATCACCTTCCTTTCTTCCATTTCCTCCTCCCCATTCCTCTACCAAGTGTTCCCTGGGGCCTCCTCCTACACAAGCCACTTGAACCTAAATCCCTGTCACAGGTCTACTCCTGGGAGAATCTAAATCAAGACATGTATTTTTCCTGGTGTTCTCTTGCAAGTACCCTTTATGCCTATTTTTTGTTTGTTTTTTCAGGAGAGAGGAAGAATTATTCTGCCACCTTGTCCTCAGCATAACATATCATACATAGCTGCTATTTTTGTGTGTGTGATAAAATAAACGTAACGTAAAATGTATCATTCTAACCATTTTTAAGTATGCAGTTCAGTGGCATTCGGTACATTCACACTGCTGTGCAACCATCGCCACCATCCATTTCTAGAACTTATTGATCTTCCCAAACTGAAACTATGTGTCCATCAAACAATAACTCCCAATCCCTTCCCACCCCCGCCCCCCAGCATCTGGCAGCCACCATTCTACTTACTGTCTCCATGAAGTTGCCCATTCCTAGTCATATAAGTGGAATCATAGAATATTTGTCCTTTTTGTCTGGTTTATTTCAGTTAGCATAATGTCTTCAAGTTTCATCCATGCTGTAGCATGTATCAGAATTTATTTCCTTCCTATGGCTGAATAATAATTCGTTATATGTATAGACCACATTTTGTTTACACATTCCTCTGTTGATGAGCACTGGGATTTTTCCACCATTTGGTTATTATAAATAATGCTGCTATGAACATTGCTGTACCATTTTCTTTTTTTTAAGCCCGAAAACATAATGCTTTTGGATAGAAATGTCCCCAAACCTCGGATCAAGATCATCGACTTTGGATTGGCCCATAAAATTGACTTTGGAAATGAATTCAAAAACATATTTGGGACGCCAGAGTTTGTTGGTAAGTTTCTTTGCTCTTGTGGGCATTTATTTCTCATGAACATTATGATGGCAACATTTCCCCTGCTGTAGCAGCATTTTCCTGGTACATGTTTCTGGTTTATACGTGAAGATAATATCTCTTCTTTCCAAAACTTAATGTAGATTTATTTCCTCTTAGCTCCTGAGATAGTCAACTATGAACCACTTGGTCTTGAGGCAGATATGTGGTAAGTCACGAACCCTTGATGTTGTCATCTTTCTGATTTATTTTATTATTCTTCTGACATGTGTTTTTGTTTCCGTTTTGTGTCTAGGAGTATTGGGGTAATAACCTATATTCTGTAAGTACCAAAATCCACAACTCATAGTCTTTCCCTTTTTCTTTGAGAGCCATATGTTTTATTAACCATTCTGTGTGTCATGTTGATCTCTTCAGCTTATGCATGCTTTTTATGTAAACATATTCATTTTACACCCCCAGAACACGTTTAGTTTATACTAATTAAACATTTTCTCCTAATTCGAAATGAGTCATCAGAAACTACAACATAGTCACTAGAAAAAAAGCATGTCTGTCTATCACTAGAAAAATAGGAAAAAGATTTTTTTTAACTATTAGATGCTGTTCCAAATAACTTTTTAAATGCATCTTTTGTATTAAGCTCAGGCTTTTGTGCATGACAATTAAATGCCCTATAAAGTGTAATTGAATTCTATAGTGAGTGCCCAAACACTAGATTATAGTCTTATTCCTCACTCCCCTTGTTAGATATTATGGGAATGAAATGACAACACAAGAGGTAATTGTTTTTGTTCTGTGCTCCTTTATTAATAGCCTAAGTGGGGCCTCCCCATTTCTCGGAGACACTAAGCAAGAAACGCTAGCAAATGTATCTGCTGTCAACTACGAATTTGAAGAAGAATATTTCAGTAATACCAGTGCCCTAGCCAAAGATTTCATAAGAAGACTGCTCGTCAAGGATCCTAAGTGAGTGTCCATTATTCTTGAAAAGTGCTCAACTGTGACCTCAGCTAGAAGAGAGTTAGTATGTGGCCACGTTTACGAGACCTGGTAGTTTGTGTTTGGAAAAGGGAAGCACGCCACGTGAAACACCTCAGAAAATGCAAGCAGGGTCTTTTGTATCTGCTCAGTCGATCCTGCAAGCACAGTGAAATAATCTCATGAAGACTGACATTTTCAGCTCTCTTCCATGAAGCAGGCCCCAAACTGCATTTTTTAGAGTATCTGCCTCGTAGGCCCCGCCAGCATAGAAACAAACTTAATTGTTTGCTTCTCCGGTCACAGAATTTTCTTTTCTTTTCTCTCTCTCCACAAAGGAAGAGAATGACAATTCAAGATAGTTTGCAGCATCCCTGGATCAAGGTAAGTTGCATAATGTGATTGGTTTGGACGTAATAGGGCATCCTGGAATTCATTTGTTCTAGGGTATTACTAGTTACTGTGGGTTCTAACTACATGTCGCATCTGGAATATTGTGTTTGCTATTGGTGCCATATGTTAATTAAATTGACAGATGAGCATATGCTAATGATAATGAAGGTGGAGAGGAGAAACCTATCATAATGCAGGGTTGTAAATAGGGAGCCGAAGTTCAAGTCTACTCAACAGCTGTATTTGGTTTGACCTGTGGGATGTTGGTCCAAACAATATTTTTTTAATTTTTTGAATTAATTTCCAGCATTTAAATATCATATCAAATCTGGCTTGAAAAATTTGAAGAGCTACCAAAACTGAGCCCTCGTTTCATAAAGCCACCAGAAACTTGGCACAGCTGTCTTTTTGCCAGGGCCTGCAGCCTCCCTCTAGCCTGTTACACCTTCACCTTACCTACCTGACACCTGTCAGCATTTAAGTTAAAGAAATGAAGTTGCTCCAATTAGAACAGAAAGGACTAAGAGTGGGGGAATATGGCAGTTGGAGAATAAAATTATGGAACCAAGAAGTGAATTGCAATGCAATAACTTGCATTACAGAAGTAGGTTTGGAGCAGCTGGAGAACTCTTTGTCTGTATGAGCTCCTGACAGTTGCCTGGGCTCCCCTAGAAAGCAATAATGTCTTATTCTCTCAGAGGTAGAGCCATATGGCTTCCTGAAAAAGATATAGTAGAAGGCATTCTAATGCTGTCAGACAGGCTGAATTTGCTGGCCTCTGAGGTCTCTCCCAGTTCTAAATTACTTGAAGATATTCTAGTTCAAATTCCTCATAACATTGCCTCATCATGAATCTTGCCATTCCCAAACTCTCTAATGCAAAGTTGTTATTCAGCTTGGCCCAAGCTCCACTTTTCAGCTTTCCCCCAAGATCCAGTCTTTATGGATTGTATCAAACCTTAGCCACAAGAGTTAGCCTCTGCAGACTAGGTTCCTAGATTATTCTAGCAAGGTGAATGTGTAAGCAAGCATCCCCAAAAATGGGAGGCTTCAAAAACTTGTCATGTAACACGTTTCTTTAATTTGAGAGCTCTAAATTTTTTCTTGGACTTTCATTTTTAGCCTAAAGATACCCAGCAAGCACTTAGTAGAAAAGCATCAGCAGTAAACATGGAGAAATTCAAGAAGTTTGCAGCCCGGAAAAAATGGAAAGTAAGATTATTCGATACGGTGGGGTTAACTAATTCTATTTCCTGTTCATGTCCAACACTGTATCAGTTTTGATAGTCACATTATCTACTATTACCAGTTTACCTGGGAACAGAGACACAGGGCAAACCCTTCGTATACCACACTTCTCTCAGGGGGAACATACAAGGGGTTTGCTGGGGTAAGTTCCCATTCCTCAGAGAGTAGAGAACCAAATATCAAGAGTGAAAGGATGTAAGATATCCAGTTCTGTAGTTTAATAATGAAATGTAAAAAGAGACTCTGTCTCTATCCTGTTGCCTTTATTTATAAGACCTTTGGAATTATTCTTCAAGCAAATATGATCCAACCTACTTGTTAATTCAACCTAGTTACCTGCCCCCGAAGAATACATATTGTCAACAGAGAATACCATCTCAAAGGCTGTCATTTGCACTAACTTGAGTTTTGTTACATAAGTGCCCTCTCCTCCTCTCTCTCTGCCTTTATTTATCCTCTTTTTTCTTTTAAAGCAATCCGTTCGCTTGATATCACTGTGCCAAAGATTATCCAGATCATTCTTGTCCAGAAGTAACATGAGTGTTGCCAGAAGCGATGATACTCTGGTAAGCAAACCTGTTTGCCTTGGTGAGGTTCTTTCTTAGCACTGTGTATTTAGAATGTCTAGGTTGTTTGATCTGTTCAACAACCCAGAAAACCTGAAGTCATGTAAATGTCAGGCCTGTTCTTCTTCCTCTCGAGGTAGGGAAATGGAGTGGCTGATTTGATTTACTCTGTTGCTTCTTTTGTCCTTTTTTCTTTATGTTTTGATTGGGACTATATATCTATTCTCACCCCACTAACACTATCACCCTCCCACTCCCTCCTCCCATACACATAGCTTGATGAAAGAGAGGCTGACCAGTAGAAAAGGAAGAACTAATTTTAATTTTCATGAACTAAAATGAGAGCCCTCGATTGCCACTGACCTTGGAGACTCTTGGATTGTAATAGTACAAAATGGGCAGACAATCCTCCCCACAAACACACACACACTCCAGAATATCAGGGAAAATGCAGTGGGGCTTGCTATATAGTTTATGGTAGACCAGAAAGCAAAACCTACTTGTTTGTTGATATTGCATTGATCGTCCATGACTCTTGAGAACAACTTCATAATTTTTTCCCCTTAATTCAAACTGAAACCTAATCACAGATTAACTCTTCAGATATGACTGACACATCTGAACTCAACAAGACTTTCCTCTGACAGTCAGACAACAGGGCTTTGTTAACTCTGGAGGTAAAGGGGACTCCAGGAAAGGCAGGAAGGGTGATTCCGTGGGAACCAGGCTGCTCCTGTAACCGAAGCCAGTGTTTCCTGAGTGGAATCCAGGGACTCCAAGGGCGGGATCACACATCAGATACCAGCTTTTTTTTTCCCCCCTGAAGCTAGTAGTTTCACCAAGGCTCGGGGTCTAGCCTTGTAGGGTAAAAAGAGATGGGAAATGTTAAAAAGAAAAAAGAAATGGGAGAGAAACAAGTTAGAAGAAGGGAAGGGAAGACGAGGAAGGCTCGATTTGGGAATTGTGTGAAAATGGCAGTGGAACCCAAGGAAAAATACAAACTAAATCTAAGTAAGATGATGAGAATGATTAAATATTATAAATTAAAATCATCCAAATCATCCTGAATAATTAGTTGGGAGAAATTATATTTTTTGTAGTGCAAAGTTTCAGGTAGGAGAAGGACCCAGGATCGTGTAGGAACTCCAGGTGGGAAGACCCTCTCCCAGACCTCAGGTTCTCTCATCATCTCGATACTCTGCTAATCATGAGGACATGCCATAACAATCTCTTTGCTGTCTCTCTCAAGGATGAGGAAGACTCCTTTGTGATGAAAGCCATCATCCACGCCATCAACGATGACAATGTCCCAGGCCTCCAGCACCTCCTGGGCTCGTTGTCCAACTATGATGTTAACCAACCCAACAAGGTCTGATACTATTCTATCAGGGATAGGGGAGGGGATGGTCATGGTGACTGTGTACCTTCAAATCCCAGATAGAAAGGCCCCATCCGCTTCTTCATTCTCCCTTCCATATGCAAACTCCGTACTGTGAAAAAACTCACTTCTGTTTACAGAGTGAAGTGACTTAGAAATAAGGTCTTTTTGCATTCGGGGCCTTTCTTCAAGCAAGGTCATTCTACATGCACCGATTACACCTCTAACTATGAAATTTTAAACCTATTCATACTGCAAATGAAAATGTCACCTTTGATCGTAAATCCAAAAAAGGAAGGGTGCTATATGTTCTGACCGTCTTCCACTCCTGTTAACGCAGCAGTAGTTAAGCGCCTACTGAGACATAGGAAGGTGTGTGGGAAGCAATGAGAGTGTGAGCTTTGAGCTTTTCCTTTCCTACCAAACCTGAAAAATAGGTTTTGTTTGTTTGTTTGTTTTCTTGCCTATTCTAGCATGGGACACCTCCGTTACTTATTGCTGCCGGCTGTGGAAATATTCAAATGCTACAGTTGCTCATTAAAAGAGGCTCAAGAATTGATGTCCAGGATAAGGTTAGAATTCTGTTTTATTGCCAATAAATTAATTTTTTAAGTATTTCCAAATGTCTCTAATCATAGAGGTAACAGAGAAAAATAACATTTGTGTTCTACTTCATTTCTCAGTTTTCTACAAAGGAAGATGAACTGTTTAAATAGCCTGGTCCAATCTAACATATGTTATCAAGAAAGAGGCAGACCTTGGTCTTTCTCTGGGCCCTATTGCTGGATATCAGCCTTTCTTTGTACACCACCCCAGATTTTACTCCTCACTGATCACATTTATTCAACGGAGTTATTATGAGATGTCACATTTGGAAAAGTTTTCGTTGGCTAGTTAATCTCAGCAGAAATGTCTTTGCCTGCTGGCTAATTAGGGTCACAGGGTAAGGATGATAAATGGATTGGAAGTATAGACAGAATTGATTAATAGTTAATAGTCATTACAATGACTCTGTTATCAGCTTCCATAGACTTCCGACAGCTGTAAAAGTACTAGATCTGGCCCTTGACAATATGGCGAATTCTAACCAGAGGTTGAAAAGAAAAACAACTTTTTATTTTGAAATAGTTATAAATTAATTTTAAAAATCTGCAAAGATAGTACACAGAACTCCCTTATCCCCTCCCCCCAACTTCCTGGAATGTTAACGTTTCACATAACCTTGGTTCCTTTGTCAAAACTAAAAATGAAAGGGGGGTGTCATTCCTCGTGGAAGTTGCTCCTTTGGAGTTCGTCATCACATAAGAAGGGAAATGGAGTGAGTCTGAGTGACGTGCACAGTCAGATCCATCAGCTCTCTGGAAATGTGCCTCTGTGTTGGTTTTTGTACAGGGTGGATCCAATGCCATCTACTGGGCTTCTCGGCATGGCCACGTAGACACCTTGAAATTTCTCCATGAAAACAAATGCCCTTTGGATGTTAAAGACAAGGTAAGGCCACTTTTCTTCTTAGGGACAAGGGGAGGTAAGAAAAGGCCGCATTCAAGCATTGCCATGCCATGTGCATTGGGACCCAAAGAACAAAGATTCAGGACCAAAATCTTCCTGCAGAGAATTTGATCTAGAAACTTGTTGTTTTCTGGTGGCTTGTTCTAATATTAAATTCTGCTTTTAACTGAAATCTGCCAAGTAGTTGCCATAATATACAAGCGTAAATAACATGAAAACTCGAAAGTTCTAGAAGAAAAAGACCCGAGTCCTGGTCCTCTCGTTAACTCTCCAAGCGCATATCTCTTGACCATTCTCTTTGTCTTTAAAGTGGCTGACAATGCTGACTTTACAATCACTGGCACTAGAAGGATTAATGAGACAATGCATGTAGAGTAAGGCTTTTTTGGGCAAAGATGTTATAAAAATTATTATTGATATGGCAAGATACCTTACTTTCACATATACCTATTTCATTCAGTCCACACAAGAGTCCTGTGAGTTAATTAGCAGGGCTGGAACCTGCACCTAGAATTTCTATCTTTTCATCCATTATAGATTCCACTGTGCAACATTTTTCTGCTTCTAACACTTGTAGACTAATTTGTCGTGGGCTGCCACGTATAGTTGTATGGATTGTGTACTGCATCATATCTAAGATTGGCATTTCCATCAAAGACACGTATATTTATTATGGCAGTTTTATGTCAGGTGGCAATAAAATACTTTGTTTTTGTTTTTGTCAGTTTATTCTGACAATTCTTTGACAGACATAAGTAAAATACCTTACGGAAGTTGCACTTATTCCTAATTCACTGAAAGTTATTATATGGGCTAAATAGTGATGTTTTTTAAAAGCTCTGAGAATATAAGAAATAAGATTTTAAGCATAGACAATAAAATCAAAAACATGTCAATAAATAAAACTATCCATTGAAATATCTGCTGTGTAATGAACATAGCTAGAAGCATCAGTAGACAAAGAAGTTTAAGAATAGCCATCACAGATAAGGGAAAGCATTCTTACCGGGGCGGGAGTTATGACAAACGGGATGAGCCAGGTGTGTAAGTTTAACACTAGCTATGTGGTAGACACTCCACCCCAGGTCCCTGGCCCAAGTGGGGCAGGCACCCCAGAGGGGAGGGCGCAGAGCCAGGCCTGTGTGGAGTGGGCCTCCAGTCTTGTGCATTCTAGTCCCCACAGCTGTTCCCAGGAGTACTCTGAATCTTTGGCTGTTTCTCTTGCAGTCTGGAGAGACAGCCCTTCATGTGGCAGCTCGCTACGGCCACGCCGATGTGGTTCAGTTACTGTGCAACTTCGGCTCCAATCCCAATTTCCAGGACAAGGTGGGTCATGGTAGCCGGTGTCCTCATTTCCTTCTGCTCTCTGTGTGGATGTACAGGCAGACTGTCATATGGCCTACCTTGGAGTTTTATCCAAGTTTCTGCTAAGATTCAAAAGGGTAGGGACTCAAAATCTAACATTCGTTAATGTATTCCCCTGGATAACCTTATGAGGTAGGTTATCATTACTATCATTTTCGTTTTATAAAGGATGAAACTGAGGCAGAGAAAAGGTCAGTAACTTGCCCTAGCTCACACAGTTCATAAGTGGTGGGACTGGGGTTTGGGGTTCAAAACCACACAGTCTGGTTCAAGAATCCATGTCAGTAACCACTATACTATAATGGTCTCTTATAGACAGACATATATGTCTAATGATGTAGACCATAAATACATAGACCTTATGACCCTATAGACCTCACAGTCAGCCCTTTCCCTGACTTATTAAAGTATGGTTATCTGGGTCACTTCTTTGCCACAGCAGTTAATACCTTTATGTGACTCATCTTTATGTTATATGCATGACAAAAAACTTGAGGCATCAAGATTGTTAGAATTCTTGTTCAGAGAAGTACTCTCCTACTGTTAGTCATTTCAGATAAAGTAAACGAAGGCTCTTTTACAAGGAAGATGCTATAAATCCACCCACACTGGCACTTTGTTGTTCAGAAGAGCTGAGCCGTTGGTTCCAGTGGGCCCCCAAAAGTCATCTGTTGCTCATGTACTCAGAATGCCAGTTTCATTCAACGCACAAGTGTTGAAAGAAAACTAATGTAGGAAAGTCATCAGACCCCTGTCCATTATTTCAAATTAATGTTTCTCTCTAATAGCTAAGAGTTCTTTCTCTCCACTGCCTGACTTTGCTGCCAAATTCAGCAGAGACTCTCACCACACCTGTGCTTTCTTTCATATCACTGCATTCTCCTCCTCTATGTGCTTGTCTCCTCGGCCAGGAAGAAGAAACCCCCCTGCACTGTGCTGCTTGGCATGGCTATTATCCTGTGGCCAAAGCCCTTTGTGAAGCTGGCTGCAATGTGAACATTAAGAACCGAGAAGGAGAGACACCCCTCTTGACAGCCTCTGCCAGGGGCTACCACGACATAGTGGAGTGTGTGGCTGAACACGGTGCCGACCTCAATGCCTCAGACAAGGTGCTTTGTGGGTGAATGCATCACACTCACTGAGAAGCGATCTAGTGGGCTGAAGGGACCACAAGACTTTCTCAAATAGTTTACCTAAAATAACAAGCTTGAATGCAGCAAATTGTAATTATCCCTTCTCTTCTCTGTTCCAAAGATTCTGTGAACTTTTCTAGATTCTATTTTATAATTAATATTCATTTATGGCATGTAGCAAAATTTATGAATTGGTCAGATGGCTCAGGTCTCTTCTATTTTTAGTCTTGTTCACTTTGGAGCAGGTATAGTGATGATCACTGAGCCAAAGACAATCTTCGTTTGGAAGTATAATTGGCAACACTGTTAATTTGTAGATAAAGAAATAGGTGGTTTATTTACTTCCATCACCGGCTATTTTATAGAAAGACAATAAACCACTCTTATCTGTCTGGCAATCATGATTCTAGACCAGGTGTTCCTTTTTTTTAATTAAGCAAATTCAGCATAATCTGTTTTTACTGTGAACTTGTATTTAAAATGAGGCTGTGATATCTAGTTAGATTTGGGACACCCTAATTTAGTAACTGCAATTTGTGGAGTATTTTCTTGGTACAGAGACATGGTTCTCAACTGGGGACAACCTTGTCCCCAGGGGACATTTGATAATGGCTAGAGACATGTTTTGGTTGTCGAGCCATGGGCGGGAATTACTACTGGCATCTAGTAAATAAAGACCAGTGGTGCCGTTTACATCTTACAACTCACAGGACAATATGCGGAGGGTGAGAAACCCTAGAACAGATAAGTTATAAGACATGTTTCCAAACTCCACCCAGCTCTTGAAATTCAGCATGTCTACTCACCAGGGATTCTACAATAGGGCAGAGGAATTCTCAGGCTGGTCTTTAGTGGGATGCAGAGGTTAAGCATGTTGTATTTGCTTCTCGTTATATATGCCAGCCCCCAAGCAAATCACTTCGCATCGCTTTCTCAGTTCCTCCTGGTGTAAAATAAAACAATAGGCTTTCTACCTAGGAAGTTAGTAAAGATTTCTGAGCACATGTTTTCAGAAGTGTTTTCCAAATACTTGATAAAGGCAGGCCATTGGAGTACCAACTTAAGTCCTATACATTCAAAGACAAAAAGAAGTGTCAGGTCTTTCAATCTGATCATACTGGACAAGTCTAGACTAATCAAGCTAATGGTCAGCATAGTCTGTGATTATTCAGAGAAGAATATGCAAAGCCTCTCCCTCACGCCCTCCCCCCTCCCCCCACCCCCGGGGAGTAAATTTCGTGGTTTCGACTCCTCCTTCAGGCTTTGCAGTATTGGTCACGTTGCTGGTTAAACTGGCCCAGTGGTGGCTAGGAAGGTGAAGCCAAGCCCACATGCCTAAGTGAAAATGCTCATGGCCCCTGATGTCTGTTGCAGGATGGACACATTGCTCTTCATCTTGCTGTAAGACGATGTCAGCTCGAAGTCATCCAGACTCTCATCAGCCAGGGATGTTTCGTCGATTTCCAAGACAGGCACGGCAACACCCCCCTGCACGTGGCATGCAAAGATGGCAACGTGCCTATTGTGGTGGCCCTCTGTGAAGCCAATTGCAATTTGGATATCTCAAACAAGGTAAAGCTGGAGGGAAAGATCCCTGAGGGTCCGACAGTGTCAGTCTGTCACCTTGCTTCTGGATCTGGGCCAAGTTTCTCTTTACATTTCTGCATTGTACGAAGTCAGTGTTATTCATGTGGACCTGTTGTTTTCTTTATGGGGCTCTCCACTGTAAGTCATATTTTACATATGACTTTTGAATAATTTCGTTGAGTGACAGAAAATGATTACATTAATAAGTATTTCTGACCTAACCAGGTTTACTACTTGCGAGTTTCAATTTGATTGAGATTCCTAGGACCATATTTCTCTTCTTAAGTTTTCCCCCATTGAGAGTTTTATGGTCAAAAGTTCATTACACCTTTTTTTATGCTAAATGAATTTTGTAAGACCAAGGGAGTGTTGTTATTATGTGAATAAAAAAAAGAAATGAAAATAAATAATTCTATGTCCCTATACTGATTTTTTAAAATCTCATTATGTTGACTTCTAGAAGTTAGCTAACACCTATCCTTTTCCCTGAATACCATCTAGATTTTCATTACCAAATAGGGTAGAATAGTTGTATGTTCATGTGGTTTCAACCCTGTAACTGTATGAAAGACAAGCATTATTCTGTTATGATTACATGAAAAACAAAGTCCAAGCAGAATTATTTTGTTTTAATTGTGGGAAACGTTTGTTTATAAATGGCAGACATGACGCCAGCAGAATTTTACTATGATTTGTTTGAAGTGAAAGAATTAATATCTGAAACAGCTGGAAAATTATACTTCTACAAAAAAAAATTATTTCTGTTGTATTTTTATGATTAATTCTCATGGAAATTGAAATTGGTAATCTTCACATTCTAGAAATATGAAAAGGCAATACTGGGTCTTAGCCATTAGCTGCTGGTTGCTTTCTTAGTTTATCCCATTCTAATCATGCCAAGTCAGTTATGTAAGTGGCTTAAGGCGAAAGCCAAATGTAATATTAAGCAGCATCAAGACCTTGGCTTTCCTTCTAGGAGCCTTTAAATGAATAAAAAGCAGCTTCAAGGAACATTCTGGCACTCATCTGAATATGTTTAGAATTGGCCATTGTATGCACAGCTGACCTACTGTGTGCACAGCACCTGGGATTAGCTGTCTCCTGTAAGGTGGAGCAGTGTCTCCTGCTGTTTTGTACTAATCTAAAGAAAGGACAGGATGTTCGCCTCCTGCCTAAATGCAAAAAATACACTTGTTAAATATTCTCAATAAAATACCCAGCAAGATAATCTTAGACTTTCCATTTTTAAAAACAACTGTCTCATTTCATGGGAAAGCCTGTACATTTTCTATACTGTAGACAGCCATCGTGGTTCCTATACGCTGACATAAACTTGTGTTTTTACTATATATGGCCCAGCAACAGCACATGCAACAGATGGTTGTGTCATTGAATTAAACTCAGCTGACGCAAAACTCATTAGTGCCACAATTTCAACCTTTTGAAATTAGCAGCAAAGTTCAAACCATTTTTCAGAACTTGACTAGGTCAGCAGCGTGCTACTCAGCGTGCTACTGATAAGCAGCTCTGCATTCCTGGACCTGCAGACGGGCTCCCCAGTCTGTCTTCGGTGCTCAGAGCCTCAGCCGATGACGATTTATGGGTCTCCTACCTTCCTCAGGGGGACTGGTGTCAGCTTTGTTTCTCTGTTCCTTTTTTTTGTTTTGTTATGTTTTTATTTTCAGAAAGATAATGGAGGTCCTAGAGGAGCTTAAAAGATGCACAGAAAAGTAAGAGGAACGCGTTATTTCGCCAGAAAGCACACCTGGCTTTACATGGACTCACCCTAGTAACCTGCCGTCAGGATGAACATTGCACAGTGACAGCCCACGCCCTACGGGCAGACTGTCACTCCTTTCTTGCCTTCTCCTTACTTGGATTCAATTCCTCCAGAGATAAAAATGGCCATTCATAGCCTACCCTGTCACCAGAATGTGACAGGAACTTGTCACTATCTTTGACACTCGTTGCAGCGTAATGGACATTTCTCAGTCATTTGTCTCATATAAAAATCAGCAGAGTGGCTACTGAAGTTGGCCATGTTAGCTAACACAAGAGAGAAGAAATAGACGATGCAGAGCTCATAGCCCTTAAAGCTCTGTTCCTTTTGTGTTGACTCTTCCTATCAGTGAAGATAGAGAAAGCATGCTGTACACAAGCACAGCTACGTACACAGAGATACGCACCCATATCCGGGAGCGTGAGAGGAAATTTTATGCCCAGCAAGGGTGTATTAATGCTCTCTCTGGCAGCACTGTGCCAAGCACAGTGTGAGGGAGCTTGTGGCTGGCAGAGTAATGGTTCTTGCCCTCAGGCTGCTTTTTAATATGATGGCATCTCGTGTCGGAATCACTGATTGTGGCAGAGACACAGGTGTTATGGAAACGCTGACATCTTGGCATTAAAGAAACTAGGGAAAGCTTTTCAGAGGCGATCATTTATAATGATTGTTTTGACAGATGAAGAAGAGGGGAAAGCATATTGCAGACCTGGGAAAGCATATTGCAGACTGAGGGACGCGTACGTCTGTGTTTGGGGACTCTCTGGATGCCCCCGTAGCTGACACGTGGCGTAGGTACTTAAAGAGAGAATGGGTGAAAGAGAATATGCAACTGAAAGGGACAATGGGTCCAGGTGGTGAAAGAACCTTGAATCTAATGCTAAGGAGTTTGTTTGGGTTTTGTTCTATCAAAAATCAGGAGCCTTCAAGAGTGTAAACTTCCTAGTCCCTTTTCTTCCTCATACTTCTCTTGATTGCCCTTCTTTCTATGAAACTATACATTCTATAACCAAGGTTATCTTCCTTACACATAAATCCAAATATTTCATCCAAATCTTCCAAAACTTCTCTTTTCCTTCTCACTTTAACTTTAGGATATTTTAAAGTTTAATATCTGCTTTCTAAGTCACTCTAGAAGATAATAGTAGACAAAACATTAATATGTACACACCTTGCAGCATTATTTATAATAGCAAGGTATGGCACCACATTAAATGTTCATCCTCAGCGGGCTGGCTGATAATTATGACTTATCTATGCAGTGAAAATTATTCAGGTATCCAAAAGAATGTCGTAGATATAGTTGCAGACATGGAACAGCATTCACAATCTATTGTTAGGTGAATGGAGCAAGTGACAAAATAGAATCTGGAATATGATTATATCTTGACTTTTCAAATTATTTACTTCCTCTTGTGAATTCATAGATAAAATCTTGGAAGGAAATGCCCAAAGTGTTAAGTAGGGTCAGCTCTGAGCACGGGGGACTCAGCGGAAGCAGGAAAGTTGAGAGGAAGACCCGTTTTCTATCATTCAATCCTTCTATGTTGTTTGGATATTCTAAATGAGCATTTAACTTCATAACAAAAACCTATGTTTGTAAATAAACAGCATAAGACAGAGGTACCCAAACTTTCTCTGTTCTCAACTTCTACAGTGTCTCAGTAATTTTTTCATGGTTCCCCCAGGACAAAAGAAATACCTAACTGTTCTGTTTATTAGTAGCTCAGTCTAAACAACTTAGTATTTATATCCTAACAACTTTGTAGCTATTGGAATGAATGATCCACATAAGTTGAAAGAAAACTAATATTTTAATTTTATTCTTACATAACCACAGTTATGTACTAATGGGATGTGTGTGCTCATTGGGCACCTCATGACTCCTCAAACCTTGGACTCAGATTGGACACTGCTAGCTTTATTTCCTATTCTACATTAATTTTCTCGAGATACTTGCTTCTTATCACAGCAACCGCCAAACCCTCGCTGTGCAGACATGATGTCATTGAGAGGAAGACAGTGCAATCTAATCTTGAGACTCTGAACTACCTGGAGCTCGTAGTTCACCTGGTGTCTGAACCTGCTGATTCCATTAAAATTTTTGAATATTTATCAGCACCCCCCATGAATTTACTGCAGTGCCCTGAAGTGCCTTGGCACACAGTTTGGGAACCATAGGCATAAAAAAAAATGGTGGGCATGGCCTTGGAATTTCACCTCACTAGAGTGTCTTCAATGGCTGTCTTCCACTTCCATCACTTCTCCCCTTGCTGTGTCTAAATTTGAACTTTGGTGCGGATCTTTCTGGATCTTTGGAGCTCTTAAGCCCTGACTCAACCCTCCTTTCTGCCAACACAGCAGGAGACTTAATTACCTTATGATAAGCCTCCCACTCTTTCATCCTTTGAAGTTACTCTTTTAACTGAAAAATCCTTGAAAACATTTTCGCTTGGCTTGTCTTCCTCAGGAGACAGCAAGCTTCTGGAGAAGGCAGACTGCGCCTCCTATTTCTTTCTGGTGGATCCCAGATCTCGCACATGGTGCTGGCTCCGTGGAGTAGGCTCCATAAATGTTATCCTCAGGCATTATCGTGAGAAAGACTCTTTGGGGTCTTTTTATTGATTGATTGATTGATTGATTGATTGATTGTCTCTTCCAGTATGGACGAACACCTCTACACCTTGCAGCCAACAACGGCATTCTTGACGTGGTCCGCTACCTCTGTCTGATGGGCGCCAACGTGGAGGCACTGACCTCGGTGAGTAGCCTTCTGGCCGAAGAAAGCGATTAAACCTATCTGAGCCCTCCACGAGGGGAAAGGTATTGCTTGGCAACTGTATTCTAAAGCAGACAAGCTGCTAGTAAACTTCAGCCCCTCCACTGCAGTTCTGTGAACATTTGCCTACACAAATCCAGGGTAATATCTAGTTACTGCTTCATCCTCTTCTCCTCTCACCAGGCCCACGCTGCCAGCAATGCCTGCTGTTTCCCACTGGCCTTTTTGTTTCCCGTGTTATACAACAGTGCCTTTCTATGTTTTATTAAATGTGCGTGTTCCCCTTTCCTAAAGGCTCTCCCACCCGTCCCCCCGCCCCCCTCTGCCTCCACTGCAGGGCACTGGAGGCGCCATGGGCTTTCAAGGAGGGAGGAGGAAGGGGCCCTGGGTGTGTGGTGAACAACTGACAAGAACCGCTCTCTCTTGTTTAAAAAGTCTGGCTTTGCTCTTAAGCTTGCAAGCTATTTTTAAATGAGATTTATTTCTTAAGTTCCCCCATTCCCCACTCCGCATTCCTGACCTGGTACCTCCCTGCAGAAGAAACCGTTTGATTCTCATTTCCTGAAATACCAAAGAAGAAAACATTTCAGCTAATGAGATAAGGTTGCCGTTGTCAGCTGCAGTGAAATGTTATCATTTGAGTTTTTTCTGGCCCAATGGTGGGTTGCCTCTCCATTCGCTCATGTGGGAGATTCCTGACACTCACTAGCACTTTGCTGACATGAAATGTTTTCCTAAGGCGATTCATCAGAGTTTTAAAGTATGGCAACCGACCTGGGGAGAATCAGGGCGCAGAAGCTGGAAAGGGTCTTTATTTCTTGGAGTCATAGAGTTGTTGACAAACGAGGATCCATGAGCCAAATCCAGCCACCGCCTGATTCTGCAAATGAGGGTTTATTGGGACGCAGCCAAGCTCATTGTTTTTGTATTGCCTATGGCTACTTTCACACTACACGAGCAGTGGTGAACAGTTGTGACAGAGACCCTACGGCCCACAGGGCCCAATGTATCTACTATCTGATTCTTTACAGAAAGGGTCCTGACCTCTGGTCTAGGACACAGGCATATCTTGGAGATATTGTGAGTTCAGTTCAGACCACTTCTAGAAAGCTAATATCACAATAAAGTGAGTCACACGAATTTTTGGGCTTCCCAGTGAATATAAAAGTTATGTTTCCACTACACTGTAGTCTTTTAAGTGTGCAATAGCATTACATCTAAAAAAAAAAAACAAAACAAAACAAAACAAAAAACAAAACCACTGTACATACCTTAATTAAAAATTCTTTATTCCTAAAAATGCTAACCATCATCTGAGCTTTCCGTGAGTCATAATCGTTTTGCTGGTGGAGGGTCTTGCCTCGATGTTGATAGCTGCTGACTGATCATGGTGATGGTTGCTGAAGTTCGGGGTGGCTATGACAATTTCTTAAAATAAGACGATGAAATTTGCCTCATGGATTGACTCTTCCTTTCACAAACAATTTCTCTATAGCATGTAATGTTTGATAGCATTTTACCCACAGTAGAACTTCTTTCAGAATTGGGGTCAGTCCTCCCAAACCCCGCCACTGCTTTATCAAATAACTTTATGTAATATTCTAAATCCTTTGTTGTCATTTCAATAATCTTCACAGCATCTTCATCAGGAATAGATTCCATCTCAAGAAACCACTTTCTTTGCTTATCCATAGAAGCAGCTCCTCATCCATTAAAAGTTCTGTCTTGAGATTACAGCAATTCAGTGACATCTTCACACTCTGCTTCTAATTCTAGTTCTCTTGCTATTTTCACCACATCTGCAATTACTTCCTCCGCTGAAATCTTGAACTCCTCAAAGTCATCGATGAGGGTAAAAATCAAATTCTCCCAAAATCCTGTTGATGTTGATATTTTGGCTTTTTCCCATGAATTATGAATGTTCTTAATGGCATCTAGAATGGTAAATCTTTTCCAGAAGGTTTCAATTTACTTTGCCCAGATCCATCAGAGGAATCACTATCTATGGCAGCTATAGTCTTATGAAATGTAGTTCTTAAATAATAAGACTTGAAAGTTGAAATTACTTCTTGATCTGGGGGGTGCAGAATGGATGTTGTGTTAGCAGGGGTGAAAACAACATAAATCTTGTGGTACGTCTCTGTCGCAGCCCTTGGGTAACCAGGTGCTTTGTCAATGTGCAATAATATTTTTAAAGCA
>NW_011889343.1:569671-583548 GCF_000151845.1 Pteropus vampyrus
GTGACACAGAGACACCAAGTGGGCAAATGCTGTTGGAAAAATGGCACCGATAGACTTGCTCCACACAGGGTGGCCATAAACCTTCAATTTGTTTAAAAGAAAATGCATTACCTGCACAGCACAATAAAGCAGAGTATAATAAGACGAAGTATTCCTGTATTGCCTTCCTGACTGCACTAATGTTACCTTGATGTCATTTTCTCCCTGAAAGGACTGGGTCTTTTCTCTGCAATGTTGAGCGAGCTGGGCATTTCTACAGCTCAGTGATGGCCAGTGTTCTACGTGGGACTGTCTCCTATTTAGGGCATCTCCTCGTCCAGCACAAATACACACACACATGGCCATGCATGGACCTTTAGACCTGATATACCATTACCAAACCCTGCCCAACCGTGTCTTGGCACACAGTTCAGTTACTCCACAACAGAGCATGTCTATGTATTTTTACGAGGTAAAATATGTCATTTTCAATATTCTAGTAGCCACATCTAAAAAGAAAAAGAGGAAGTTAATTTCAGTGATATATTTTATTTAACACAAGATATGAAAAACATCATTTTGACTTATAATCATTATTTTAAAATTATCGAGGTGATTCATATTTTTGGTTTGCACTAAGTCTTCGAAATCTGGTGTGTATTTTACACCCGGAGCACATCTTACCTCAGCCACATTTCAAGCACTGAGTAGCCACGTGGGCCACGTGGTGGGGTTTGGAGAAGGGGAGTGAAGGGGCTTCCCCCTTATTGGATGGCACAGTGCCAACCTCTTTTCCTCTGCCAGCTTTTCTCCCTCTGCGGTAGGAACACCATTCTTCCCATTCTTCCCCACGTCCCTTGACCCTGCAGCGCCCTCTAGCGTTGCCTTTTCTCTCACTCTGTTCTCAGCCAGGGTAACCTGAAGAAGTCCTCTGAATATCTCGTCCTTTCTTGTTTCTGGTCTCTTGCCCCTCCTCCACCCTCCACAGTCTGTCCTCAACTCCTCGTGGCTCTCAGCAGAGTCCCCAGTCTCCTCCTGGTAGCTCTCTTCAAAACTTTTTTGTTATAAAACACGGTTTAAAAAAAAAACATGAACAAAAGTAGAGCTTGATGAATAATTAAAATAAACACCTTTGTAACACTACTCAGGTCAAGAAATAGAACTTTTGAGGCCCCTCCGCCAGAAGGCCCCAGTGGCCTTTTGCTGCGTGACCCTTTCCCACTCCCCAGTGTAACCCACCCCACCTCTGATTTTTGTAGTAATCACTTCCTTGCCTTTCTTTACAATCTTTCTCACCTAAGTGTCAGCAGCTCTTTTAAATACTATTTCTACAGCTACCTCTCCAGGAGTTGACACTTTCTTGACACTCTCTCCTGCCTTGGATGAGAAAGTACTATTTGCTCCAGCTTCAGCTCCAGCCTCGGCTCGCCCTCCTCCAACTCCATGTCCTCTTGTAGCTGCTCCATCCCAGATGGCCGGCTGCCCTCCCGCTTTCCACCCACCGCTTCTCTCTCCAGCCCCAGGGCTGCACTGCACCCAAACTCAGGCCCACATCCAGGTCCCCAGCCTCGCTTGCTCCCCAAGCGCCACACTCAGACACAGTCTCCACGCACTCTGTGCTCTCCTCCGGGTCTGCTCTTCTCCCCAGTGTCTGACCTTTGCTAAGGGCTCCAGCATGCGTTCAGGTGCCCGGTCCAGGAGCGTGGAAGCTCTTCTCCCCGGCGTCGTACCAGTGGCCACATCCTGGATTCTTCTGGAACTCGCAGATCTCCATCCTCCTGCCTCCACTTGTGTGTTTCCCCCAGGACCAACTCAGTCTCAGAACTGGTCCTTGACTGTAGCTTCATGGCCACCAACAGTTCCATCCCACCCCACATGCATGGTTCTGGGAAAGCCAATGTGCAGTGTGCTCTGATTTCAAATCATCCTGGGGCTCTGTGATCTTCAGAATGTGACCTCCATGGCCTGGCTCCTGCCCACTGCCCAGCCAAACACCTCACCCCTGTACCCCCTCAGGAACGAAACTGTTTGCAGGTCCTGAGTCCTGGGAAGTCCCTCGCTCACTCCCACCTCATCAAGTTGGCACATGCCGTTCTTTCCTTCTGAATCTCCTATTTCCACCCCTCCATCCCCTACACATAGTACCTTCTAGTACACATACGCACACATGCACACGCATACACACATACACGCATACACACACATCACACCCCGCCATGAGGCAACATGATGTGCTGCTGCCTTCAAAGTGAAATTAATGTTTTAATGGCAGGCACCTGGGCACACAGTAGCTGATGGTATTAGTGGCAGGAAGATTTGGGGACCCTAATGCCTCTCATCTTTCAATATTCCACTAGAGCCCCAGGAAGACTCCTCTTTCCCAGCCCACTTCAGCGGGTATGATTTGCCCCTTTCTTACTATGTTGGGATTGACTTCTGATTATCCCAAGAGGCTGTGAGCCCTTGGCTGTGATCACGTGTGATCACAGCTGGTCTCCCTGCTTCCAGCTCACCTGTCCACAGTCTGTTCCTCACACGCTAGCCTGTGTGGCCCTGTTCAAACATAAGTCAGATGATGCCCCCCTCTCCGACCCTCCATCAGGGTAAAAGTCCTTACTGTGGAGGGCCCCTCTGACTCCATCTCCTGCTCCTCCTCCTCCCCTTGCTCCTCCGGCACCAGTCACACAGGCTTCCCTCATATTCTTCAAACAGGACAGTTATTCACACAGCAAGTGCAGGACTTCCTCCAGGCATGCAAATGGCTTACTCTCGCACCTCCAGGTTTTGACTCAGATGTCACCGCTTGGTGAGGCCTTCCAGGACCACTGTTTGTAGCAAGGAGGGCAGCGAGTGTTAGGATGGCTCATGAGCCAGGCACAGCCCAAGGAGTTAGCACCTCGCTCAGGGGTGTATGGTAGAGCAAGGCCACAGTGCAGAGACCCAGCTCCTACCCTTCTCCCTCTTGGACAGAAAGCCAGGGAGTTTGGGGAAATTCTCAGCTCTTTTATTAACTACCACTGCTTGCTTTTTCTCTGCCTGCCAGTTTGTTGGTTCTTTCCGTTTGGTTTCCTCTAATCTGCTCAGAACCTGTGCAGTGTCTGTTCCTGTCTGGCAGATGAAGAAACCCAGGCTCCGTCTGAGAGGCTGAACGACTCACCACACAGCTGGTGAGGGGCAGAGTCAGGACTTAAAGCTGAACCTTCTCACCCCAAAGTTCAAACTCTTCCGACGACGCTGGCAGACGTTTCTTTTGGAAGCCTGAAGAGCGTCATTTAGAGCAATGTGTTTTGCAAACTGTAAAGTGCTATGCAAATGTAAGGATTGTTGTCAATGGTGGTTTTCCCGTCATTTGAAAGGCTTAATGGTAGAGAGTCATCTTTGTCACTGACCATCCTCAGCCTGTCTTATATGCAGATCTGAGATCTTCCAGAGAAGTAAATGTTATGGCCAGACATGCCAGAAGACCAGATTTAAGTCAAGGCTCAGATTTCTTCCAGCAGTGGTTCCTAAACTGCTGCACAATAGAATCACGTGGGAGCGCTTCGAACTCCGATGCCAGAGTCACCCCAGACTGGCGAAAGCAGAATGTGCGGGTGGGAGCCAGGCAGCGGGAGTTCTTATAGAACCCCGGTGACTCCAGTGTGTGGCGGAGCTTGGAAACCACTGAGCTGAGGCCTTTGCTTATCACGGCAGGAAAGGATCTAGACACTTTGGCAAGAATCCCTAGTTGGGGATGTGGTGTCGGACATGACACCTACCTAATTCACTCCAAAGCAAAATAGAAGCCCGCACCTACCCTTTGGAGACTTTTGGGGACTCTGAGGGAGCGCAGAGAGATGGCGTGTGACTATAAAGCATGCCTCCTCCTAGAGCACCCACCTGAACTTCCAGCTTCAGCCCAAGACAGTGGTCCTCAGCTAGGGTGGTTTCGCCCCCAGGGAACATTGGGCAATGTCTGGAGACAGTGTAGGTTGTCACCAGTGAGGAAACGGGAATGCTACCGGCATCTAGTGGCAGAGGCCAGGGATCCTGCAGTGCACAGGACAGCTGCCCACAACAGAACTGCCCCACCCCTCACGTCCGTCGTGCTGAGGTAGAGAAACGCTGGTCTGATGAGAACCCACGCATGGCCCAGAGAGTGACTTGAGTTGAGAGCTCAGAAGGCGTGCTGTTAATCAGACTCGGGCAGGCATTTCTAAGCTTCCATGGGAATAGAATTCTGTTACCGACAAACACTGAGAGATTGGCCAAACTGCTTCTTTTAGTTAAAAAAAATATTGCTTTTGTTGATTTGGAAATTGCTCCTCATCTTGTCTACTTTTAAATTGCTGTGGTTCCTAAAACTGCAGCAGAACAGTCCCTAAGCCTTTGTGCCCTCCTCAGTGGTGTGTGACCAGCCATAGTTCCCACCGCCCAGGAGTGACTCTGACGGTCAATGCACACAAAGCACGCAGGGCTCATTAAGAGGTGCTCAGTAAACGTTAGCCATTATCGTGCGTATTCATGGTGGAGAAACAAATGAATTCGTTCGGTATGAGACTGAAGCCCTGTGAAAATTCTCTAATTAAAAAGCGAACATCGAAGTGCCATGGATCCTTATTTCCTCCTTTGATGTTCACTGAAAATCTTTAGATAAAATTGTCTGTAAAACGAAGGCTTTTCTTTGAATGTGCAGTAATTACCCGTAACTAGCATGATACCAGTGCTGCGGTTTGTCTATGGATGTATTTTGAAACATTAGCCGGCACTAACTGGAATTTGGCATCTAATGACAATCTATGGTCTGCCTAATTGGAGAGAGGTTCGGTTCACCAGGTAATCTGCCTTGTAACAAGGTGCCGGGTTTGATTAAAGCCTGTGTGCCTGAGACATCTCACCATTGGACCTCAAAACACCAATGCACGATTTCTCCCTACTTCTTCTCTTCCTTTCCTGGACAGTCAAGTAAAATAAGGATTCCACAGAAAGGGAATAAGCCAGGATTATTTTTTCACCTTCTTTGCTTCTGACCCCTATTCTTCTTGTTTCTGCCTCCAGTGACAAAATTGGTGTATAGAACACACCGGTCTCTGTTGCAAAGGAAAGAAACTAATCATTTTTCTCCAATAGGATGGAAAGACAGCAGAAGATCTTGCTAGGTCAGAACAGCATGAACATGTAGCAGGTCTCCTTGCAAGACTCCGAAAGGTGAGAAATTCTATTTATCAGTCTGAAATTCTGTTTTTATGTGAAAATGTGTCTTTTCCCTTGTGTAAACTCTGAGAATGAACAAAACGAGGCTTCGAACACACCAGTTGAATGAAAAGGCAGCTGTCCCTGTCCCGTGGTTTGCATATCGACTTGCATACATGCTTCAGCTACTTGTCCGCTTTCTTCTGTATCTGGTGGGCACTGTAATTTACAGCATGAGGATGTGCCTGCAGGAAGCCAGCCTCATGGAGGTGAGGTGAAGCAACTTGCTACTTAGTTCAGAGCCCAGATTCAGACCTGAAATAGAAATGTCTGCTTGCCATGGTCCCTCAGAGGGTTCAGTGCTTCTTCAGTGCAATTCCTGGCCAGTCGGGGACAGTCCTCTCCTGCACCGAGCTCGCCCGCCTGCTGTGTGACTGCACCAATCTCCTTCCGTAGGGAGACCCAGGCCCTGTTTCCCTCAGCAGACTCTTCTAGACTCTGTACTCAAGGAGACCCATGTGTTTGCTTACCTTAGTCATTCCCTCTAAGAATTCTAAGCCTCAGCTTCCTGAAGAGCCAGAAAGGGAGGATTTGGCTGCCAAGCATTTCTAACTGAATTCTAGTGTGCTCGCGTGGATGGGACTTCCTGTCCTTGAAGGATTCGAGGACCCCTAGCATCTCCTGTCATAGGTTCTCTTCTCCATTCATTTTGGAAATCAAAAGAGGCCTCCACATATTTCCTGACACCCCTGTAGGGCGGTGTCACCCTCTGAAGACCCACTCCTTGACCCTAAACACATTCCTGGGGAGAAATCTGTATCTGGGACAGCAGGGGGGTTGGCCTTAAATTGCTGTGCCATTCCATTTGGTTTCTAAATGGGCCAAATTAGCAAAAGAAAAGCTGCCTGAGTTTTCACCTCCAGTCAGCTGACATATCGAGGAAAGTATCTCTAGACGTTTGCTAGGGAGCTTGAGTCTTTCTGCTCTTGAAGAACTAACCAAAGCCATCTTATTGACCAGCGTGGGGCGGGAGAGGACCGGCCAGAGGAGAGTGAGAGGGCGTTTCTGTGTTTAGACAGCACAGGGGGCTGACCCATGGGGAGATGAAGCCTTGCAGCCAGTGCATCTGGGCAGGGGAGGATGAGGGTGCAGAGGCCGAGATTGTGGGGAGAGGAAGAACACGGCGCAAGCCTGAGCTGAGTAGGATCTGCTCGGGCCCAGTTCGACACAAAGGGATTTGAGGTAGTGATGGGCTGGAGCCTCTGGTGCTGTCTGGGAGAGCCTGCCACACACGTACGTGTCAGTGCTGTCACATCAGGGCCTTGAAAGCAGCCACGGTGGCAGTGTTTGCACCACAGGAATAGCAAACATGACAAATCAGGGCCATCTTGGCCCCTAGCAAGCTGGTTAACCAGCACATCCTTGCTTTAGGGGTCTTTGGAAGCCCCCATAGTCACACTTTGGGTTCTAGGTACAGCCTTCTGTCGAGGTAGGAAATGTCCAAACCTGTAGAGGAATTTTATGCGTTTACTTGAGGCAGCTGACAATTGCTAGTACCAATGCCAAGCAAAATCTCAACCGATGGAGAAAATGGTCCAGGAAATAGCAGTTTTGCAGCTTATTTTATACATTAGAATCTAAAGAGGAGACGTAAGGAGAGTCACATGAAATCCACTGGTGGTAGATGAAAAGGGCAGGAGAAAGCAAAGCAGGAAAGTCTCTGGGACTGGATAAAAAGCAAAACAGAGAGACACATCTTTCTCTCACATTGGTGGGTACAGGATTGATAAAAACATTTATAGCACATAGAGGTGATATTTGGGGAACAAGATAACCATGAGGGGTTCTGTGTTCTCATGCTCTGGTTCAGTAAGTGTGCCCTGAGGAGTCCAAGAAAAAGGGCTTACTCTGACGTTCCATGGGTATGTTACCTGAGATGCAAAAAGACAATGAACAGGCTCACTGAAAGTAAAGATTGACTTTTGTCAGGGAAGCTACAGGCCTAGGATGTGAGTACCCACCATGACCCGCTTTCAGTAAGGAATTTTTATATTCAGACCATCCTACGTGGTTACTTTCCGTCTCTGAGTTTGTAGGAAACACCATGCTGGCCTCCCCTGAGCTTGTCAGGTTTAGTTTGTGGCCCCTTTTTTGTCTACGCTTCTTAAAAAAGAGGAGCCGCCCCTTCTACTCTCGCACGTGCTCGCCCCACCACTAAACGAAGCTCAGTTCAGCCCTCTAGACCTGCCCAAGAACCGTGCTGTGCTGCTGCTTACCAGACCAGTTCTCCTCCTGGAAAAAAGTAGAGTGCTCGTTATCAGGCAGGCGGAGACAAGGTCACACTTAGATTTTTCATCAGCATCCATTTTACTATCGCTGCAAGTCCCATTTTTATCTGATTTTAAAATACTAGTTTCAGAGGGTTTGGGAAGTTGGCTTCTTTTTATTTTATTTGATTGTCCTTCTAATCAGATTTTCCATAATTTGATATTAGAAGTAGTTGCTTTTCCTAAGCCTAAGACTAGACAGTGAGAAAGATGCCCAGGAATATTTTGGAAAAGAGGACAAAATTGGGAGTTTGCCCAGAATTTAAAATTCACAAGTAAGCTGCATTTGCATAATTAAGAGTTGCTGCTCCATCAGTGCTGGGTCTAATTGCATCCTGCCATTTGCAGAAAGCCACGTCACCTCCCCATGCTCTTATCTGGCTTTCCCAGATTGCAGGATGCTCTTCCCTGTCAATCAGCAGATGTTTAGTCATCTTTTCTGATGAGAAATGAAAGCTAAATTTCCAAGGGGAAAAGTTGCTGGAAAAAAGGAAACTAGAAACCAAGATTTACCAAGGCTTTAAAGAACAAAGCAGTTAACAAATAATATTCATTTAAAAGATACTCACAGTGTCAACTATATGCCAAGAAGTGTTCTAGGCACCAGAAAGATCACAGTGAACAAAAGAGGCAATACTCATCCATTAAAAAATAAGAAAAATGCCAGATAAGGTGAGTTAGGAGATGGCAAACAATGGCCAAAGCCAAAGCTACCCTAGTAAATAAAGTTTTATTGGAACACAACCATACCTTTCATTGGCTGGTTTCTGAATACAGAAGTCCCAACAGAGACCACCTGGCCCTTTACAGGAAGGTTTACTGTCCCTGGTATAAGTGCAGGGGACTCAAATAGGATGAAATGAAAGTAGGGGATAGGGGTGGCACTATCCCCTGACTGGTCAGGGAATGCCTCTCTCATGGTGACATTTAAACCAACACCTGAAGGACAAGAAAGAGGAAGCAGCCAGAAAGGGATGGTGGAAGGCAGAGGGACTAACAAGTACAAAAGGCCCGAGGCATTAAAAAGTTGGGTGTGTCCCAGAAAACAGACCAAGCCTGCTCTAGAACTTGAGCACGGTGTTCTAGGCAGAGGATGATGGCCACGATGGCCGAGGCCATCTGATCAGAGAGGTAGGCCAGGCTTTAGACCTTAGTAAGGAGATTGAGATTTGCTCCAGGTGTATTGAGCAGGTAGGAACAAGATCTGACTTAGGTTTTAGGAATTTACTGGTCCAACAGAAGGACCAGATAGAAGATAATCTTGGTGGTCAGGTGAGATATGAAGGTGCTTTGACTGGGGTTGTCCAGGCTCAATTACTTTGTGAGCCTTGGGCAAGAATACAAACGCCTGTGTAAATATTTAAAGTATATGATTAAAGGTAATGAACAGGGAAATATCATAGGTTACAGCCTCCCACTTTTACAGTACACCTTTATGACCACCTGGAAGGCCGGGTTCTGGTTTAGAATTTTGATTCCTCGGTGTTCAGTGCTGCTTCTCTTCCCCTTCCCAACCCTGGCAGCCCTGCATACAAGAGACCGACACCCAGATACCCCGAGCCTCACATCTGCCTTCCAGCCACACCCTCTAGCCCAAGGAGTTCAGTTAGGGGACACAAAAAAAGAAAATATTTCAAGTCATGAGCCAGAATTTAGGGAGTACAATAGTCTAAACTGCCCACTCCCCTGGCAGTATTACTGCATGAGGCCGGGCTGGGTTTTGTGGCCAGCCTGGGTACAGGGTGGTCTTGCAGCTCTTATTAAATACAGACCATGGATGGAATGTTATGCCCCGCTCCAAAGAAATCGATATTCTCCCATCTTCAGAGCTAGCCAAGAGCAGCTCAATATCGTCCTCCAATCCTCTCTCCATTAAAACCTTAGTCTGCATTGGAGAGCACACTCTTATTTAAGTTGATGGAAGCTGCCTTCCTGGGGATGCTGGTCAGGACCCTGCTGCACCATCTAGTGGTGAAAAGTGAGAACGCGCCACCCACCAGATGCAGAGGGATTGCAGAAACTTCCGTCTGTCCTATACGTCTGTATCAAAATCAATTGTGTTCAGATTCTCTAAGGTTCCTAGTGAGCAGAAGGAGGGGTCATGCTGCAGGATGAGGTTAGGTTTCCTCAGAAAGGAGGAGACTCTATTTTTGCCTTTCCTGGCCTTTGACGATTACAGCAGATTCTGTCAGTCTTAGTAGAGAGCAGTTTCCTGACAACCTTCGCAAAGACAGGGTGGAACGTGAGTCATTCCCAGCCCAGGCCAGCAGCTCCTGGTGGAAGGGGAAGGCAGGGACCGGGAGAACTCCCCTGGGCAGAGGACAGGAGGGGAGAGTGGGACACCTTTACCCCTTTTTGGCTTTGAAACTCTTTTCTCACCTGCCGTTCCTCACCCCCCACTCGGAAGGAGAGAACATGTGAGTGTGCATGCTTGTATGACCATCCAGAATCGAGGACATCATGAAAACTGAGCTGTGAGTCCAGCAAAGCAGTATTTTCTTAGGGTGCGGGGGAATGATTTCTTGCAGACGGTTAACATTTGGGAAACAGCATGTGAGCTCGTAACACATTCTGAGATGAGTAGAATCCCTTCAGATGAAGACTCAACAGTTTCTGATCAAGAATAGAAGCTCCCTGCCCCCCGCAGCTCCCAGAGGACACTGGGGATGCCAACACAGGCCAGCAATCCAAGTCATTTGCTTAGGAAAAAAAGAGGTACTGAAATGAGATGTGCCCTTTGTCTATGAAAATTCAGAGCAGGGAGGGCCCCTTCTCATTCTATTTGCCTTTTTGTAGCAGTGACTCATACATCTTATTTTAAATTGAAATGCCCCCGAGGCAACATAGCACTGGAGACCTTGCACTAACCAGGACGCATCTTCGGTGTGGGTCGAACTGGAAATGGCCCTCCTTGTCTATTCTACCATGCTTCTAACTCCCTGCAGCACATCCCCACTTTGAGAGTCTGCCCTCAACTTGCAAATCTGTATTTATCCCTTTGTCCTCCTGCTTCTGAGGAACCCTCCACCTCCCTTTCAGCAGCAACAGTGGTAGAAAGAAAATGTGCTGGTGAGTTCTGTCTATGCTTTGAGGAAAGTACCTTGGCCTCTTTGTGCCTCGGTTTCCTCATTTGAAAGGAAGAATGACCACATTAACCACAAAATTTTCTTTAAGGTTTAAATAAGAAATGTGAGTGACAGGACAGTGTAAGCTGAAAGATGTCATACACAGGAGCGTTACTGCCACAGACAGGAAATGAACCTGTCTGCACTCCTCCGGGTACTAAAAAATAATTTCTGACCCTTGCTAAAGATGGTAGGGCAGACTCTATTCACAGGGCACTGGAGTGGGGTTTTGTAGCAGAGGGCAGAGATCAGCCCAACTCTGACTCCAACAAAGACAAGTGGAGATTTATAGCCAAGAGGCTGGGTGGGGACTATGGGTGGAAAATTGCTAAGAGCAAACATCAAGGCCGAGGGACCTCTTGGTGGACTGACTGCTTTAGATTCTTCTATGATATGGTCAGCCAGGTGCGGCCACAAGAGGAGGCAGAGGGGAAGCTCAGGAGAAAACATTTCTTATTCTCACAGGTCTAAGAGAGACAGGAGTCTCTGGAGAAGGGGGTCACAGGGCACAGGCTCCACCAAGTGGGAGAAGCAGAGAAGACCTCTGACAAAGACCTTTGTTGGAGATCATGGTGGGATAAACAAAAGGGCGTGGGAGAAGTCACTGGTGACTTTGAACATCAGTGGGTCACAGCTGGGAGAGTAGGAAGGGAAACTTATAGAACCGACGACCTTATCACACTAGTGGATCTGGGTGGATGCTCATAGCCTGTGTGGGGATATTGAGGCATCAGGAAAATAGGACATTTTAAAGATTACATTACACAACTCAAGAGGATTCTTGTTTAGGGCAGGCAGGGTGAGCAGACATCAAAGGTGGAGGGTGAACAATTTGATCAGATAGCAAGGGGGTGATTTTCACTAAACTAACTCAGCAGGATTCTTGCTAAAACTGGACTAACCAGACCAGGGACACAGCCCAAGGTTAGGACCTTGAGGGCTCACTGGAGTTAGGACAAATGGAAAGTCTTCATCACCAGCTGCCTCTTCTCTCTTGCCTCCATGTCTGGAGCTGGCCCCAGAAACAGGCAAACAGATTGCTGGCAGCTTCCGGTCACTATTTCTCTAGTGGAATTCGAAGGAGTGAGAGCCGTACTCTTAGTCGCATGGGCAGCGCTAAGAAAGGCACTGAAGTGATTTCTCAGCTGCTCAGGAGCAAGCAGCCTTAGTTCAGAGTGGCTTCGGGAAGCACACTGGGTGGCAGCAGTGTCAGATGGGTAGCATGGTTGAAGTCTTGTCAGAGTGGAAGTGATGCGGAATTCTCAGAGAGATGGGACACCGAGGCTATAAGCAGGAAGCAGCGTTTATCGATGCCGGCACCAGCTCAGCGGATTCTTATCCAAAGGCTGAGCCCTGACTGTCACATAACAGGCAGTCTTATACAGTCTTGTCATCCCTACACAGCTGCAGATATAAGGAAGAACATTAATTGGTTGGCAAGCTATGAAACAACTGATGTTAGTTAGTTGGAGAGCCCTTGAGGTGGGGGAAGGGCAGTCAGGAATGAACTCATTCGAGCAGGAAATGGCCAGGCAGGGTCAGGCTGCCACAGAAGGACCTGTGAAACTCATGCAGCAGAGACAAACACGCCCTCATTTCTTCACACAGGACAGACATGATGGCCAAAGCCTGAAAACGCAAAGTGGCAAGATCAACAGGGCAAGAAACAGACAGAAAAGTTCCCCACGCCCATTCGTTGCACAGTGCACCCAGGATCCAGTGAATGGATTGAAACCCAGGCAGGTTTCCTGCCTTTCTCCTGTCTCAGGAGTAGCAGACACTGGCTTCACGCAGAGGATCTGTGTGTGTTAGGAAGCCGTGTGTCACGAAATGGGTGAAGAACTATTTCATCTGTCTACTCAGTGAGAGACTCAAAATGGAAGGTGATGCTCACGGGACCCTGATTGCAGTTCAGATTCTCACCATGCGGTGGAAGTGTGAGCGTGGCGGCCTGATTGAAATGAAAGATAGAAAGTCTAGTTTTTTCTAAAGGTTAAATTAGAACGAAAGGAAGCAGATTTGCTTCAGGGGCTTATGGGCTTATCTGTAACAGGAGCGGGCATCGGGAGATAACTAGCATCCCATTTCTTCCAGCCTGTTTGACAGTACCCTAAGAAGTTATTGTCTCAGAATAGAACCTTTTCAGCTTTTGTGCTGACTTGGGTAATAATTCAAGGAAATTGCTGGCAAGATACGCCAGCCCTTTCTGTCCCCCGTGGCACTTTGTCTTTGAGGTTAGAAGAAGAGATCAGAGTAAGGATAACTTCATACCCTGCAGGTGACTGTCCAGGCCGTGGCCGACCCAACACCGTATAGCACACATTTAATGATGCCTCTTTTACCCTCCTAAAATGAGGGGGTGTCATGAAATGGACAAATACTTGGACCCATCTACAGACTCACGGAACGCAACACCTGCAGACACCCATGAATATCGGAGGCTGGGACGGCAACGCAAACGCTGTAGCAACTGCTGACATGATTTTCAGAAATGCAAGGACAGAGCTCATGAAAATCTAAATTATATATATATTTTCCACCAATTTATAAAACAATAGCATTCTTGGAAAACTCAGTATGTATTAAACCATGCTATCCACCCCCCACCGCCCCCCCGCCACACACACACAAAAACCCTCTGGGTTATATGTAAAATGATGCAGTTAAGTCCTAAGCTCAGATTGTCACAACGGGTTTATCTGCTATATAAATGCTCAGCAGACACTCAGAAGTTAGTAGGACCTAGGACCTTATTGCTCAAGATGTTGCGTGTACATGTCCGGACACCAAGCAGCTACCAGCAAACCGTGAGAACTAAAACTGCTCCTAAATGCCTGCTAGGGGACAGTGTTACTCTGTTGAGAAAGGGAGATCCCAGTTTACCAATAGAAAATGAGAGTAGGAACATTGGAGCCTGAGTTCAGGAGAGTTGTGAGTTTGTCGTGTGACCTTGCTTGGTCTTCAGTGAGAAAAGTAACAGTGGCTCAGCAGTTAATCAGCCCCTCCCAGGATTTAGAACTGGGGTATCAACTGGCCAGATCTGAGATCATACCAAGACAGAAAGGAAGGCGCTTACCTCCAAAATGCTCTTGCATGGGTTACCGCTGAGTCAACTCTTTTATATCACACCTCTTTATTGGGCATCCTACCTGAGCCAGGAGCCGGGGATACCATCTCTCCCCTCACGCTGGCTCCTAGTCTAGAGAGAAAGTTCAGTCTGACCCCACCTGCAGTCCGGTGGGGTCACGATGGAGAGCCATGTGTGCGCCTGAGC
>NW_011889343.1:583598-583958 GCF_000151845.1 Pteropus vampyrus
AGAGAGGGGAGTGTGAAGTGACTGCTAATGAGTGCTGCGGCTCTTTCTGGGGTGCTGAAAATGCTCTGGTGGTGGCGGCACAGCATTGTAAACGTTCTAAAAGACTCTGAACGGTACACTTTAAAGTGGTTAAAGTAGTGAATTGTATGTTATGTGCATTTCACATGAATTTTTAAACAAGTACTAGAGTCAGAACAAAAGGGGTAAATTTTGCAGGCTGGGAAGCTGCAGTCCGGGGTTCGGAGCCCTGGGAATCGGCATCGCCGCTTGCTCGGGCCTTCCTCTGTCTCTGTGATTAATGGGCCCTTTCACTGTGTTCAGGATACTCACCGAGGACTCTTCATCCAGCAACTGCGACCC
>NW_011889344.1:0-26865 GCF_000151845.1 Pteropus vampyrus
CCCACCCTGTCGTCAGGGTAATGGGCCACAGTGGACACAAACTCAGCTGTGGGAAGGGCCAGGAAAGGGGAGGAGACTTGTGTGGACCATGCCCTCTAGGGCCCATGCATGAGCTCCCTGGCTCCACTCCAAAGCCGCACTGTTCCATAAGTCCAAAATCTCTTGAAATTTCCCTAGATTTTAATTATAAGGGCAAGAAGCAAAAGAGGGTGACAGGGCAAGGTTGGTGAGGGCAGTGTAGCCCCAGAGTCTTCCGTGGTCAGCATCGACCCTCGAGAACTGGGGCAGTAGGACCAGCCGTCCCTGCGTCAGCCCTGCGCTGGCGTCTGGTGCCCTGAGCTCACCGCTCTTCTCTGGGACGGGCCTGCCTCTCCGCATCTGTACTGGCTCCTTTGGACCCTCTTCTGAGGCCTGGTGCCTGTGCCTGCAGGTGCCTGCCACCAGCCCAGCTGCTGCAGGGCCTGGAGGGTAGAAAGCACTCACCTTCCAGTGACCACATGGGGCCCGATTGCCCTGCAGGGAGCTGGGGTTCCACCCTGCACCTTGACACCCCAAGGGGGTTGTTCCTCATCCTAACCAGCCCCTCCTCACCCCTCAAAACAAGGAGAAGGGGGCGCCAGAAGCCAGAACTGGGGAAGGGTTGCCTGGCGTGAAGCAGACTCCAGAAGCTTCATCACAAACTTGCTTCATGAGAAGTCTTTATTGGGAGCTCAAGACGATGTTGGTGGTGGGAATTAGGCCTGGAGAGTGCCATGGTGGAGCCTCCCACATGGACCTCCCGCCAGGCGTGACAGCTGCTCCTGCTCCTCGTGCACGGCAGGGCCCTAGGCCTGCTGCATGTCACTCCCATGTAGGACTGGGCTATTTACAAGGAAGACCAGCCATCCCAGCAGGCTGCAGGGCTGTTTGTCTTGACCCTGCGCTCTGGGGGCGTTTGGGCTGTGAGTCTCTCCTGGAGGACAGCTTGGAGGCAGGAGGCTGGCCTTGAGCTCCTGAGGGGCTGGGAGGGTAGCTGCAGCTGGGTCAGGACCTGTGGCCTCCCTGCCCTCAGGGCACGTGCCCAGTGCTCGGGCTCCTGCAGATACTTTAAAATAGATAGCAACTAGGTTCCAAAAAGTTAATGAAATTACGATAAGCTACTAAAGAAAAAAATATAAGAATTACTTTTAAAAAGTTTAAAATACAAAACGACTAGAAGCCAGATAGAAGCTTCGAATTAAAAGTAAATCAAGAGTAACTAAAGGGAAATTCTAGAAACATTTCAAATGAATTTTAAGAGTTTAAGCAATAAAAATAATAGACTACGAAAAAAGTTTACAATTTATAGGAAAGATGGTACAACTTGGTGAAAATAGCTAAATGAAATTAGGCGATGCGATGACAGCGAAGAATGAAGATTTTAAAAGCACTTTAGAGCTGGAGGTTCCTCGAGGTTCCACAGCTTTTGAGGGGCTGCAGCTCAAAGCAGGCGTCGGTCCGAGTTCCCAAGCCTGTGACGTGCACCCATGTTCACCTGCTGGGGTGCCGGGGAGACACATCGACAGCGCTGAGCTGTCTTCCTCTGCTTATTGCAGGTGTTCGACGTGCAGAGGAAAGTCACCTACAGGAACCTGGGCACCTGGTACGCTGAGCTCCGGGAGTTCAGGCCAGAGATCCCGTGCATCGTGGTGGCCAACAAAATCGACGGTGGGCTGTCTCTGCATCTGGGTGTCCACAGTCCCCTGGGGACCCACCACTGCCGCACGCTTCCCGCTGTTTCTCTGGGGCAACAAACCTTCAGTGACCCACCATCCTTCCCCAGAAATCGCCCCTGGTTGCATGCCATCACTCCCTTCCCAGCGAAGAGGCCAGTGAGCCAGGCTGCCCCCTTCCTGCACACAGACGCCTTGCAAATGGAGTCTGTCTGGGACGCACTCCCTGATTGTCCCGCCTATCCCACTTTCTGGAATGAGGGCCCCCATTGACCCACTGTGCAAAACTCTCTCCCTTGCCCTTGATGGACAGGCCAGTAGTCTACCTTCTTTCTACAGCGGACAGAAAGATGACCCAAAAAAGCTTCAATTTTACCAAGAAGTTCTCCCTACCCCTGTACTTTGTCTCGGCTGCTGACGGGACCAATGTCGTGAAGGTGATGGTGGACTATAGGGTCTAGTGCGGCTAGGGAAGGCCAGGCAGAGAGGTGACCGGGGGAGCTACATGAGAAGGGCTGGCGGAGAGGGCGGGCATGGCGGGGGCCGTGGGTGGGCCTTGGTGACAGGACGGGGCCATTGTAAGTACCGACAGTGCGTGTGGCAGTGTGATGGGAGCGAGGTGAATCAAGGGGTGGCCTTGCTGATTTTGGGGGTGAGGTGTCGTGCGGACTTGGGGTGGGGCCAGCGGGGCAGAGGCAGGCGGAGTCCCAGGTGCTGGGATTCAGGCCACGCACCCTTCCCACCCTGCCCTCCCGCAGCTCTTCAATGATGCCATTCGATTAGCTGTGTCTTACAAACAGAACTCCCGGGACTTCATGGATGAGGTTCTGCAAGAGCTCGAGGTAGGTCAGGCCGCGTGTCACTAGGGTAGGGGGAATGGCCGCTCTTCAGGGGGTGCGGACAGCCCAATGTCGTGGCTCTGGCCAGCCTTGGGCTTGCTGCCCCAGCCGTGTCACAGCCGCAGCTGGTCCAGCGCAGCGCCAGGCCTCACGGTAGCCTTGTCCACAGAACTTTGATCTGGAGCAGAAGGAGGAGGACGTGCCCGACCCGGAGCAGCATGGCAGTACCGAGAGTCCATCTTCCTGAGTCGGAGGGGAAGGCCTCTCCAGGGCCGGCTTGTCGGGTCGGGGGGCTCCAGAACCCCCTCCCTCTATGGCCCTTCAGCACTGAGCCAAGAGCCTCCAGGCCACCACCCCACTCTACCTCCTGTCAACCCACCTGTCCTGTGCGCTTCTCCCACCTGGATGGCCCATGATACCTGGCCCGCACACAGCCGTCCCCACCCCTGTCCCCACGCAGGAACAGGCTCAGCCCCAGCGAGCACCCTGACACATGTAGGAGGTCAGCACGGGACCCCGAAGCCAGACTGGGGTCAGCGTCCATCCTCTGGGTGGGACAGCGGGGAAGCCGGGAGCATGCTGGTGTGTCCCTTAGATAAAGGGGTGCAGGTGGGTTCTTCGTCTCCGAGAGCTGTCCTCGGGGCCTTTCTGTTGCATCCCACCCAGGGCACAGCTTCCAGCCCGGACTCCCCATTCCCAGCCCTGGGGACTCGCGAGGCCACCGCCTTTTCTCTTTAGTCTCCCAGCTAACTTTTTAAGAAACAGTTTTGAGTAGGTTCCCAGGGGCTCTTCCAGGTACTTCCAGGGTGTTGGTGAGCAGTGAGGCCAAGGTCACAAGCATAGGCCATTAAAATCCAGAGAAAGCAGGCGACGGGTCTGCCACACTGAGTGACGTCACTGTTGGTGACACCCCACAGGCATCCCACAGCCCTGTGGGCTACCGGAAGCGGGCTGAGAGAGGCCCAGTGCGCAAGGCTGCCTCGTGCTGCTCTGTGTGCTCGGAGGCTCAGTGTGGGCACCGCCCGCGGGCAGTGAGGCCGCAGAGCCACCGTCCTGCGTTCCTCCCCAGTCCTTGTGTTTGTGATCATTTCTATCGTTTTTATTTATTTCTTGTTTTCTTTTTTACGGTAAAGGTTGAATTATATAAACTGAGTATGTGTGCATGATTTGTGGGTCTGGATTTCACGAAGGAGCTTGAGAGCCATCGACCGCGTCACTGAGGGGAGACCGCCACAGTGCCGCGCGAGGTCGCCCTAGTTAATTCACTGAAACGGAGAGTGTTAAAGAATGAGTATTTGGGAGTCAAGAACAAACTTTTCTCCACTTTAAATTAATAACACTTCAACTTCCAGTTTGTGAGATTTGACCTGACAACGGATTTTCTAGAATGTGCTTGCTCCTCTGCTGAGGTGGGCTTTTAGAAACAGCAACAAAAACAAAAACCCCTTTACATACTGAAAGTGGCCGATCAGTACTTTTCAGTGGAGTGGCTTTATGGAGCGGCAGTGGGAATACTACAAAATTTGTGTCACTGTCACTGTTACGTAACCGTTTTGCAGCAGGTTCCCTGGAAGCAGAGGCTGAGAAGGCAAATCCTACTCAGCTTCCGGGCAGTTCCACAGGGCAGGCAGGACGCTGGGCAGCTGCAGCTAGCTTGGGTCTGCCTCCTCCCCGCCCAGGGGAGCTGGGGGACAAGCTGCCCTCAGGCTTGGTCCCATTGTGAGACCAGAGGGCTTTTTGCCCAGTCGAGCCCAGTGTGCGAGCAGGAGGTAAAGGGGCCCCTGGCCTCAGGGCACACGGCTCCTGTTTCAGCAGGGGCAGCCCCCTGGGGGAGGGTCCACTGGGAGCCTCACCCGCCAACACCCAGTGCCACCAGCATCCTAGCCACCCACCCTCAGGCAGCCCTACCTGCTTCTTAAGTTCTTCCTGATTCACACAAGGAATCCAAAAATTCATTGAGGTGAAATCTACAAAACTAGCCATTTTAAACAATAGAGTGCCATTCAGTCGTTACACTGTTGAGCAGCTGTTACCTCTAGACCTAAAACATTTCCATCCCGTGAAAGTAAAACCCTTGACTTACTAAGCAGTTTCTACCTTCAGCCTTTGGCAGACCAGTTTACATTCCGTCTCTGGATTTATGTTTTCTGGACATTTCATATAAGTGGAATAATACAATACGTGACCTATGTCTGTCTGCTTTCGCCTAGCATGTTTTCAAGTTTCGTCCATGTATCTCTGCTTCATTCCTTTTCATGGCTTTACAACTATCTGTCCATTAAACGTGGATGGATATTTGGCCCGTTTCTCCCTTTCAGCTGCTGGGACAGTGCTGCCGTGAACACACTGTGCCTGTGCTCACCGCACGTTGTCAGTTCTCAGGCATCTTGGTCTGCTCAGGCTGCTGTAACAAAATGCCATCAACTGGGTGGCCTACAACAGGTACTTATTTCTTTCAGTTCTGGGGGCGGGGAACTCCCAAAGTCAAGGTGCTAGCAAGGGAGATTTATTTCTGAAGCCTCTTCTCTTGGCTTGTAGCAACTTCCATCTCAGTGTGTGCTGTCACAACCTCTCCTTTGTGTTCAAGCAGAGAGAGAGATGCAAGAGAGAGGGCGAGAGAGAGAGAGGTGGGGGAGAGGGAGAGAGAGGGAGAGAGATGAGGTGAGGGTGGGAGAGGGAGAGGGAGAGAGATGAGAGACAAGGGCAGGAGAGGGAAGGAGGGAGGGAGAGAGAGATGGGGGGAGAGAGCGCACTCTTAAAAGACCACAGGCCCCACGTCCTTAGGACCTCATTTAATGCTAATTACCTCCGAAAGACCATCTCCAAATACAGTCGCATTGAGGATAAAGGCCACAGCATATGAATTGGGGAAGGGGACATACTTTAGTCTCCAGCACGGTATACACAGGAGAATTGCAGGATCATGTGCTAATGACATGTTTAAACTTTGAAGGGACCACCAATTTGTTTTCCATAGTGAAACCACCACTTAATACTCTTACACACAACGTGGGTTCCGGTTTCCCCAGGTCCTTGTTAGCACTTGTTATTTTTCCATCCTAAAAGACTAGTGTAGCCATTCTCGTGGCTATGAATTGTGTCTTGTGGTTTCGATTGCATGTCCCTGAGGGCTGCTTGTGTTGAGCATCCCTTTGTGTGCTTGTTGGCCATGTGTCTATTTTATCTGGAGAAATATCTGTTCAAATACTCTGCCTATTTTTAAATTGGGTTCTCTTTTTGTTGTTCTAAGAGTTTTTAAAATATATTCTAGATATTAAATTTTTATCATGTTTATGGTCTATAAATATTTTCTACCATGCTATAAATATCTCTGGTGCAGAAGTACTTAATTTTGATGAAGTCTGCTTTTCCTTTCATTGCTCATGCTCTCGGTATCACATCTAAAAATCCAAGGCTGTGAAGATTTCCCTTCTAAGAGTTTTATGGTCTTTAACTCTTATAATTCTGTCATTGATCCAGTTTGAGTTCATTTTTGTGTACGATGTAAGGTAGGGGCCCAACTTCACACCTTCGCATGTGGACATTCGGTTTTCCCAGCACTATTTGTTGAGGAGGCTATTATTTTCTCTTTTAATGGTTTTGCAACTCTTGTGAAAAGTCGATTGGTCATAATTGTGTGCGTTTATTTCTGGACCCACAGTTCTATTGCATTGGTCTAGATGTCTGTCTCATCCCAATACCACACTGTTTTAATCAATGTAGCTCTGTAGTACAGTTTGGAAATCGATGAGAAGTGTGAATGCTTTAACTTTGTTCTTTTTAAAAGTTGTTTTGACATCTTAACAATATTAACTCTTTCAACTCATGAATACTGAGTGTTTTTCCATAAATTTAGGTCTTCACTTTCTTTCATCACTATTTGTCGTGTTCATGTACAAATCTTTCACTTCCTGATTAAATTTATTTCTAGAGATTCTTTGGATGCTATTTCCTTTTTTGACTGGCCATTGCTGGTTATAGAAACATAGCTGGTTTTCGTGTGTTGATCTTGTACCCTGAAATTTTCTGAATTGTTTTATTAACTCTAGTCGTTTTTTTGTGGATACTTTCGGTTTTGCCATAAGTAGAATCATATCATGTGCCTATTGAAAACATTTTCCCATTTTTTTTCTCATTTGGAGACATTTTATTTCCTTTTCTTGCCTGATTTCTCTGAGTAGAATTCCCAGTACTATTTGAATTAAAGTGGCAAGCAGGCATCCTTGTCTTACTTCTTATCTTAGGGGGAAAGTTTTCAGTTTTTCACCATTGAATATGATGTTATTTATGGGTTTTTCATATGGCCTTTATCATGTCGTAGACATTTTCTTCCAGTCAACATCAGTCCATCGACGTGTGATGTATTACGTTAATTGATTTTTGTATATTGGACCAGCCTTGCATTCCTGTGATAAGTCGTGCTTGTTCATGGTGTATAATCCTTTTAATATGCTGTTGAACGTGCTAGTGTTTTGTGAGAGGGCTTTTGCGTTTATGTTCGTAAAGGATATTTGTTGGTGATTTTCTTTGCTTCTGATGTAACTTTGATATCAAAGTAACGCTGCCCTCGCAGAATGAGGGAGTTTGTGAAGGGCGGGTGGCTAACTCTTTAAATGTCTGGTAGAATTCACCAGTGACGCTGTCTGGTCCTGGGTCTTTCTTTCTCAGAAGGCCTTTCTTTAAAAACAAAGAAACAAACAAACAAACTGATTTTACTTCTTTGCTTTTTATAGATGTGTTCAAACTTTTAACCATTTTTTCTTTCTATTTCTTCTTGAATCAGTTTTGGTAATCTGTTTTTCTAGGAATTTGAGTGAGGGGCATATGGAAACTCTGTACTACTTTGCAACTTTTCTGTAAATCTGAAATTATTCTGAAATAAAAAGTTAGTTAAAAAAAGAAATCAATGCAACTCACCAGATTAACAAAATAAAACAGATAAACTATATGATCATCTCAACAGATGCAGGAAAGGATTCTGACAAAATCCAACACTCATTCTTGATAGTTAAAAAAAAGAAAGAAAGAAAGAAAGAAAGAAAAAAGAAAAACCTCTTAGCAAAGTGGGTATATAAGGGAACATACTCAACCTATTAAAGGGTATCCATGAAAAACACTGTCACAGATAATCTCACTGTCAGCATCACACTCCATGGTGACAGCTGAATTATATATACTCTCTTGGGCCAGGAACTGGACGAGAGCATCCATTCTCGGCACTGGCATCAGCATTGTAACGCAGGTTCAGACCAGAACAAAACGGCAGGAAAAAGAACTAAAGGCATCCAGACTGGGAAAGAAGAAATAAAACAGTCTTTATTCACAGATGACTTGCCTGTCTATGCAGAAACCCAACAGATTCTACAGAAAGACCACTAGAATTAATAAGTGAATTCAGCAAGGTTTCAGGATGATAATTAATGCACGAAAAAAATTATTTTTCTATATACTAGCAAGGAACAATTGAAAATTAAAATACCATATACAATAGTATCAAATTATAAAATGGGAATAATTCTGACAAAATATGTGAAAGACCTCACACTCACAACATAAAGCATTGCTGAGAGAAATTAAAGAAATCCTAAATAAAGTTTATGGGAGAGATATATTGTGTTCATGGTTTAGAGGACTCGACATTGTTAAGAGGCCAAGTCCCCTCGAGTTGATTTATATAACCATACTAAAAACTCCAGCAGGGTTTATTTTCATAAATCAACAAGCTGATTCTAAAATTCACACACAGGTGCTAGGAATCTAGAATGGCCAAAACAGCCTTGAAAAAGAAAAACAGTTGGAAGATTTCAAGACTTACTATAAAGCTATGTGTAGTAAGACAGTCTGGTATCAGCGTCAAGATAAACAAGTGCATCAAAGGAACAAAGCAGAGCTCAAAATTAGAACCATATGTATACGAACAACTGGTTTTCTTCAGAGGCACGAAGGCAGTTCAGGGGAGAAAAGAGAGTCTTTTCAACATGGTGCTGGAAAAATTGGATATCCACGTACAAAAAATGAACTTCCATCCATAGCTCATACCACATACAACAATTAACTCAAAATGGATCATAGGCATAAATGTTAAAACTCTAAAATTTATAGCAGAAAAATCTTTGCATCCTTGAGTTAGGCAAAAATTTCTTAAAATTTAACACCAAAAGCATCGTCTATTAAAGAGTTTGAAAAATTGATTAATATTTCATCAAAATTTAAAACATATTCTTCAAAAGACTGTATTTAGAGGATTAAAGGACAAGCCTCTGATTATGAGAAAATATTTACAAAGCACACATCTGATAAAGGACTTATGTTGAACTTATAAAAAGTACTGTCAAAACGCTATAAAAAGCCAACAGCCAAAAACTTAGAGACAACTGATACCAGACATTCAAAGAATGAACACCTATCCTTCTCAAACTATTCCAAAAAATTGAAGAGGAGGGGAGGCCCCCAAGCTCATTTTACAAGGCCAGAATTACCCTGATCTCGAAACCAAAGAAAGACATTACAAAAAAAAGGAAATTACAGGCCGATATCCCTGATGAACATAGATGTGAAAATTCTCAACAAAATATTAGCAAACCGAATTCAACAACACATTGAAAAGATCACACACCGCAATCTAGTGGGATTTATTTCAGGAATTCAAGGATGGTTCAATATCCACAAATCAATCACCACGATGGAAGATTTTTTGGGAAGCCAGTGTTCAGATCACATGTCCTGATGAAGAGACTCTGAAATGTGTAGGACATTTGCCGGCCTGTGATGGTTCTTTGAGCCGTGATTACTGGATGCCAGCTCCCAGAAGAGAGGGCCTCTGCAGGACACATGGCAGGTCTGAGAGAACCGTTCACAGGGAAGCTTGAAAGGCCACCTGGGAATGTGCACATGCATCTATGTGCAGTTGGCTTTTCAAGGATTTGGTTTTAAGCCTCCAATTCCACTACCAGGACAAAGCCTCTGGTGCAGACATCGCTACCATCACACACCCGAACCTGCAGAGGGCGACCAGAGCTGGGACTTTCTCTGAGCCGAGCAGAAAAAGAAACGCATGGGCAGTGCTAGCCACAGATACCAATGCAACTGGCTGGTGGGGATAGCTTCAGGAGGACAGTCACTGGAAAGTTTCCCAGGGGAAGTGGTGGCTGCTTTACCTCAGGGTAGATTGAATTGCTAGAAGAATAATAAACCAAGAAATGCTGATGTGAAGGATGCTGACATGTTGCCACCACAGCCTCTTTCCAAAGCGTGAAGCCAACTGTACCTACAGAAGGATTTCATTCTGAAGAAACGTCCCCGGCTTTTAAATGGATTGGGAGCAGGATAGAAGGGCCCCCTGGGAACAGGGAAGACATCCTTTTTGCATTTAAAGAGCCCACTGGTTTCCCGTTTAGATAAAGATGGGGTGAGTGCAATGGTTCCTGCTGAGACGGGATCTTACCTGGAAACTGAGCAGAACACTGCCACAGCCGCTGCTTGAGGCTCATGGAAAACATGGCTAGCATATTTCAGACACTTTAGATTCCTGTGTTATCCAACTACCGTCACAAGTATATTCGAAAGCCTTCACAATTTTGATTCTCAAAAGAATATCCAGAATTTTGTGGGACAGTTACTATATTGCATATGTGGGACATTACCGCTGGATATGACGGCAGCCAGCCTAGTAAGTAATGAATGTTGCCTATGAGTAGAAATCGACAAATGATTACATTTACTTTTCAAAATGGCTGGGTTTCTATTCTCACAATGAACAGAACAGAAGCAAAGACAGAGTTACGCAGAGACGTGGACGCCACCTGACCGGGCCGACAGCGCCTCACTGGAAGAAGTAAAGGGACTCATTGCAGTTCTGATTCAGTCACCTTGAGCCAAGCGTACGTGGGATGGCCTGGCGTTCTGTCGTGTGGCTTTGCGCTGAAACGTGGGAGAGAAGCAGCAAGAAAGCTATGCGCTGGCCTGCTGCTGCCATCCCCTCAGTTTCATCTGGCGAGCGGCCACAGCGCAGCGCTGCGTGTGGGGGGCACGCCTGCCGTCTCCCCAGGGCGGGCACCCCAGCCGCAGCGCGGCCTCGGCTGCGATGCCAGCCGTTTCAGTGCCCGCCAACACGGGTCTTAGGAGAGAGGAAAAAGCACCTTCTACTGGCTAATCCAGTCCCCGCTGCGGGTCTGCCTCAGGGCCCCGGGGGAGCTCAGGAGAGGAAGCAGAAATACCCGAGTGACATACAGCTTGTAAAAGAGGACCTCTGAGCAGCTGTGCCCAAAGCTAAGGGCACTCTGCGCTAGAGAGGACAAAGAAGCCACTGACATAGTCCAAGAAGTCTTGGGCTTTTAGTAAAGTGCTCAGAGTAAGAAATGATTTGCCAAACTCTTTCCCATCTCCAGGGAGGACGGCATAGCAGGGAATACAGATCTTTAAAAAGGCAGCATGGAAAGTTTGAGATTTAAGAACTTCTTGGGCAGGAATTGTCGTGAAGTCTTCTATTTGAAATCTTTTTTATTTTTAAGGAAATAATTTTTTTTATATTAAGGGATATACTAAATGGCTTTTGAAGGTTCTTTTTGACACTAGTTTTTAAAAACTCAGGTTGGAACAAAGTCGATGTCGGAAAGTGCACTGAAAGTGACGTTTTTTAATTGCGCTCCACATCTTGAAAACTTTGCTTGCAAAATAGTTTTCTATGTTGGAGCAGCAAATATACGGCCGCAGGGAGCCAAGACCAGCTTGCGTCTCGTTTTTCATTTAAGCAGCTTAAGTGATGCTTGAACACGATTTCGTTCATCTTGAAGAAAGCATAACACGATAGGGCATCTGAGGGTTTGTTTTAAACACATTGTTATTTGGAGAGGTTCTGAGAGATGGGGTACTCGAGTACCTTCACAGAAGACATAGACCTCTGGCGAAGCAGCTCGCTTCTGGCATCGTTGCAACGGGGGTATTAGCTGGAGTCTGATGAAGAAATTGATCTGTAGACTGCTATCGGTATTTCTTTCGGAAATTTTCCATTGATGCGTGTGATACTTGAAAAAAACAATTTCCACTTGAATAAAGTTCATCGTATGCCTTTTTCTTTCTACCTCCCTCTTTCCTTAGGTGCTACTGTAAAAAGTTATTGCCTGTATTACCTCGCTGACAGAAACCCGTAACCATATTCATTCAGAATGCTTTGAACTTATTCCTAAACTGCATTTGTTTCTGGGGAAAACTCCACAAATGAAATATCACCACACAGCTGCTGCTCTGGCTAGAACTAAGGACTGGCCAGGTGCTGGTGAGGACCTGGAGGGACTGGAACGTTACACGCTGCCGCTGGGGATGGAGAATGTCACAAACACTAAAAAAAAAATTGTTTTGAAAGTTTTTGAAAAATGCTAAACTCATGCCTACTATGCGATACAACCATTTCACACGCAGATCGGAAAGCACGTGCCGGCAGAGACTGGTATGAGAATGCGTATCGCTGCCTTGCTTGTCACAGCCTAACTGGAAACAAGCAAACACCCATGAGCAGGTGAAAGGAAAAGCAAACCGTGGCCGTGGCCGTGGCCACGGCCGTGTAGTGCGACGCTCGCAACGCGAAGGCTCACACTGCAGAGGCCACAGCCACATGGGCGACGCTGCCGAGCGGACGGGGCCGAGCACGAGCACGCACTGCTGGGACGGGCCCCTTCGTCCCCTTGTCCCGTGAGGGGGTGTGGCCGAGCTTGCGCAGGGCTGGAGGGGCAGGGGCTGGGGCTGACGCAGGGCCACGAGGAAGCTTTGGAGGTGACAGGCATGCTCCCACACTCATCGCGGCGGGGCTCCATGGGCGAGTTTGTCAGACTTAACACCTGCTGTACCACCCAGCCTCCCCGCTCCCGAGCGCTCACCCAGAAAGGGAGGCACGTGTCCGCAGAGGCTCATCTGTGGGGACCAGAAGTAGGTCGCTGACAATTCTTTACCAAGAATATAGTTTCTGTGGAAAACCCCAATAAGGTAACCTGTTTCTCGAGCTTCCTACACACTAAAGATGAACTGCCTCCATTTTTTTCACTTCCATTTAAAAATTGCAAAAATTACATTCATTGGCATGTTCTTTGCAAATACAAGATTCTAGATATTGACCACGTTCACAATTAGAAGTCCCTGCTCTCTGTCATTACTGTCCCTCTGTCATTCCTGATGTGGCCAGTTGTCTGGTGTCAGAGTTTCACCACGTGCACTTTGAGCTACTGTCGTCATTTTCTGTTATTCCAATAAGATTCACTACGAATTCTAGTTTTAAAACTACTGCTGACTCGCCTACCCATCGCACAGGAAAGCAGTGAGCCTCTCCTCAGGCGCCGAGTCCCCCTTTTCCCATCTGTCCCCTGGCCCCACATGCGGGAGGAGCCGCCCCGGGACCGTCCTTGGCACGTGAAGGCAGATCAGAGACTCTCGCTTCACTCGTGACCACCGCATACGTGACTCTCAAAATGAACATTAGCACCAACGCGCGGGCCCTCCTGTGTGGCCCAAGCATTTCAGGAGTCATGAGTGGACAGACAGCGTGTGCCCAAGTCCCCTTGCAGGTCACCATCTCGCCACCAGATGGCTGCAAACAATGGCATCTGTGAGCGACTGCAGTGTGCAGGCTCTGCCCGGAGTGCTCCACACCTGCCCCCAGGGCGTCGTCACGCCACCCCTCGGCCACCTTCCTGAGGTCCCTCACCACTCTTGGTGTCTGCTGCTGGCCCTCTCTATTGGTTCTGTGTGACATATCTGTACCCTTATATGGATTTTTCTCCTCACACAGCCGGCCTCTGTCTCTTGCAGTTAAGTAGTGCCATTAAATGCCACTCAGGACATCCAAAACAGGCCCCCATCACTACTTCTGGAAGGCTTTGACAAATAATGTTTTCTCTTATTTGCTTGAATCCAAGAATAGGGTTTAACCACAGGTAAGCATCGAGCTTGAACTGACAGCATTGTATCTGCCACCAGAGCCACAAGCAACATTGTGTTTCAAGGTAGAAGTTCATTGTTTGGCTGTCCTGTCGCCTGTTACCTTTGTGTTCTGGGGCACCCAGCCTTCTGCATGTCCTCTCATGGGTCTGCCTCTCCCACCCGGAGAGGGTGCCACAGGAGACCTGTGGCTGCTTCCAGGGCTTTTCCCCCCAACTCCCCGCCCCCAAACGAGGTGCAGACATAGTGAATGCAGAACAAAGACCATGCCAGCCAACATCCCCAAGTCACCTCGTTCCGGTTTTAAAAATCAAGATTTTAAAAAATGCAATTGGCGTTAATGTACAAGCGACCCCTGCTGGGGGGCGAGGGAGGGAGGCAGACGAGATGCAGGTTTGGACTGAGTCGGGAGGGCGGATGATAAGAATTCAGAAAGCACTTCTGTGTAAAGATATATTAATTTCATCTTTTTTTTCCCCCCCATGGGAGTGAAGGAGGGTTCACGGGGTCTGTTGACAGTGGGGTCAGATCAGGAGGAGGTCAGTTCTGGGGTGTCTGTGGACTCCCATAATTGCCTCTAATGTTAATGAAGGTCTTCCCCTTTAAGATCTCCATGAGCTGCTCTAGTCGCTTGGCGAAAGAGAGAGCGTGGGGGCGGCCACTGAACGGCGGGCGTCCGGGTGCGTGCGCGAGCGGGTGCGAGGGCGTGAACGGGGACGGCGGGGACGGCGGCGACGGCGGCGACGGGGTCAGCGCGGGAGGCCGGGGGCGCGGCCTGGAGGCGGGTGCGTGGATGGGTGGCCGTGGGAGAGGGCGGAAGTACCAGGGCGGGCGGACGGTGGGGCGCACGGTCGTCGGCGGCTTCGGCAGGGCTGCGGGGACGGGCGGGTGCGACGGGCCCAGCTGGATCGGTTTCAAGGCGCTGTAGCCGATCTTGGAAGCGATCCAGTTCAGATAGGGCCACGTGGATGTGTAGATGCCGGGGCGCTTCGCTCGGGCACAGCCTACCCCCCAGCTGGTGACTCCCACGACCACGTAGGCGTTCTCCACGTTGTCTTTGCACATGAGAGGCCCGCCACTGTCCCCCTGCCCAGGGCGACACGGGAGTCACTCTCTGTGAGCCACCAGCCCTGCCCACTATCCGCAGTCACGTGGCTTCCTGCTGCCACACACTCCGGTGGCTGAGAGGTCTGCGGTGGCCCAGCAGTGGGTTGGGTGTGAGGGGCGCGGCTGGTCAGGGTCTTCCGGGCAGAGGGGAGGGGAGCGGACGCGCGCGCGCAGGAGCTCGCGGGGCGCGGGGCGAGGGCCTGTGCTCCGTCTTCGGGGGCAGTGTTTGGGCGATGCGATCTGTGTGTCCAGGCGGGGGAGAAAGCACTAAATGTGGTGCTTGGTTCTTTGTAGGGGCAGCTGAGGAGTATCACCTCCCAGCCTCGTTGTGACTTTCGATACAGGAAAAGGGCCACTGGAGGGCGGCCCGGAGACGGGGCGGTGGTGCGCGCGGGGCCGCGCTCCGGGCATTTACCTGGCAGGTGTCGATCTTGCCCTCCGGGTAGCCCGCGCACAAGTTGGTGGAGAAGATGCGCCCGTTGTACCACTGAGACGAGTTGCACAGGTCGAGGTCCAGGAGGTTCACGCGCGCCTCCTGCAGCACAGGCGTCGGCTGGACATCTGCGGCCGGAGGACTCGGTGGTCAGGGATCACGGGAAGACGTGTTTCGAGAAGACCCTGCCTCTCCCCTCCACTGGCCGGCCCCCTTTGTCCCGTAAACTCCGCGGAAGTCGGGGGCCCTGGCTTCCCTTGCGTGCCCGGGAAGGGGAGAAACTGCACAGCTGGGGCGGCGCCCAGCAGGGGCATGGAGGCTGAGGTGCGCCGGTGGTGTGGGGGGCACAGGGACGGTGGTGGGGAGCGGGCAGCTACTGCCCAGGGGATGTGGCCTTAACGGCGGATGCTGCCTGCCGAGGTGAGTGGCAGTACAGGGTGGCGGCCTCGCAGCGCAGGTGCCACTGTTTCCCTTCTCCCATCCGGGTGGGGGTCCAAGGTCACAGGAGGGCGCGGCGTGGCATGGATCCTGACCCTGGTTTCCTCTCTAGACTCATGTCCGGGACACACCTCTCGGTCCTCACCACCTGGCTGTCGGCTGCCCTCCCTCAGGGCCCCTCTGCTCACTGTGGACAGAGTCCCTGGTTGTGTTGGCGAGTCCCTCCCCACGTGCCCTGAACCCCTGTTCTGAGCAGACGAGGGGAAGAGCACAGCTGTGGCAGGGCCCTCGCACATGGGCGGCTGGTCAGTGGCCAACAGCCTGACACGCTGCCATGACCGTCAAGTCAAGAGAGGCCCAGCCTGGGCTGTGGCTCCAGCAGTCAACACCACCTCTGGCTGATGCACGCAGCTGTCCCCTCTTGGTCAAGTGGTCCCATAGCAAGAGGCTTCTGACAGCAGCGGTTGCTCCGGTCCCACAGCCAACGAGCAGATGGGTCTGAACACCGCCTGAACGTGCTGTACAGGCCACATGGAAGCCAGAGGTGTGTGCCTTGTTCACGTTGCCCCTCCCTTTAGCCCCCACCTGCCCCTCCTGTCCAATCCACAGTGACAGCGCATGTGCACTGCCCTCGACACTTAGGTACGGCAAGCCTGGCTGGTCTGCCATTAAGGCTACATCTTAAACCTATGGCAGAGCCTACAGTCCTGAATGCCTGGGTCTCACTGTTCAGAGCCAGGGTTCCCGGGACAGAGAAGGGTTTGCCCAGTCCCAATCCCTTAGTTTCAAATGACAGATGCTAAGAAGCCTGCAGGAGCTCTAACTTCAGTGGAAACAGGAGGACGGCCCCAAAGCACAGGTGTCCAAGGAGAAGGCGGGAAAGGAGGGTCTTGGAGGAGCTTGGAGCCTGGAGCCTGGAGAGTTCTTTAACACTTGGCCTTGCGGTGGGGGATGTGTTTGCTAATAGGAATCGCATTAAGTTGAGAGGGTTTCCAGAACAAAGGAAGACACAGCTGGGAGCCCCTCACCCTCCTGGGCAAAAGTGGGGGTGGAGTGGGTTGTCCAGAGGGGACCCCTGACAGCAGCGTCCCAGAGCTGGCAAGAACCCGAAAAGCGGTGGATGTGGCCGGCCGGGCGGGCAGAGCACGAGCCAGGGCTGGGACGAGGCGGGCACGGGGGCTCGCGGCAGAGGCTGTGGCGGAGAGCAGCACCCCGCCGGGGAGGGGAGGTCGTGGGCCAGCGGGAGCCGGTGAGAGCAAGGGCCCCTGGGAGACACCTTCCCAGAGGGCCGGGGCGGAAGCCAAGACGTCTCTGAGAGGGGAGACGGGCACCACGGAGTCCTGGCTGCCAAAACAGGCTGTTTTAACCCTCAGATTCCCGGACGGCATGAGGGAGCCTGGATTTTCCATTTTCAAAGGACACGAGACTGAGGACAAGGTGAATCTCAGTCATGCCCTCAGATCCGTACTTGCAACTCGGGGGAATTTCTCGCTACCAGCTGTGGAAAGCCTGGTGGACTTGCCCTGCCGGCCGCAGCTGGCCGTCCACGCTGAGCGCAGCGAACCAGCCCCCACCTGCCCCGTCCAGGGCGACCTTGAGTGGGGTTAGGTGGGGGGAGGGTGTGACGGCGCTGAGGGTGGGGCTCCCGCTGGGCCTTGGGGTCTCAGGGCGGGAAGACTCCGATTCCGCTCCTCCACTCACACATGGGGAGACAGAGGCGCGGGGCAGGGCAGGGCTGGCCCGCAGCCACAGAGCCCCGGGCTCCTCTCCAGCGCCGTCTCAGGCCACGTCCCCATCTCCAGAACGGACACCTGGGCTCCTGGCCCGGGACGGACACAGCCGGCCCGTTCCAGAAATGCTGGGGTCGTGCGCCCCGCAGCCTTCCTTCGGGTGGCCGTGCCATCACCAGGCAAGGCCTTCGACAGGGGACTCCGCGTCATCCCCGAGGGCACGTCTGCCGCTCGGCGGGGCACCGGCACACTGCCTGTCACCTCGCAGTCCGCGGGAGAGACCGGCAGCCCCGCGCCCGGAAGCGCCTCCGTACTCACCGGTCTCTCTCAGGAATCCCCAGCCGATCACCCAGCACGTCTGGGGGATGCTGGGCGGGCCCGCCGAGAACTGGGGCAGGCAGCCGGGCCCCACGAAGCGCCCGCAGAGGACCGGCGGGGTGATCTTCAAGAGCGCGATGTCGTTAGTCTCCAGCCCGGGGTGGTAGCGTTCATGAATGATGATCTTCTCCACGTGTCGCTCCTGCAGAGGGGGTTTCACCGGCTTGTTGCTTCCGAACTCAATATCTCGGGCTCCGAAAATCAGCCTCCACTCGTACACCTGCCTGCGGGCAGAGGACCCCGCGTCACTCTCGCCACGCTCGGCCGGCAGAAGCCTCGGCCGCCCTCGCTCAGAGCCCGGCCCGAGCCCCCGGGGGAGCTGCGCGGCCCTGGAGAAGGTCCCCGCACGTACTTTTTCTCCCGGAAGCAGTGGGCGGCTGTCAGTAGCCACTGGGAGTTCAGCAGGGTGCCCCCGCAGGCGTGGTACCGCCGGTTGTCGTGGTAAGTGAAGAACTGGAGGCTGACCATCCAGGGCCAGGCCCTGTGCGTGGCCGTCTGCCCGCCCACGATGCGCGAGCTGCCCTCTGCGGTCTGCCTGAACTGCCGCCCGCAGAAGGCACTGCGGAGAGAAGGGGCGCGGTGCAGACCGGGAGGGGGCTGCGCGCGCTGCGGGGCCGTGCGGGGGGGAAATGGCGGTGGCGGGGCTGAGCTCCTGTGTCTGGCGGGCGTGGTCACAGGTGCGGAAAGGGGAAAGGTCGCGAGGGCCCTGGAAGGGGGGGCACTCAGACGAGGGGTGCAGGGTGCCACGGCCCAAAGCCTGCAGGACGGATCCTGGGGCCATGACCGGAGCAGCTGCAGGCGGATGCTACAGCCCCAGGTCTGGGGACGTGCGGGAGCTGCAGGTGGACCAAAGGCCTCAAGCTACAGGGGACAGCGCCTGGGCCCCCGGAGTCAGCGGCGGCGCGGCCGTCTGAAGGTAGGCAGGGACCCTGAGACTCAGGGCCCGAGGTTCGAGAGGCGGTGGGGCCACCGCATGGGGAGGGTACACGGGGTGTGTCGGGGACGAGCCCACAGCAGCCAGGGCACCGGGGGCTCTGGGGTCTGAGCTGGGGTCGGGGCCACAGGAGCTGTGAGGCCCAGGGGCTCCTAAGGGCCCAGCATGGCCTCTCTACAGCCCGGACAGAGCCCATCCAAGTGGCTCTGCTCTGCAGAAAACAGCCTCCCGCCAAGGTGTCCCGACACTTACTCACACGAGCTGTTATCTCTGGCGGCTGCGGACGCTGCCAAGACCAGCAGAGCGGCAGTTGGCAGCATCTCCACCACAGTCGTGCCCGGCGGCCCGGAAGCCCAGTGACCTCACAAAGCCCAGTGGCCTCCGGACCAATCAGCAGGGCCACCGCCCCCGCACCCCCTTGCAGCCAGCCAGTCAGGAGCCTGACTCCCAGCTCAGGCTCCCCAGGGCAGTGGGGACTCTCGTGCGGCCCCACCCTGTGTCCCAAGACCCAGTCGCTCTCCGCAGGTCCCACACCATCCGAGGCTCTAGCTATGTCGGGTGTAGGGTCTGCCCGGCCCACGAGCTGTAACCTCGTCCTCAGTCCAAGCCCTGGGTCCAGGAGCGGCTCGGTGGCTCTGACCAGAGGTGCGATGTGGGCGGTTAAGGGTGACAGGCCCGGACGCGGGTGCTGGGCGCACGCTGTCAGCTGCTCTTCAAAAGGCCGCTCTGCATGTTTGCGATTTAGGGCAGAGCCCGCCTCCCGCAGGGCCCTATGTTCCGCCTGAGTGGACCTGGCCGGGCGAGGCGTCTCCGACTCCTGAGTATCACCAAGTGGTATTTCTTCTGATTGTCAGGAGTCAGCATCTCAGCTACCAGAGTGTAACAGACACTCACCTCACATACCTGGGTGTTAAAAGCCTCACCTCCCCTGCAGGAGTGCAGGGGGTCACAGCTCTACCTGCGTGAGCGGCCGCCTCACCTGCTCCGAGTGCCAGAGCCCAGCCAGCCTGAGGGTCAAGAAGTCGCATGCACCCCATGCGTGCGTCACGAGGTCCCACCTGTCCACCTGAGTGCCAGGACGCCTCGAGTCCTCGTCCTGAGCATGGAGGGTTTTCAGACTGTCGGATAACATCAAGCCCTTTACCCGAGCGTCTTTTCTAACTGAATGTCCTACGTTCTCGTAACCTCCAGGACGTCAGTTCCCGTCCAGCCAAACACCCAGTAGGTGTTACCAGCCTTGAACCAAGGAGCAGGGAGCTGTCGTCTCTCCCTGAATGTGAGAACGTCTTTCTTCCATCTCAGGACCAAAGGCCTCGTCTCCACCACCGGAGTGTCCGTTGGTCACGGATTCTGTGCCTGAGAAGCATGAGGTCCCCTCTCAACTCTCTGAGTGCCTGATGGGTTCCCTCTCCTTCCTGAGGGTCACAAGGTCTTGCGTGCAGGGAAGTCTTTCGTGCCCTACCCGAGAGTCACACGCTTTATCTCCTCCAGCTGGTGTCGGGAATCTCATCACTGACCGTCAGCTTCCGTCTTGAGGTTCCATCTCCGTAGATGACCGAGGGCTCTCCCCTTCCTTGCTTTAGAATAAGCATCTCTCCTCTCCCTATCCAAGTGCCACAGGTCTTATCTTCCCTGCCCACCTAATTGTCGGCACATCTTACTTCCTCCGAAGGGTTGTCCAGAGACCTCGCCTCACGCGCCTGACTGTCCAGAAGCCGCCGTTTCTGTGGGCGTCCCCAGACCTCCTCTCCCTGCAGGGCAGAAGGCCCTGCCTCGCCTGCTGCTGGGCAGGACGTCTCATCTGCTTACCAGGGAGTGACGAGGCTTGCCCCCCAGTGCGTGGCGGGGTGACGTAGCGCCCTCGCTGAGTTTCCACATGCGTTATTTCCTTCTCTGCCAAGCAAGAGGGGTTATTTCACTCGAATGCAATCGGATCTCAGTATCAACTATGCGAATGTCACGAGATTTTCGTCTCTGCTACCTGCATGTCAGGAGGTCCCCCTCCTTCCTGAGTGAGTGTGAGGAGGGCTGGTCTCCATGTCAGAGAGAAGGAGGGCTGTGGGGACACTGTCTGACTCGGAGGGTCTCTCGCCCTCCACACCTGACGGTCACAGAACTCGTTCCTGCCGCACGGGTGTCTCTCGCCTGCACAAGCGTCCGAGGTCTCTTTTTCCTCCTGTTTTCCCCCCTCCCTCCTCACCCAGCCCCTTCCTCTCTCCCTTCCTTTCTTCCTTCATCTTAATGTCGGCTGGTCTCACCTCCTCTGTCAAGGTCGGGGGGCCCATTTCGCCAGCCTGAGTGTGCGCAGGTGCCGCGTGCCTGAGTGCCAGGTTGCATCTGACCCAGTAACCGAAATCGGCTTTGGAAACATAGTTCAAGAAATGGCAATAAGGGTTCAGGAAGTGATATTAAAATTTTCACTCTTAAAGAAAAGTCGATTCAGGTGTTTTTACGGGATTTGGGCATAAAATTGACATGGTATTCAGATCCATGAGAATTATTCAACAGAATCGTAAATATTTATTTTAAATGTTAATATGCACAATCTTCTGAAAATCACAATAGCAAATATTTAGACGTGACGAAAATATTCTATGTGAAACACAAAACTTCCTCATTTTTCAGACATTAGGGGTGATGCGGTAATAAAGTTAGAAGACGTGACATCTAGAGTCCGGACTGCCATCGGCTGACCCCTCGGAGCGAGGCCCACACGGATCCTGGAAGGGGCTGCGGGCCCAGCCCATGGCCCACAAGGGTTAATTCTGTCCTCAAACCTGATGGAAGCAGCAACCCTTTCTAAGAGGGACTTTGTCTGCCTTCTCATGCTGTCCCCAAAGTGTGCGGGAGGCAGGAGGAAGGTACGAGGCGGCGGGGACTCTGGGCCAAGGCTGACTGCGAGGTTGCAGTGGCCTCGGCCACAGTGGAGCTACCACAGCCTCCGCCTGCACGTGGCCCTCCCGCTGGCCCCCGCCTTGCTTCTGCTCCTGCACCCGCCCTGATCTCCGCAAGCCATCCAGCGCCCACTCCATACCTTGCCACCCTGATCCCTGAGCCCTTCTGGTTCCCACCTGTCCCTGTGTCACCTCCCCCATCCCTGCTCGGTCCCATGCCACCCCGTACTCCAGCACGGCCCAGTGTGAGGAGGGGCTACAGCCTCCGTGCCATTTCCGTGCTGGCTGGTGAGTCGCTTGGGACTCGAGGGGACAGCTCCTCTGCAGCCCGTGCCCTGGCGCTACGGCCACCGCCCTCACAAGATCCCTAGCTTCCTTCCAGTCTGGTGTGGCGGTGTCCACCCACTCACCTCACCGCTCATCCCCCTTCCACTCACTGAGGCTCCTCTGTCCTGCTGGCTGGCCACCCACCGCCACGTGCCACACAGGACCTGCCCCACCATCGGCTGGGGCAGCAGGCTGCTCACGTGACTGTCGGCTCAGGGAGAAGTAAGGCCTGACAGCAGCCAAGGGAGCAGGACCAGCGCGAGGCGGGACAGGGCTCGAGCACAGGGGCAGCAGAAATTAGAAATGGCTGGACGCAGTGGGACAGGGGCCCCGAGTAGTCGCTCCGTGAGCCGCTGGGCAGAGAAGAGCTTCCAGCGAGGCCTGCGTGCGCAGAGCTCTGCCAGGGCCCAGACAGGTGCAGGAAGCGGGCGGCGGTCACGGGGGCCGGCAGGGAGGCCGGGTCAGAGGCAGTGGTCTGAGCCGCCGGCGCACGTGGCTGCAGGCTCGCCCCAGGCTGGCCAAGCGGCAGCAGAGCCTGTGCCCCCAGCAACCCCTCAAGCAGACAACTGAGAAATCGTTTCATTTCTTATAAATTTATTACATAATATTATAATAATTATTATCAATAATAATATAAGAAACATAGATCTCTGTGGGGTGTATCACAACGTCAGGGTCAGGAGGCCTCAGGACTGGAGCAGGGGTGAAGTCCCCGGGCGGAGCTCCATACAAAAGGGGGGGTGAAGCGGGACTGACCCTGTAAAGTTAAAAACCCAAATTGAACGGAACCAAAAACCCACAGGTGAGTGTGAGACTGAGTGTGTGTGTGTGGCAGTCGGTTACAGTGACTGCGGTGTGTGGGACCTGGTCTGTTGGTGGAGGGGGGACTGAGTGTGACTCTGCCCAGGGAATGGGGCCGGTGGGCAGGGGACAGGGTGGGCGGGCACAAACCGGCATGCCAGGCCCCTGGGCTGTGAAAACTTCTGTTTTCTGTGTTTTTTTTTTTTTTTATTAAAAAAATCTAGAAATATAAACAGAAACTTGTGAGTGACGTGGATGGAGCTTAGTCCAGACTCCAAACCCTAGGTTTAAAAACGCCCCAGGGTGCCCCGCCACACAGGTCATTGCTGAGCGGAGGAGTCACAGTAAGAGGGGCTGGGATGCCCTCTGGGGTCTCTGCTTCTCCCCAGGGCTGGCGGTGGCCTGACTCTAGGGGTCTCCCTGGGCCCCCCCAAAGCCTGACGGGAGAGTGCGGCCTGCACGCCCGCGGTGCTGCCCAAGCAGCAGAGCTTCACCGGGGAGGCCCGCGCGGGCGGGGCGCGGCTCCAGGCAGACCGCAGCTCCCAGTGTGCGGCGGCCTCGGCCTTTCTTTGGAAGTGGAGACGGGTGCTGTCGCACGCTCACGCCTCGTGTGCTCCTGAAGCCCTCGCCCTGGCTCCGGCGGCCCCTGGGGACTGCTCCCCACTCAGGCGCACGCGGGGCTCTGATGCGTCCAGTCGCACGCAGTTTCACACACTCGCACATGTGCGCACACAAAAGGTGGGACAGGAGATTTTGGGGTCTGAGGCAGACGGGCGTCTCTGCTGTCGTGGCCCCACTGTGTGGGGAGGCGGCTAGACCCCTCCCAGGAGGGACCCTGTGATGGAGATGGCTGGGGGCAGTTGCCAGGGCCCTGCCCCCCCACAGGGCAAGCCTCCCAGGTCACCTGACCTTGCCAGAGCCCGGCAGGGCCAGCCGCCCGCCGCCCCTCCTCCACGCAGCACCTGAGGGTCGGTGGGGCACACGACAGCTCAGCGAGGGAAGAAGGCCGAGCCAGGGCCCCAGGGCGGGCTACTAGGACCCCAGCCAACCCCAGACCAGCTGGAGTGTCCCCCGCCCCGTGCGGGGTGGCAGTGGCAGTGAGGGGCCGGAGATGGAAGACTGGGCAGCCACAGCGGAACCAGTAGGGGGCTGGAGGGGTGGGGAAGGGAAGCTATTAAGGACAGAGATATTTGTTCTTTTTCTCGTTCCAAATATAGAGTGGATTAAAATATGCAAAACGGGGAGCTCCCTGGCCCCCAACCAAGAACCCCAATGTCTCCCCCCACCCCCCGAGTCACCAAGGTGTGTCCTGACCTCGCATGCTGGACTAGGTCCTCCCTCTGGGAGAGGAGCCACCAGGAGCTGCGCGGGAGACGGCGGGGCAGTTGCACGCCCCGCGCTCCCGCTGCAGCGCCCGGGCCGAGCCCTTCTTGGCCGTGTGCTGGGGGCTCGCCGGCCGCGGGCACGAAGCAATGTACAGGGCAAGTCTCCGAGCAAGAGCAAACGGGACGATTCATGCAACATTCCTGGCCCGGGCGCCGTCCGGGGGGCAGGCCGAGCCCGCGGCCGCGGTGGGGCCCCTTCCGGCAGGGCGGCCGCGCGAGGCTGGGGCGTCAGCTGCCGTCCAGCTGCCTGAGCGCGCGCTCGATGTTCATGCGGTGGCCCACGCGCGTCACGCCCAGCTCCACGAAGTCGTCCTTGGTGAGCGCCGGCAGGTGCGCGCCCTCGATCTCGTGGTCCTCGAAGCGGTCGCGGTGCTCGCCCAAGTGGATGCTCTCCAGCCAGTCGCCCACGTCGAACTTGCTCCAGAGCTGCAGCGGCTTTTGCTGGAAGGGCCGGCGCGGGCCGGGGGCGCCGGGGCTGGGGCCGGGGGCGGGCGAGGGCAGTGGCGACGGCGAGGGCGAGCGGCTGCGCGCGCTCACGCTACGCACCACGAAGCGCACCTCCTTCGGCTCGTGCGGGATGGAGAGGCTGGACGACTTGAGGATGGTGGGAGGCGTGAGGCCGAAGGGCCGCCCCGCGCCCCCCGCGCCCGCCCCCAGCCCCTCCACCCGCTCCAGCGACGCGGGCTTCACTGGGCTCGGGGCGCGCCGCGCCACGGGGTAGCGGCCGCCGGGCCGCACCGGGTAGGAGGCCCCGCCGCCCGGGCCCCCAGGGCTGCGCTGCGCTGAGATGGAGCTCAGCTCACCGAGGCTGCTGAAGAGCCTGCGGAGGGAGAGGGGGTCAAGGCCAGGTGAGGGGCGCCAGGCGCGGTGGGGGTGGTCCGCGGCGGGGGGCGGGGGCAGCGCCCCGAGGACACTCTCTAGGGCGGGCTGGCGGGGTAGCCTTAGGGCTAGAGGAAGAAAAAGGGTGGGACCCTGTGGTTACTGCCCCCATTCTGTTTGGCCCCCAGGTCAGAACCAGCACCCAGTGATGGGGTGCGGGGGGACGGGGTAGACAGACTGGAATAATGAGGACGGTAAAACCGCAGCCCCCTCCACTCCAGGGGGCCTCCAAGGCCAGCCCACTGGGGGAAAAACAGCCTCTCAGCTGCAAAGGGCTGACTACCCATCCCTGACAGCCGGGACCACGCCCTGGGGGGCAGGGCTCTGGCACAACCCGCAGCACCCCACACATAGCTCTGCTCTCATGAGGGGACCCAGGGGAACCTGGGCTGGCTTCAGGGATGGCCGAGTCCTGATAAAGGCTGGCAGCAGCACGAAGCTAAATGAGCTCATGACGTCAGAGACAGACACTAGGCAGAGTTCACGCCCACATGGAGCATCGGCACGTGCAGGACAGGTATGAGGCAGCAATACACCCATGACACTGGCCTCCCTGCATAGGACAGCACACAGCAGCAGCCAAGAGCGCCCACACGCGTCACAGACATGCAGCAGCAGTGGCAGGAGTGGCAGGGGCCTGCTCGTGACAGGGACTCGGCAGCACACGTGTGCAGACATGCACACGCACGCACACACACACACCAATACACAGATGGTGCCTCACTTCCCAGCAGCGGATGATAGGACCCCAGACCTCCAGCCCCTTGACAGCTTGGCCATGGCAGGAGGCGACTCCTCCAGAGAACGCCCAGTCTCCTAGCCCCCGTCCCCTACTGCAGTCGGTGGGCGGGGGGCGGGGCTCCGGAGGCCGAGCAGAGGGCCCAGTGGCCGGCATGGCGCCTGGACAGCGAGAGGCATGGGATGCGCATGCTCACTTACACAGCCGGCGCTCAGGACCACCGCGCAGCTAGACAGAGCAGCCACATGCAGATGGGCGGGAGAGAGCGATGAGAGAGAGAGTTAGCGGCCCGGGGCAGGCAGCCGGCGCACGCCCGCGGTCCCCGCCACGGCAAGGGCAGCCAGGCGCAGGGGCCCCAGCCGGACACCCAGCGAGCGGGGCTCGGATGTGACGGCCGGGGGCCCACCCGGAACAGCTGCGAGTGCCAGCCGGGCCGGGGCACACCGGGTGGACTCCTGGTCTGCCCGTGGCCCGCTCGCCGGCGTGTGAGCTGCGAGCCACAGCGGTGCCCGACACAGGCTCTGCGGGGACGCTGCGGATGTCTAGTGTCCCCTCTCTGCAGCTGCCGCCCCGCCTCCCTCTCCCTGCCCCACCTCTGTGCTACCATGATGGGTACCCCCACACTGCACAGGCTGCCCTCGGCGCCCCCCTCCCCTGAAGCAGGTCTGTCTCCCCATCTCCCACCTGTGCGAGGGCGCCTCCCCCTGGACACCCCTGTCCCTCCCACGTGACCTGTTCCCCTTGCCATCCAGTGGCCTCTCCTCAGCCTTGTCCCTGCTGTCACCTCCCAATTTCTCAGACCCAGAGTGGAGCCTTTTGAAGAGGCCAGACCACGCCCCGCCCCAGTGGGCAGCAGCTCTAAGGACACTGGGCACGGGCCCAGGGAACAGACACCAACCAGGAGAGTCCCTGCTCTACATAGCTGGTCTCCATGGTACCGTGGGCCGCTGTGCAGGGGCAGGGGAGATGACCGAGGGGCTGTTCCAAGGGGTGCTGGGTGCCCAGGGGTGGTGGATGCTAGGAAGGGGGACAGGGCGATGCGGAGGGTACAGTGCCCATGGGACTGGGCCGGAGCCTCGCGCAGCGCCCCAGCCTGGGGCCTGCATCACGATGGGGTCCTGCCGGGACTGAGTTTCAGTGGCGTCCCAGTGCAACCTCAGATGTGACAGAAGCATCCTGGTGAGGTGGCGGGACCACTGCCGAGCCGTGAAGGCAGAGGTAGCAGGTGTGTGCAGGGTAAGCGGCTCGGCCTGAGCCTGGCAGGCTGAGTGGGAGGCACTGAGGGGCCCTGGTCCGCTGGGCTGGGGATGGGGGGCACCTCACAGCTCTAAACATGCTGCACAGAGCATGCTGGAGACAGGACA
>NW_011889344.1:28265-33462 GCF_000151845.1 Pteropus vampyrus
CGCCGTCACACGAGCTCCTTCCAGGCTCCTGTCACGTGTTTGAGCAGGACGGGGCCACAGCAGGTCGCCAGGGAAGGCTCTGCGAGATCCTGGCTACCGATCACTAAGGAAGCCGCCGGGGCCTCGTAGGTCCAAGACTCCAGCACCCAGCACACTGAGGGCACTGAGAAGTCCCGTGGGAAAAAATCTCTTCCACTCTGTTTCTCGAGCTACTTCGCTGTGAACTTTTCCCCGTGAAACTCAGAGCCACAGCCGATCGGAATGTGGCTGTGGGGCTCAGCGACACTGGACCTCAGGCCACATGTGGGATTCAGACAAGGGGGCGGCTTTGAGCAAGTGGACAAATTCTGTCCACTAGGACTAGACACGAAGCTGGACACACAGAGCAAGTGTGTGGTCTGGGGTCACTATCCCCAAAAGCCAAAGGTCCTAGACCTGCCACTCCAAAATCAAAGAAGGTCCCAGTGCAGATGAGCAGGATGGTCCCTAAGTCACCAAGGTTCAGGGCCCTGACGCACAGGCAGCTGGACTTGCCAGAGGGTCGCAGAGCATCTTGTGGCTACAGGACAGCAGAGCCTGGGCTGAGCCACCAGTGGGGGCGGTGGGCACACAGGCAAGAGCGCTGGGCCTCAGAGCTGGAACCAAGGACACACACTGGGGGACCAGGGACGAGGTGCCGGCACACGACGCTCCAGGTGGCTGGGGCAGCTGCCAGGAATAGTCCTGGGTGGTAAACAGCCTCGCACTTGGGGCGTTTCTCAAAAAGGCAACACCAGCAGCAGAGCCGGCCCTCAACGGAGCTGAGTGCCACGGCTGCTGCAAGGCCGGCTCGATGCAGCTCAGCGTCCTTGCTCAGCCCCCTGCCTGGGGACACTGGGGCCACCCAGAGGGCCGTGCTTCTGCCAGGTCTGAGGGTGGCAGGGAGAGAGTGTGGACAGGAGCACAAGGGACTGAGGAGGGCAAGGACAACGTGGAGCTGGTTTCACGCCGCTGGCCGGTCGGGGCCCGTGTGGGCTCACGCAGAGGCTGCAACGCACGTGTGGGCGCCACATGTGCCTGATCACAAAGTGTCACCTACAGAACAAGCACGTGCTCCTCCATGTGAGGGGTCACTGTGCACAAACCCGGAGTCTATCGCCAGAAGGGGCTTAAGAACAGAGGCTCCAGATGACAGTGGACTAAGAAGGGACAGAGATCCGGGCTTGGGGCCATAGACAGATGACAGCACTGTGCACCTGACAGGACAATCGTGAAGACGAAGTCACAGAACGTGACAGTCCCTCGTGTGACACCCCACACTGGCTGAGGGCCTGGGTGCCAACAGCAGCCGAGCTGCCCTGGCCCAAGTGCTGCGGCCCGTGCCTGGCCCTTCACGAGAGGCACTGTGTCACCACCTATTCCTCAAGGAGGAACTGAAGTTCACAGATCTTAAGTGTTTCATCCAAGACTGCAAAGCTCAGATGCGATCTGCTGAGGGTTGAGAGTCACAGCCACCTGACCCCAAGCCCTCGTCAGAGAATGAAGTGAGCTGCCAAAGTCGGTGAGGGCCACGTTGCCAGGAAGCCTGTCGTTTTAGGCTGTTTGGCACTGGTACCTCTAGGGGGCTGACCCTGTGCCCAGCTCCTAGGGAGAGAACAGGACTCGGGCCTGGCTAATGACAAACCTGTTCCCCTGACCAGTGATCGCTCAGGGGAAAGCGGGCACCCACGTGAGCCGGTCAAAGGCCGGGACTTTGCAGGAACTCCCAAGGGAAAGGGGCTCGCTTTCCAGCAGGCTGGCAGACAGACGGGATGTAAAGGCCTGGCCCTTCCCAATCCCGCGTCCAAGAAAGAACGAGCACAGAGTGCTTGCAGAACCCAGAGCCAGGGGTCAGGGCTCCTTGGCGTGACGGAGCAGGGATGCTGAAGACGACCATGGAAGGCAGGTTCGGACAGGGCTGTGTTGGAAGATGCGCACTGAGTCCTGCCTCCATCCTGCCCTGCGACTGCCCAGCCGCCCCCGGCAGCCAGCAGAGCGGGTGACAAGATCTGGGCTCACCTGCGCCTGATCACGGGGAACTTGAGCCGCGTGTCTGTCCCTGTGGTGTCTGTCCTGAGCCACCTACCTAAATCTCAAATCACAAAAGACAGCACTTGCATGCAGCTTCGTTCTTTCATCCGTGTGGCAAACGTTTATTGAGGGTCTGAGCTGTACCGGGCGCTGAGCTACCCATGTCGAGTGGCTTTAGTTTTCATTGGGACCAAGGGACACAGAGGAATAGAGGACTGGCGGAGGGTGTGGGTGGGGGCTGGTGGAACCTGGGCCAGGAACCCAGCCTCCGGGTCTGGTCCTGCGGAGGCCTGGGACTCGGCTGCCCACCCCGCTGGGCACTGCCGGCCCCACCGTCACACCCAGTCTAAGGGCACTTTCAACACTGCCCTGCCAGGAAGAGGCCTCTCGACTTTAACTGGGAGTTGCAAGAGTTGTGCAGGCCCCAAATCGAGCCCCGGGCACGGCAGGAGCTGGAGGGTCACAGCCCTGGGCCATTCAGAGGCACCATGAGCCTCCCGAGCCCCCACTTCCCTTCTAAACCCTCGACTGGAAGAAGAAGAGGATGGGTTGGACAAGCCCACGGAAGCCCTGGACCCCTCACTGCCTCGTGGAGGACCCTTCAAGCCAACAGGAAGGGGCCCGCTCTGGCGATCCTGAGAAGCAAGCAGGCAGGGGGTGGCGCCCTACACACTCCCCGAAGCCAGCGGAGGGGACAGCCTAAGGCAGCTTGGAAAAGGCAGCCAGGCCGCCAGGGGACCGGCTCTGCCTCACACCAGCACCGCAGCGGGACCCAGCTCTCCCTTGACACCCGGTAGCCCCCAGGGTCCCCTTCGGGGGCAGAGCCTTGGGAACCGGGCCTCAAGGCCAGAACCCAGAGACCAGCCCAGGGCCTCCTGCAGCTTCTGCAGGCCAGAGCAGCACCCCCTGCACTTCCGGGGCACAGTGTGGCCCTTCAGGCCCACACCCTGGGCGGGAGGCAGGAGGTGGGAGGCGGGACAGATGCGGGGAGGGAGAGGTGTGGCGAAGGCAGGAAAGAGTGAAGACGGGGGTGCTGTGACTTCTGTCTAGAACGGCTTAGCACGCTTCCAAAATCGCACCCCGGAGCCGGTGTCCAAGGGACTCTGAGGTGCTGCCAAGGGACAGACACGTGTCCGAGGCAGAAGGCAGGAAGTTGAGGTGGGCCCCCCAGAGAAGAGGAAGCGAGACGAGACACTAGCTACAGGGGCGCGGCACCAGCCACACAGGGCAGCCCCGCGGGTCCCGGGACCCCAGGACAGCCAACACCGGTGGAGGCAGCTTTGGTCAGGAGCAAGTGAGGGCCAAGCCGCCAGCGGGGCCCTGACGGTTGGCCACCCCCTCAGCACCAACGAGGACGGCGAGAAGAGCCCTGGTGTTCAGTCCCTGAGGGCCCGTCTCAGACAAAGCCTGGCCTGAAAAGGGATGGACCGGTGGCCGGGGGAAGACAGGGAGAGAGGGACGGAGGAGACCGTGACTGGACGGGTGGGAGATCAGGGGGCCCGTGGGCGTGGACAACACCCTCCCCGAGGCCCTGCTCACCGAGCTGTCGCGATGGACGACTTCTTGGCCGGGTCCAGCAGGCCGCCCAGGCCACCAACGGGCTCCTCGCCCAGGGAGCGCGTGTCCTTGTTCAGCTGCTGCAGGCGGGAGCTGAGCTCGCTGATCACAGTTGGCTTGTCGTCTTCAGGCGTGGGGAGCCCCCGGCTCTCCACGGGGTCCCCCCACAGCTTGGACCTTCTCTGGAAGAGGTAGCGAGGGCGAGCAGGCCCAGCGGCAGAGGCCACCCCGGCAGAGGCGACGAGGTGCTGCTGGGCCATCAGCTCACTGTCCGAGGACTGCTTCAGCAGAGGGTCCCTGAAGGTCACCGGCCCCTTCCCCAGCGGGGACTTGAGCTTGGGCTTGGGAGGCACTGGTGGCTTCTCGAGTAGAAAAGTGTGTCCGTCAGCGAAGGAGGTGTGGGTGTCGGTGAGCTCTCCGCTCTCGGAGCTCAGGGTGGACATGCTGGACACCGTAGAGATGGTGCTTGTGGTCTCCAGGTGGGGGTCACTGGAGCTGCGGGTGTCGGCCTCCTCCACCCCCGAGTCGGCCGCAGACTCGGGGGCGGGGGGCAGCTCGCTGCTCGGCTTCCCTGAGGCCGGGCCTGGCACCGTGGTGGGCGAGGGGCCTGGGCCGGGCAGTGGGGTGGCCAGCAGAACCCCGTTGGCAAACTCTTCAGGGGGTGGCACCAGCCCAATGCGGGCCAGTTCCTCTCTGGTCTCCTCGTCGCTGGAGGACAGCTGGGCGGGTGGCAGGTTCACAGCGAACACCAGCTCTGGCTCCTCCTCCGAGCTGCCCTGGCCTGGCCCGGGTTCTGTCGGGGTGCTGCCAGGGGGCTGGGCCCGGGGACTGGGCAAGGGCTCTGCCACCACTGCCGACTGCGTGGGAGCTGGGGCCAGCTCCGGGGTGCCCGGCTGCTCCTCTTCGGCCCCCAGCCCACCGGGCTCCTGGCCATTGCTGGTGGCGTGCACAACGATGAGGCCAGCTGGCCGCTGCAGGGACGTGTCCAGGACGCTGAGGATCATGGACTTCTTGTCCTCGGGCGGCTTCCGCTCTTCCCGGGGAGTTTTCTCCGGCTCTCTGCGAGCAGGCACGGGGACCCAGGCTGGGCTCCTCGGGGAGAAGGCTGGGGAGGCCAGGGCCCCTCGCTCAGAGTCACGGGCTTGTACGTCCACGAACAGAGGCCCAGAGCGGTCAGCATCAGGGCTGTGCACAGGCGTGGGGGACCGGGAGGGTGTCTGCGAGGCCAGCGCCCGCTCGCGGGCAGCCAGGGCTAGGGCCAGGGGCGAGCTGGGGTCCAGAGGTTTGCCAGTGAGCGGGTGGATGAAGGTGGAGCCGGAAGGCCCAAGGCTGGGGCCGCTGACCAATGGCTTCAGAGCAGAGACGGGGGAGGGCAGCAGCAGGTCCCGGCCGGTGGTGGCGCCGGCCCCCATGAGGCGGTCGTCGATGGAGCGCGAGGGCTGCAGGGAGGGCAGGTCCACGCTCGGGCCGCTGCCCTCGATGGCTCCCACCGACAGGAACACAGTGGAGCGCCGCCGCTCCTCCAGCCGCCGGTCCTTGCCCGGACCGCCGAACGCGAGCCCCGGGCCATCCCCGGGGCCGTAGTCGAGGC
>NW_011889344.1:34262-44417 GCF_000151845.1 Pteropus vampyrus
AGGTGCTGGCAGATGTGATCAGGGCGGGTGCGGCCTGGGGCTGGGGAGCCCTGAGCAGAGGACCTGAGCAAGGCCCCCAACCTGGGCCCCTCCCTGGATGCCCAGAGTCTGCACTCTAAGCACTGCGCTGGTTCAGGTGGGCCCTTTCAAAGGCCGAGGTGAGACATCAGTTTGGGTAGAGGGCCCGAGGTGCACCCGGCAGAGGCTCTGCCCACCAGGTTGGGACAAGGTCTGCCTGAGCATCAGGACATGCAGCCCGCCAGGAGACACCCAGGAGAACCGGGGCAGGCCCCCGTCCCCAGGACAGAATGGCAGAGAAGAGCTGGGGCCTGGTGCAGATTCCCACTGCAGACTGAGCACTGGCCGTGGGACAAGCAGGTGTCACCCGGAGGCCCTGGTGGCGACCAGAGGCTGGAGGGCGACAGTCGAGAATGAGAGGGACGCCCCCAGAGCAGGAATGATGCACTGCGGACGAGGGGACAGCAGGACACTGGCACCATGAGCACTGAGGCCCGGGTTAGGGGCACTCAGTGCAAAGCGAAGCCCAGAGACCAAGCAGACGGCCTGTGGCCAGGAGCGGCTGCTGGGGTCACTGCTGTCGCCCTAGCGACCGGTCTGTAGGGGGCAGGGCTAAATGGACCTGCAGGCTGAGCCCAATGCATGGTTCAGTTTCGCCCCAGATTGGCTGTGTGCCCCCAGGCCAGGCCCGGAGCCCCTCCGTTCTCTCACGGGCCACACAGGCTCAAAATGAAGCCCACTCTGCCTGCTAAGGCCGACATCACTGCGACCCTGCCAGGGCTGGGTGCTCAGGGCCGTCGCCCTCCTGCCGCCTGGCGAGGACCTGGCAGGAGCTCCTTGCGGACATCTGCGCTGCAGGTGTGCCCAGCTGGCTGTGGGCGTGGGCCCGTGGGTGAAGCGTCTCCGCACTGACACACGTAGCCTCTGGCTGGGCACCTTGGAGATCTGCGCCTGGCCGCAGGCCGGGTCTGGTCATTTCCATGAACTCGGCACAGCACAGATACCTGTTCCCAGCCACCTCTCCTCCAGCCACCAGTGCCGTCGCCAGGCTTCCTATGCCTCGTTTGCACCTTGTCCTGCATAACAGCTCTCGTCCCTGACAGCAGGGGTGGGCCTTGTGCGAGGGGCTTCACTGTCTGACACCCCCAGCCTCGTGGCACTTCGGTGCCCTCATCTCAGGGCTGTGTGGGCCAGTGTGAGCGGAGACATTTAAAGCCCAGAACAGGGCCACACACCTAGAGGCAGCCCCAGGTGGGCGGCTGAGGTTGTCATCGCTACCATCTTTAGCCTACCGTCCACACCCAACGTTGGACACGGGATGGCGCCCATCTCTGCCCAGCATGTAGTATCCACAAGCCATGCGTGAGGAGCAGCTACGGGGAGAAGCGGCTGCTCCGAAAGGGTGCTGGAGGCCGGGCAGCAGGTTCTAACTTCAGGGGGAGACAAGTCACGGGCCTCAGGGAGAAATGGGGAACCTGTCCTGCTGCCATCTGGGGTGGGGGGGCGGCCCTGCCATCCCCAAGACAGCGGCCCTATGCTGACTACACGAGCGATCGCTGTCAAGGTCGGCACGTGGCCCATGAGTGCAGCCCACTGGGGGAGCCTTGGAGGCAGGTTCTAGATGGTCCCCATGCCCATGGATCAGGACCTGAGGTTTCCAGGCTGAATCACATGCCCATGGCCACACGGCCAAGACCAGGGGTGGGAGCCCCAGGAGTCCAACAACTCGATGTTTGTGTCAGCAACAGGTGGAGGACCAAGGGGGGTCAGAGATGAGCCGCTCTCAGCTCAGTGGAGAGTCCGAGCACAGAGGGCCTGGGAGGGGGGAGGAGCTGCGCTCCCACCAGGGGCCACGTGCTGCTGGGCAGGCACTTAGATCTGGGCCTGTGAGGGACAGGCCTCTGGGAACTCTGAGGCTGGTGGAGGACAGTGAGTGCTGGCAGGCCCAGGGCAGAAGGAGGCAGAGACAGGTGTCCCCAGACGAAGCAGAAGAGGGCTGGGGCCCGTCCCCAGGACTCCAAGGCAGGAGGTGCCCACAGAGGACCAACTGGAGGGATGAGGGGTGATATCCGCCCTGCAAAAGGCCCCGCTTGACCAGAGGGATGGACTAGAGGGTAGAGCTGCGGCCGGACGTCCTGAAGAAACTGAGCTGTCGTCAAGAAGCAAGACGCTGAGGCTGGCTAGGCCGCGAGTGTCAGGCACACAGCACATGAGGCACCACCCAGAGTGTCGGGGAAGCGGAAGACAAGGAGGAAGCCATGGAGGACGCCCAGGGCTTAGGCCGGGGCCGGAGCGTGCCCCTTGGTGCCAAAGGAGCTGCAGTTTCTCCTGCTCTCTTCCCCACATTCCCACCTACAGAAATGACCCACGGCAGCCCCTGAGGGACCCTGCCACACACAGTGGGCGGCCGTTATCTGCAAGTCACAACATTGTCTCCCAGAAGCAAGCCCCCACTCATTCTGCACGTCTAAGCTCGAACACCCCCCGCCAGCCTCCCAGATGCTCAGGTGCGGGTGGCGCCCCCTCATCTCCACCTGCACACACTCCTTCAACTCACCACGGAACTGCTGAGCTGAGCTGTCTGCGCACGTGTCACCTCCCCCAACTGAGCCCCCACACCTGGCCCAGGGTCAGCCTAGAGTGGGCATCGATCGTCCGGGGTCCTGGGGTGAATGAGGGATTGGGGTTTGGGCAGCTGGTTGGCCAGATGGCTGAACAGAAGACAGGTAGGCAGCGGTGACCTTGGGAAAGTCATTTTGCCTCTTGGCCTCAGTTCCATCGTCTGTGACGGGGAGGTACCAGCAATGTCACCTCCCGGGGGGTTCTAAGGGTCGTATGGAATGGGAGCGTGACAGACGGCTGCACTGAGTGCTGAAGGGGCACTTACGGGTTGGCACATGATGGGCTGGGCGAGATGTACATGGATGGATGGACAGACCAGTGGACAGGTGGACAGAAAGTGGATAGGTCAGTGGGTGGATGAACAGGTGAGCAGGGGAGGGGGTCGGGATGCCTAGAAGGATGAGCAGTGGGTGTGGCTTGTTAGGTGACCAGGCCCGGGGTCAAGAGAGGAGATGGTCAAGCAGGGGGTGACAGTGGCTGGGGTGTGGTGAGGTCCCTGTCAGTGTGAAAGGCAGAGACTAAGGACACAGCCTGGGAAGGACTCGCACGGGTGTGGTGTGGGGGACGGGACTGAACATGTGCAGTTGATAACTGAGGGGAAAACCAGTTGTTCAAAACCTGGCAGAAGACTTTCAGGGATGAGGGAGCAGAAAAGGGAGATGCTAATGGAGGTCAGAGAGAAGAGGGTGGGTCCATGTCCACTGGGAGGAAGGCCCTGGAAACCACTGGTGAGTCCAACGGGAGCAACTTCAGTTTTAGGACAGGCAGCGCCAGCCTGCGCAGGCTCAGGGGCAAGTGGGGGATGGGACACAGTAAGGACAGGTGACTTCGGAGACCCCGGCAGTGATGGGGAGGAGAGGTACTGAGCGGTCCTGGGGGGTGGGGTAGGTTCAAGGGGAGGGTAGTTTTAGAACCAGAGACATGACACGTACTCAGGCACCCAGGTAAGAACACAGAAGACCGGGGACGGCGTGCTGGCGTCTGTGGGAGGTTGGGAGGCACCAGACAGACGGGGAGCGGTGGATGGAAGGGCCCACTGGATGGGGAGCACGAGGGAGGGCGCCCATGGGCAGTGGATGGGTGTGGGGGGTTCTCAAAGGTCTGCTTCAATAAGTGTCTCTGGGTTCAGGGAAGAACTGACCCCCACATTATGTCCACACACACAACATTCCTGGGCTGGGGCCTGGGAGCGGCAAGACCCAGAGGGAACCTGGAAACCCCAGCTGAAGGTGGGGAGAGGATCCCGCCCCCCCTCCGCCTGGGTGCGACTCCCCCTGCATCCCCCCTGCATCTCCCCTGCAGCCCCCCTGCAGCCCCGCCTGCATCTCCCCTGCAGCCCCCCTGCAGCCCCGCCTGCATCCCCCCTGCCCTGCGTACCTACAGACTTGGTGCGAGGAATCCCCTTCCGCAAGGAGCCGGGCAGCTTCTCTGGGCCCGGGAGGCCCTGGCGCTCGAACAACGACTGCGGGGAGGGGAGCGGATACGGAGGTTCTAGGGCGCATCCCATTCTCCCAGTCCCGCCCATCCACTCCTAGGTCAAGGACCAGACGCCCCATGCACTGATGGTGCCACTATGCCTGCTGCCTGGTCCGAGCAGGGGCACAGCCAGTGGGGCGGGGCTGAGGCGGACGTGGCCAGAGCTAACAGTGGCCCTGGGGTGGCCCAAGTGCGGCTGCAGGAGCACCCAGAGGCGCCAGGTGGGAGAAGCAGGCTGAGGTAGACACACCATGGGGCACCAACAGGGCTGGGGCCTCTGGGGGGTCCTCCTGCGGCACACGACCTGCCTGAAGGGGGCAGCACAGAAGGGAGGATTCTGGGGACTGCAACGGCCCGCGTGCCTCCGAGCGAGGCCGTGGGTCCTTTACCACCGCCCTGGAGAGTGGGATCCGTCCACATGATGGACCCCTGCCCTAGAAAATGCACAAAGCCCGTGCTCGGCCCGGCCCCCAGCGGCTTACGCTGATCTCGGCTGGCGTGATTCTCCGGCTGGTGGGCCGTGGTCTGACGGTGGCAGCGCGTGAGTCAGCGTCCGCGATGTCAGGCCGCAGTGCGGGCTCGGCGGCAGCCGCCAGGATCTCATCCAGTTTCTCTGCATGGCGAGAAGGCACCGTCTCAGCTACCAGGACCTCGACACCCCCGCAGCCCTGGCCGTGCCCTCCCCGGGGCTGCCCGCCTCAGTCCCTGCACTCCCCGGGGCGTGCTTCCCACGGAACCCAGACCCCGCCCGGCCCGCCTCTCCATCCTCGGGGAGGGTCCAGGTGACCTGTGGGCCCCACTCCTGGAAACACTGGCTGAGCATTAGGGAGGGACAGCCTGTCGAGACCCCGGGGTCTGCCCGAGTATGTGTTTCCTGTGCCTTTCACTTCTCGTTAGCACAAGGCATTACAGTCTGCGTCTCCACTGCACCAGGACAGGCCCTGATGTGCAGCAGGCACCAGCAAAGACCTAAGTCCAGGATGAGTGAACGGGGGCCATCTGCAGACAGCTCACGGCCTCCCGCCAGGGGACTAAAAGAGGCTCCATGCAGACCAGGGGACCAAAGATCCTTCATCCAGGGTGAGGGTGCCAAGCAGAGGGGATGTAGGGGAGCAGAGAGCGTGTGGGGGGCAGTGCTGAGGGGCTGTCACCAACCCTTGAGAAAGCAGTCGGGGAAGGGGAAGGAAGACCCAGGGCTGAGGCCCAGACATGAGAGCAGCAGGCGGCCTGGGCAGCTTCTCAGGTACGTCATTTACAAAGTTTTGTTTTTATTAAAGCAACTTGATGTTTTTAAAAGTGTTTCTGATTATTAACATCGCTTGGAAACTTCATCAAGTCAATGCAGGTGTCTGAGAGTGATGGGCTCTGGATGGACGGCTGGGGGGCCACTCGGGCCAGTGCATGGGGCGCAGCAGGTATTGGGGTGGCTCCAGCGTCTCCCTGGCTGCCATGCTGACCCTCACTCAGTAGCCCGCCCACTGCACCCATCACTCTGGCCCCCAGTACCCAATACCAGGGTCTGCTGAGTATGCGTTTCCTGTGCCCGTCACTTCTCATTAGGGGCCCGACCCTGGGGGCTCACACATCAGGTCACCCCGTCCCCTCACTGCCCAGTGCCCCATGGGGAGCACTGTGGTCAGATCAACACCTCCCACCAGCATCTGCCCCAGCAACTGCTCCCAGAGCAGGAAACTCCTCTGAGAGGCAGGCTCCCAGCCCCGCCGGGCCCCCCGAAACACGGACTCCTGCCCTGACTCCTGCCCTAACCTCCTTCCACTCGGCCCTCATCTGATGACACAGGCATGAAAGCAGCACCTGCTTCAGCGCCGAGAGTTGGCCCCGATGCACGAAGTGCTACGACTGTGCCTGTGGACACATCGGTGACCACTCCGCACGTCCGTACACCTCAGGCCCCAGAGAAAGGGCACCAGCTGCTTCTCTGCTGGCTCAAGCACAGGGTCCGGCAGGGCTCAACTCACCAACAGCACACGCCCCGTCTGCGGACCCGCCCCCGTGCCACCGAGGGATGGGGCAGGGGGTCCGCGTCCTGTAATCAAGTGAGTCACTTCCCCTTGGAAGCTGAGGTCACCATCGCCACCTGAGTCCTTGGTGACTTGCAGGGTCGACAGCTTTCCCTGAGTCCTCCCGCTGCCCACAGCAGCCACACGAGGAGGACACTGTTACTGCCCTCATCCGATCCAAGAAGCTGAAGCCGAGAGAGACAAAGTGCCCGGATCACAGGTCCAAGAGCAGGTCGGACGCAGCCCCTACGCTGCCCAGAAACCACAGATGCGGGCCACACCGGAGAGACGCCCTGCGGGAGGCGTGGGCACGTGCTCGCCGAGCTGTGCATGCAGAGGCTGCAGCTCCGAGCCCAGACCCAGTGAGCGTGGAGGCAGCAGAACAAACACTGTCCACCACAGGGGCCGGACGGGCCAGATGAGATGGTTTTCGAGAGAGAAAGAATCAAGAATTCTGCAAGCCACAAGCTGAGCTTGACACCAATCCCCAACAAAATTAGAAAACGTAGTCTGAAGCAAACGATTCTCGACACTTAAATAAGGAGACGCAGCCCCTCGGGAGCCAGGTCTGGGACACCGGGGCCGCCCGCTCCCATGGGCCTGGGGCAGGGTGTGCGGCTGCAGCCCGTGCAGCGTGCGGGCACGGGGGATGAAGGCCTGCGGGGGCAGCGTCCCTGCCCCAGCCACAGCACAGCACCCTGGGGGCCCCGCTAACGAGCTGCGGACAGAGCCGACGCGTTCCAGAAATAGCCGTGTGCCGGCCTCAAAGGTGCAGAGAAGTGGCCACCTGCTTTAATGCCTGAAGAGACACGAGGGAGAGCACTCCATCTGGGACAGCACGGGTCAGAGGCCAAGGCTGCGGGCCGCGTGGGGCAGCCCGGCTGGCGGACAGGGCGAGGGAAGCCGGAGCGGGGCCCGGGCGGGCACCAGATGCATGGACGAATGCGGGGCCACTCGGCTTCTGTCTGGCCCGGACCCTGCACGGCTGGAGCGGCCCCTGTTCAAGGCCAGATGGGCCAGGCCCTGGGTCTGACCAGACGCTGGACTCCAGTGCCCGAACCTAGGCTCTGTCCCGATGGGGATGCTAGCGACAGGCTGCACGCACAAGATGCATGGGAGGAGCCTCAGAGGATCTGGGGGCTGAGGGCTGAAGACGGGAGCCGGGGGTGACAGTGACAGCCTGGCTCCCACCCCAGTGCCGTGCAGACTGTCAGCTCTGGGCTTGACCCCAAAGCAGGTCGGCAGAGAAACGGGACCCCAGCAGGCACAGGAAGCAACATGGGCCACTTCAGGCACCGGACCCTCACCCCGCCCACGTTCCACAAGCGAGCGCCAGAGCCGAGTCCTCTGAAGCCGCCCCTGCCCTGGCTCCAGGACTCACCAGGCTGTCCCCAGCTCACCCGAGCCCCAAGGCCCTGAGCAAGCCTCACTGCCCCTTCCCCAGAAGGCCATAGCCCTGACAACTCTGTCCCTCTCCAGGTCCCGCTGTGCCCCCACCAGACCCAGGGAGAAGGCCGTCAGCAGGGCAAGGGCCAGGCCCCCGGGCCCCCCTGATGGGAACGGGCTCCTCACGGGCCAGCAGTGCCCCGCACGGGGTGGGGCAGAGCTGGGGCCCTGGGGACAACTCACCCCCTTTCCTTCTCCGAATGGAGGCTTGGAATCAAGAAACAGAGTGAAGGGGGTAAGAGGCAGGCTTCATCCTTCAGCACCCCAATCTCTCCCCACCCCCACCCCAAGAACCTCCCAGAACCCACATCCCCCAACCTGCACCTTCCCATCAGACGTGAGTGGCAAATGTGCCCAAGTGCCAAATGGTACGTGGCTTAAGACTCAAGACAAAAAAAACCAGAGGCAGGAACACACGCTTTTGTGCAGTCCGCTCACACATGTGATGCACACACATACTTGTGCACGTCCACACAAGTCACATATACACGTGCATGCGCATGCATGTCCACGCACATGCACACACATGCACACTGCTCGTGCATGTCTTCCTGCACACATGCACACGGGCATGCTCATGTCTGTCCACGCACACACGCACACTTGTGCATGTCCACACATGCTTGCGCACACCCACTCACACAGGCACACAGACATGCTCATGTGTCCACCTGCACATGTACACGCATGTGTGTGCAAATCTATGCACACACACGTGGACACGTACACACACAACGAAGTCATACTCAGTTCGGTCAAATATTTTCAGAGAAAAGGCAAAAGCCCCGCAAAGAAACATTCGGAGGCCACCAGCTGCACTGGTCACCCCTGAGCAGCCTGTGCGCTGTTCCCCACGCAGACCACGGCCAGGCACAGACCGCACACTGGCGTGGAGCTGCCCTGAGTCTCATCACAAAAGAGAAACAGACCCAGAAGTCCCGGCCTTGTCACGAGAAAGCAGACGAACAGGAGGCTTCGGATCCCCAGGCCATCCCTGGCCTGGGTCTCCACTGACTGTCGCAGCCCAGCACGTCCTTGGTGACACCGAGCAGGTGAGCACGTGGTGACTCTGAGGCCCTGGGGCATCTTCTCCCCTCCTCCTCCCGCCACCTGTCTCCGGGGGGGGGGTGTCCCTACGCCAGCCCCTTCCCCTCCGCTGCCCTCTGCTAGCTGCCCACCCCAGGGTGCTGCCTCCCCCCTCTCCCCGCTCAGGGCTCCACCTGTCCCCACACCGCTGAGGGACAAGCCGCCACCCTCGCCACCTGCTTCTTCCGCCACCTCACGCCCTGCGTTCTTCCCAGCCGTTCACGTCATCTTCTCACTAGACTACGGGGCCCTAACAGGTGCCGTCGGCTCTCGACAGTCCGGCCCGGAACGCCGGGTCTCTGCTGGCCGCGAGCCGCAGGTCTCACTTCTGTCTTTTCAAAGCGCAAACGCCGGGCCGCGGGCCGGTGCCTCGGGCGCCCGGGGAAACGACGGTGGGGGCCCAGCCTCCGCACCCCGGCTGTTTCTGGAGGAGCTCGGCAAGTGCGCCGGCTGCCAGGACGGCTCCGCTCTGGGGCGGGCCGGGGCCCCCCTCGCGGGGGCAACGCGAAGGGCCTGCGTCCAGATTCGGCCAAAGCGGTGACCCTCACTCAGCAAGACAGGGCTCTGTGCTGAGCTGTCCCATCACCGTGCCGTGGACGCCTGTGTAACCACCTCTGGGAGGGGGCCCCAGCCCATCCCCAGAGTCCCGCGGGCACTGGTTTATCGATCGGCGTGGCGCATGAGCCCCCCACGCCCAGCCTGACACCCCGGGGAGCCCTGGGTGCTCCTCTTCCTCTACGGATCAGGTGGCTTTAGCTCGATGCAGAACTCGGGGGGAGAAGCACTTTCACACGAGCCTTTGAAGGCATCGTACCATTGTCTCCCAGCACCCGCCGTGCTGCTGAGCAGTGTGCCGTCGGCCAGCCGCCCTTCCTGTGCCACCGGTCGGTCACCTGGCTCGTTTCGTCGGCAGTTAAGGTTTTTTTCTGCCTATGGCGTGGTGAAGTTTCGCTGCGGAAGATCCACATGCAGTTCGTCGTGAACTTCCTTGCTCGGGCCTCATGCTTCTTCACACCGGGTCTCCCGTCCTTCTTCGATTTCGGGAAACCCTTGGCCATTTGCTCTTCGAATATTGCCTCTTCCCCGAGTGTTCCCTCCTTCCCACTGGGACCCTCAGGAGCCAGGATGTTCTCCCTCGTCCTCCACCCCCGGCGCGCTCTTGGGTAGTCTGCACCCCTCTCCGCACTGCTCCCTGGGTGATCTCCTCCGGTTTATCTTCTGAGTCACTGTTTTTCTCTTCAGCTGGGTCTGCGGACAACCCAGTCCCGCAGCAGCCTGGGGACGCCTGTCCGCCCCAGACGTGGATTTTCTCATCTCAGCGGCTGAACTTCTCATTTTAATTCTGTTCTTCAGGGATTCTTTTCAAATAAGCTTTTTCATTTTTTTTTCTTCCTGGAAATGTCCTGTTCTTCCATCAAGAGTTGTTATTTCTCTTAAACTTTGGATTTAAACACCTTGTCTCTTTCATAGTCTTCTATAATTTCCC
>NW_011889344.1:46282-53665 GCF_000151845.1 Pteropus vampyrus
CCCAGGTGCCGCCTCCCCCTTCCCGCTGACAGCCAGCGGAAGGCGGCGACGCTCAGTTGCCATGGCAACCCCGGCCTCCAGGCAGCTGCTGGCAGCGGGGAAGGGAGGCTCTGCCACACCAGGGGCTGGGGCGCCAGGAAGCAGGGGCGGGGCCTGGGGAGGGCGGCCTGAGGTCAAGGGTCAGAGGCTGGGGGCCGGGGCTGGCAGGTGACGTCAGAGCCTGGGAAGCGCCAGGCCACGAAGGTGGCGTCACCTTGGGTCAGGCAGCTGGTGCGGCCGCCCAGGGTGGGGGACAGAGGGACACGGGCCTGGGGCCAGAGGTCAGGAGCCAGAGGGGACAGTCGGGGCACAGAGGTCAGCAGGCCGACCCCTCACCTCTGCGCCGAGCCCCGTCTTCCTCCGGCTTCCTTGTCACCGACACGACCTTCATGACAAGCCGGTTCCCGCCCTGGCGGATCAGAGCCACCACCTGCTTGTGTCCGACCTTCACCACGTTCACCCCGTTGACCTGGGACAGACAGGCGGGTGGGCAGGGGTGGTCCGGGTATGTCCTCCTCGGGCCCAGAGGGCAGCACCACCCCGGCTCGGGCCTCACCTCCAGCAGGAAGTCCCCGGTGCGCAGCCCGGCCCTCCAGGCCACACCCTCCACGTCCACGGACTCGAGGTACTGCAGCGCGGGGAAGGCGGGCGTGGGCGTGAACTCCTCGATCGGGGTCTCTGCTGCGGGCGATGAGGGGCGCTTGGCCAGCTCGCCCGGGCAGGCGGTGGCCACACAGCGGCCGGCCGCGAGCGGAGGACAGCTGGGACACAGTGACCCGGGCAGGGGCAGCGAGCAGGGCTGCCTGGGGCATGAAGGGCTGGCCCGGAATCTGTCTGAAGCTCCCCACTCGCCCCGCCAGGAAGAACCGCCCACCCCTCCCCAGTGAGGCTCACGACAGCAGAGCTCCTGGGCATCGCCGAGAAGGAATGACCGCCTGGTGCGCGGACACCCCGAACCAAGAACAGAGTCGTGGCGGAGGAACACGGCGGGCAGGCCAGAGGCAGGCCGGGCCCGGGCTCGTGACAGGCGAGACGGAGGGCGCCCTGCAGTCTGCAGCCCTCACCAGCTCGACACCCCAGCCACCCCACCCTTCCTCACCTTTGGCCCCCCGCAGCACGAAGCCGAAGCCCTCGTGGTCCCGTTTCTGCAAGACGGCCACCTTGTCGTCAATGACATAATCGCTGACCGAGGAAAGCAGGGAGGGGTGAGGAGAACCCTGCCGGAGGGCACGGCTGGTGGGGCTGCCCCCCACGTGCACCCCAAACAGGATCCCAGGCGCCCCCTCCCTGCTCTGACCCCCCAGTCTGACGTCCCGTCCACTCGCCCCCCAGTACCTGTGTGAGGTGAGGCTGTCGTAGGAGCCCACTGTGTAGTGGCGGAAAAGGCGCTTCGTCCGGTCCTCCCGGGTTTCTGAGGGGAGTTTCAGGTGCTGATGGAGGTCACATCCTCCAGGCAGCCTGAAATGCCCCTCAGCCACACTGGTCACCAGCTGCCGCCCACACACACACCCCTGGCCTGGCTGTGCCACACAAAAGTGGGGGGCCCAAAGCCTGGGGTCCTACGTAAGAGGGCTGGGGGGTCATGGGGACATTCTGGCCTCTGGGGGTCAGGATCCAGAACAGAGCAGGGCTGTTGCTCCCAGTGCAGGTGGCAGAACGGACAAGGCTGGGGACACACAGCCAGCAAGGCCCAGTGCCACAGGTGTGCACCTGTGCACGCACACGGGTGTGGCTGCAGTCGTGCGTAAGTGCTGTGCCCACACGTGTACTTGTGCACATGCATGTCTGTGTGTGTGTGACCAGCCATGTGCTCACGTCACGCTACATACTCACGTGCACTGGCACTGGCAGCGGCATTGTCTTTACTGAACCCCTCACGATGCCCACTGATGCTCGACCTCACAGGGCCGCTTGCCCCGGGCCCCACCTCCGAGTGCCCAGGGGGCCCAGGTGTTGGGGGCTGGGTCCCCTTCCCTGACGTCACTGCGTCCCACAGAGATCTGTCCCATCTGTACTCTCAGTCTCAAAGTCCCTCACAGCCCCCGCAGATCTGGCCAGCTGTCTGACGGCTACCCTGCCCTTGGCCTCACCTCTAACCCACACCACCAGCCGCCACCCTTCCTGCTGCAAGCTAACTTCCCGGCTGCCTGGAATCAGATTCCCTTGCACCCCAGCACCCATTCCTGCCCCTCCTGGCTTCCCAGCACCTCTGTCTCCAGCTCTTCGGCCTTGGCAGGCCTCCAAGATGGCTCCCACCACCCCACATTTCAACCCTTGGCTCCTCCCTCCTTTGCTACCAGTCAGCATTTCTCAAGATTAACTTATTCATTCGACAAGCATTTACTGAACTCCTACTGTATACCAGGCTCTGATATGCAGCAGAGAACAGAACAAAGCCCCCACCTACGGAGTTCACAATCTATTTGGAGAGAAAGAGTAGAGACGAGAAATGGGTACATAGAAAACGTGCGAAACGCGGGCGTGAAAAGAGCGGGTAGGGGCCGCGTCTGGCCCTCGGGCGGCCCCGCGAAGGCCTCCCCGGGAAGCACGAGCAAGGCCCAGGCCATGAGGCAGCGGCCTGGGCTACGTGAATGAGGGGCCTGGGAGCCAGGAGCTCAGGGCGAAGCCCGCACCCCAGGGACCGCGAGCAGCCTGGGCGGCTGGAGCGAAGGGAGTGAAACCGAGTGGCAGGAAACGCCCTCGGCGAGCGAGCCCGCGATTTCGGACGCCCTCCGCTGCGTGCATGTGATGGCCGCGTGTCACCTCGTTCTGCGACCCGAGTCCCCGGTGCAGCACCTGGCACACAACGGGCACTGCGCACGCTGACTAAAATGACGGCCGGGTGGGGGCGGGTAGATGTGCGGATGAAGGAAGGGAGCGAGGGACAGACAGACGAAGTGAGGGAGAGCGTGGAGACGGGCGAAGGGTGAAAGGGGTGGGTGGGGGAGAGCAGACGACTAGACTGGTGTGGGCAGACGGACGCACGGATGGGTGGGTGCTGGATGAGTGGGGGGGGGTATATGGATGGGTCGCTGGGTGGATGGGCGTGTGAGCCTGGGGATGGACGGGTTAGGAGCAGCTGGAGCGATGGCTGGATGGAGAGGAGAAAGAGCCCTATGATGTCAGCAGACGCCAACGTCATGAAGACATTGGTTTGGATTTCGGGACCTGCCAGTAACCTGTGCGTCTTAGCAAGTCAACAGCCCCTTACAGCCACTCCTTACAGAGCAGGGAGCCTTATGGTGGAGGGTCCCCAGGTTCCAATGACCCGTAACTCCGTCACCCTGGCACCGTCCCAGGTGCTCATCTGTGTTCCTCCCTCCCCTCCCCTCCCACACATTACTCATCACGACCCGAGACCCTCCGTCGGCATGTGCAGCCGCCCCCCCGCCCCCCAAGGCCAGGGCGGCCAGGCCTTGTCACTGCGCAGGACCGGCCCCTCCCGGCCTCCAGCGCGGCCCTCCCCACTCCGACCCGGCTCCAGCTCACTAGCCTCCTGGTTTAGATTTTGTCGACCAAACAAACCCTGCTCATTACATAACGCAAATTCATTTTCCAGTTTCATAAATCAGACACATGAAAGCCAGCTGAAACGAAACACGCAGCATGACCCCCCAAGTCTGGGGAGGGAGGGGGGAGGGGAGGACACCTGCCACCGCCACCGCCTTCCAGGTGTCCCACAAATCGGCCTCCAGGATGCACGCGGCCTCACTGGCCGCCTCCCCTCATGGCTCGGCACTGCCTGCAGCTGCCTCTGCCCCTCGCACTCGGGCGGGCGGGGGAGGCACACTTGCTGCTGACCCCGGGCATCAGCAGCACGTGCTGGCACGTGTCCCCTCCTTGGCCTCTAAGTCCCTTCCTTCTTTGGATCTGGGCCTGTTGGAAGCAGGTTCCCATTGCCGGGCTGGCCTCTGGCAGAACTCAGCCCCTGGGTCCTCGAGCAGACACTCTGCCCAGAGTGGCTGGCAGGCCGGCCTGCAGCTGAGGACAGAGGTGACTGCTGCTCCTCCCAGCAGGCAGCCTCCACTGGCCTCAGTCCCTCTGCCCAACTCTGAAATGCTCAGTCTACCCAGGTGCCTTCTAACGCTCAGGTGACAAAGCAGGGCGAGGCCCGCCTAGGGGACCTGCCACCCGGAGGGCTCTAGCTCTTCCCTAGGTCACTCCGAGTCACCGCCACGCCTCAGCCCACCCTGCCACCCCCACAACTCCTGCTGGGCCTTCGCCTTGGCCCAGAGCAACAGCAGCCCATCTCCTCCCCAGACTCTGCCTTGGGCTTCAGGCCCACTACCCTCCCCAGGCCCTCGGCCACCCACTCAGCCTCCCGCTCTGGCCCTACCGCCCCTCACCACACACACGGCCTCACTCACACAGGGCGCGTGAACTGTGGAGGCCACAGCACAGACCCTGCAGCCACTGCCAAATAAGATTCGCAAATAAGATTCTGCTCTCCTAGGAATGAAAGGGTGTTGACGCCCCACTCTTGGACCTGCTGGAACCAGTGAGTCGATTCCTGAGTGTAAAGTGCTCAACCCACCAGGCGCCCTGACCTGCCCGGCGCGCACACACATCTGGGCCACGCGCCACGCTCCGGCCAACGGGCTCCGCCCCCGCCCCATCGGCTGACCTCTAGAGGACTCCTAGCCATCCTCCCAGGCTCAGCTCCAATGCCTCTGCTTTGAAGCCCTCCCTGACTCCTCAGGCCATGCCATATAGTCACATGTCCCCGTTCCTCCACGCCAGCCACATGCCAGCACAGCCACTGCACATTGTGCATGCCTATCCCTCCGTGATCCCGGCTCCCAAGGCAGTGCCAGGTGCACGTCAAACTCCTAATGACGTTTGCTATTCTCCAATTCCAACTCCAGTCCAGACATCCCTCCCACCCCCCACCTCAGATTCAGGTCCAACCGCCCTGGAGCCACACGGTTCTCACGCCAGGAGCTTCCCTGCCCACCCCGTGGGGGAGCAGAGCACCACCCCCAACTCAACAGGTCCGCAGACCCCTCCACCTCCTCCCATCCAGCTGGCACCAAGGCCCAAAATTCTGAAATCGCTCCCCTTGCGGACAGGTGCCCACGTGTGCTCCATAGCACATGACAGGGGTCATGTCCCTTCCATGCTCCCAGCCACTCAGAGAACCACCAGGGCAAGGCAGGGAAGGGCCAAGCAAAGGCACCTGCTCTGGAGAAGACAGTGGCCACACTCCTGCCTCCTGGGCCTCTACCAGCTCCACACAGGGCAGAGGTCGAGGCCACATGGCGGGGGGCGGGGGGGGCGGGGCACTCTCTTCAGGAAACTCTGAACCCAGGTTAGGGGAACACAGCAACCCTGGGCCCCAGCCCTGTGCAGAGAGAGGGACCCCTCTCTCTGGGCCAGAGATACCACTGGTGACCTCTTAGGAGGGGGCTCCCTCATCCCACCAGCTCTCCAGGCCGGAAAGGACACTGGTGGGTCCAGGAGCCTTCAGGGACCCCTGAGTGCTCATTGCTAGGGCACACCCCAGACACGCAGCCAGCCCTGGCCGGGGAGCCTAAAAAAACCAGCTGGTCCTCCCCACTGGCGGGACGACCTAAGGTCCCAGCATGCAGAGGGGCTGTGCTGGAGGCCAAGGCCATCCCCATCTGCTGCCCGCCGACCATCCTGACCCAGGGCGCCCAACAGAGCCCCTCCGGGCCCAACTGGCCTCATTTCCTCTTGGCTGATCGAGGCCTCCCTGCACTGCCCCCTTGGACAATCTGTCCATCTGGAAAGACGCCTCCTTTCTCGCGCTGACCTCCTTACTCGTCTGCCATAGGCGGGAGCCGTGCACTTCCAGTGCCCGGTGCCCAGCGCCCAGCGAGGGCCGTGTCGGGGGCTATAGGCACTGGGAGGCTCCTGTGGGGTCACAGACAGATGCACATTCACACAAGCGTATTCCGTGGGCACATCACCTGTCTCCACCGCCGCGAGGTGTGCAGTTGTACACACACATGTTTGCACGTGTAGGGTGCGTGTGCACTGTATGTCTGCCATGCACACGAATTTGCGTCCACTTCGAATTTGTGTTTGCAACTGCCCTCTGCTTTTCTCTGAATATCCACGTGTACTCAGCTCCCAGCAAGCCCAGAGGGGACGTGCGAGGAGCAGGGTCCCTGGGGAGCCACCCAGGGACTGCGGGGACACTCACCATGCCGCGTATCATACTGTCTCATCTGCACCTCCTCCACGCAGTCAGCCGGAAACCAGCCCGTGCGGCCTTTCACGGTCCCCTCCCAGAAACCGCCCTCCCCGATGCTGAGCACTGGAAGGACAGAAGCCAGGCAGGCCGTCAGGGCAAAGCGAGGCAGCCGGGGACCCGCCCCCTTCCCCCCCTCAGGCTCAGGGTCGCCTGCCCACCCCTTCTCCTCCCTTCATCCTCCTGGCTTTTTCCCTGGAAAGATTTTGGGATCCACACATTAGAGAAACAAACAGATGGGCACAGCACAGGATGGACATGTGGGGGACAGAGAGACACACAGATGGACACACTCGAGAGGGGACGGGAGGCAGAGGCAGGGGCCACAGTCCTGCTCCTGCCCCTCCCAGGGGCCACTGCCAAGAACTCAGGGTCATTGTGCTGTGGCTGGGGACTCGGCCACGAGATGGACCAGGGAGGGCTGACCCTCACGACTTCCCTCCGCGGGTTCCCCTGGACATACAGTGCCCACGAGGACAGGACCCCAGACAGGGAACCCGTAAGGAGAGGAGTGTGTCAAGGTCCAGAATCCCTCCAGAACAGAGGATGCCCCAGAGACAGGAACCCTTGTAATACGCACAGCCACATAACTGTCACAGCCATCACCCACAATGGCACAGGGTCCCCACAGAGCACAAGGGTTCCCCATGAAAAAGTCCCCAAAGTGACACAGAAACCCCTTGATTCTAGGAAACTCTGTAATGGGATAGGGTCCTTCGAACACACAGAACCCCAGTGACAGAAACACCCCCATGACGAGGAGCCGCTGTGGAGAAACAGGGCACCCGTGGCAGAGCATCCACGGGAAACCCCATAAAGACAGACACCCCTCCCTGACACGGAGCCCTTCACAGTGACACAAGGAATCCCCAGTGGCAGATGCATCCCATAATGACCACAGGGGCTCAGAGTTCCCAGGGATAGCCCCAATGACAGGGACCCCCCCCTCCCAAACGGCATCGGCCCCTCCGCGGCCGCCCGCGCCGCGTCCCGCGCCCCCTCACCCTTCACGGCCTCGCCGCGGTGCAGCGGGATCTCGCCCTCGCCCTGCGGGCTGTGCGCCTTCACGGCGATGAACTTGCGGCCGGGGACGGCGCTGTAAAGTTTCCGCTTCGGGCCCCGGGGCGGCG
>NW_011889344.1:54236-58826 GCF_000151845.1 Pteropus vampyrus
CCCCCCCCGCAGGCCTGCGTCCTCGCCTCCCGGGGCGCCGGGCGCTGGGGCCCGTGCTGCCCCGCTAACCCAGGCCACTGCGTCCACCTGGGCACCCAGCCCGAGGCCTCGGCCCTGCACCTTCGCCCTGCTCCAGAGCCTGCACTGGCTCCCGAGCACCCAGGCAGGCCGGGGACACATTCTCGCCAACAGCCGGGCTCTCTGGTACACCCCAGTCCCGGGCTCCGGCACCTCCCTCTCCCTCCTCTGGGCTGTTCGTGCTGCTGCTGCCAACACGCGACTCTTCTAACCCTGCTATCCCAGCCAGTTAAGTCATTGTCCCTCAGCTCCAAACCCGCCTTTCTCTGTCCTGCTCTATGACACCGCTGGGGACTGCCACCACTTTTCTGGGGGGCTAGGTGCTCCATGCCAGGCTCTGCCAACAGGCATCGCTAGGGGGCGCCACCACCTCCCTCCTCGCCACTTCCCCCTTCCCACCCCCCCGCCCCCAATCGCAGCTCAAATGCCACTTTCTCTCCTTGGACCCAAAGCCTCTCTCCTTCAGAGGCCCTCTCCCGCCAGATGCACCAAACTTCCTCTGCCCGCTCCTGGCCACTGACGAGGAGGCCCCTCACCTGCTTCACTGCCCACCTGTGTCAGCCCGGGGCCCGGGCTGTCAAGGTCTTCCTGAGGCCTTCAGGACCAGTACTTCCTGCTCTTGCCTCCCACCACCCCAGGCACCCTAGGCACGTACTACATGTTTATAGAAAAATAACAATTCTGCTGTCCCCACAGAGCAGTGAGCTGAAGCCCCACAAACACCGAGTCTGTTTTGTGTTTGCTGAGAGATGAATAAATACACAGAAATCGAGTGGAAGCAGGGCATGCACACGACTGCAACTCAGGGCCGGCCCTCTGAGAAACTGAAACATCCCGAAGTTTGTTCTTTTAGCCACTGGACCGCCCCACCCTTAGAAAAATCCATGGGACTTGCAGCAGCATGTGATTGAGGTGATTTGGGACAAGACGGACAGCCTCGGGGTCTGGGCAATGACACAGAGAAACAGAGGAAACATCACAAATCCAGGCCGCAAGAGCAGGGACAAGGACAGAGGGTAAAATGGCTTTTACAAGCTCCTGCTGCACCCCAGCCCTCTGCTGACGCTCGAGCCCTGACAGTCGGGGAATCATATCTGCCTGGCGCACAGTTACAGTGCTTCCTACATCTGTGACTTTGGACAAGTCACCCCACCTGAGTGTCAGGACCCTCGTCTGTGAAATGGTGTCTAAGAGCACAGCCTCACATGGGGTCAAAGTTAAGTGATACGACACAGCCCAGCTGTCGTCATGGAAACAGTGCTTTCTGCGTCCCAAGCACCTTCTATGTGACTGGTAGGGGAACTTGGAAGGAAGGCGCGGGAGGAGATGTGCCTTAACCAGCGGCACCGACCTGTGCTGTGGGCCAGGGGCCCCAGCAGTGACCCCTCACCGGCCAGGCTCCAGAGGCTTCTGGAACGGAATAACTCAGGTGGGATTAGCCCCACCCCACTGATGCGAACCCCGGCAGCAGAGTGGTTAGCTGACTGTCCGAGGCCAGAGTCAGTGGACACAATGACTGCACCAGACCCCGGCCGTCTATCTGCAGACCCCCGCTCCCCACTGCACAGCCAGGCTTTCTGCCCAGCATTATAGGGGTACCGAGTCTCCCACATGTCCCTGGTTTCCAGGACCCCATCACTCACAGAAAGACATAGAGTAGAACCAGTGTCCTGGGCTGCAGGGGCAGGAGGAAGACCAAGACACCCCACTGCGGACAAGGCTGGGGGTTCTCCATGGTCTAAAGCCCTCATGGACAGGAAGCCCACGTCACATGCCGCACGGGCTTGCCTTGCACCAGCCCTCGCCCGCTCCCTGGCACTGCAAGGACCCCTGTAAACCAGGGGCTGGCCAGACCTCAGCTCCTAACACACCCCCTCAGCACCCGCCATCCTCAAGGCAAGCGCCATCCCACCAGAGATCAGCGTGGGGAGCCTGCCCGGCCCACGGGACAGTACCCTCTTCCCTTCCCCACCCAGGGGGTCCGTCTGGGGTCCTCGGAGTCCCCCACCCCAAGCCTCGAGGGGCCAGGCCCACTGGGGCTCTCCCTCCCTCCCCACAACGGCTCCTCCTGGCTTGGGTCTCCCAGCCCCTCCTACCTGAGCTTGCTCTGGCCGCCCCGGCCTGCAGCAAGGCCACCAACGTCGCTCTCTTGGTCAGCATCCCGGTCCCGGTCTTTCTCCTCCTGCAGCCGCTGGAGCAGCAGCTGGTGCGGGAGGCTCCGCAGTGAGGGCCCGGGGGAAGCTGCCGGCTGCACCTCGCCCTTCAGGTTGATGTCGCTGGCCGAGCGCTGCAGGGGCCGCGGGGAGGCCAGGCCACTGGGGCCAGCTAGCCGCCGCCGCTTCGCGTAGCTGGGGGTTTCTCTGAATGGCACTGGGGGTGGAGGGGGATGGTGAGATTCTGGGCAGCCAGACAGGGTGACCTCCTTGTCCCGGTTTGCCCAGGCTTTCCAGATTTATATCTCAATAAAACCTCAGTCCCAAAAAACCGGGACGCTTGGCCACCCTCTGACGGAAGCCACCTTGCCAGTTCACGTTCCAAACCGCCAGCCAAGCGCTCTCGGGCGCTCAGATCGGAGCTGGCACTGCCCGTTCACAGGCTTCAGGACAGAGAACAGGCCACAAACTGGGTGAGGTTTGGTGACCAATCTCACCAGCCTGCTGCTGGAGGGGACCATTTGTAGTTGACTATAACTGGGGAGCCTATCAGTCAGTTCGGACCAGGGGTTGGCAAACTTCTGTAAAGAGCTGGGGAGCAGCTGTTTCAGGCTTTGTAAGGCACACAGTCTCTGTTGTAAGGACTCAACACAGCCGCTGTAGCACAAAAATCGCCACGAACAATATATAAGCAAATGGGTGTGACTAAGTTCCAATAAAACTTTATTTAAAAGGCAGATGGAGATTAAAAAAACATGATCCAACTATATGCTATTTACAGAAGAATCACTTTAGATCCAAAGACACAAGCAGGTTAAAAATAAAAGAACAAAGGTAGATGAAGATACTTCGTGTAAACAGTAACCAGAAAAGAACTAAGTAGCTATTTTGATATCAGACAAAATAGACTTAAAGATAAAAAGTGTTACCAGAGACAGAGGACATTATATATTGATAAAAGTGTCAGTTCTCAGTTCATAAGCAGATTAACAATTGTCAACATTTATACATTGAACAACAGAGTATCAAACAAAAATATGAAACATTGACACATTTGGAGAAGTAAACAGTTCTACAGTAATACTTAAGACTTCGCCACCCCACTTTCAATAAGAACGTCTAGAGACAAGATCAATAAGGACATAGAAGACTTAAACCAGTTAGACCTAACAGCTACATGTAAACACTCCACAAAACAAGAGCAGGATACACGTTATTCTCAAGTGCACATGGAACATCTTCCAGGAGGGGCCATACATTAGACCACAAAACTGAGCCTCGATACATTTTAAAAGACTGAAATCATACAAAGTATCTTCTCCAATCGCAATGAAATGAAACGAGAAATCAAGTACGGAAAAAAACTGGAAAATTCAAATATGTGAAAATTAAACAACAGACTCTCACACAACCAATGCAGTAAAACAGAATTTACAAGGAAAATTAGAAAATACTTTGAGAAAATGAAAACAAAAACACAACATACCAAAACTTACGAGATGCAGCAAAAGCGGTACTAAGAGGGGAATGTGTAGCTGTAAACACCTGTGTTCAAAGAGAACAGAGGCCTCAAGTCAATATCCTAATTACATATCTTAAGGAACTAGAAAAAGAGAAGCAAACCAAACCCACAGCTAGCAGAAGGAAGGAAATAATAAAAGTCAGACACAGATAAATGACATACAGAATAGAAAAAGAAATACAGACACGATGAAACCAAAGCTGTTTTTGGGGGAAAAAAATCAACAAAATTCACAAAGCTTTTGCTAGACTAAGAAAAAAAAAAAAAGACAGACGCAAATAACTGAAATCGGAAATGAAATGTGGGGCATTACTACCAATTTACAGAATTAAAAAGGAATATGAGAGAATACCATGTACGACATATGCCCACAAATGAGATAAGCTAGAGGAGACAGACAAATTCTCACAACTGGCATGGAAGAAACGGAAAATCTAAACAGACCTATAACAAGCAACGCGACTGGATCAGTCATCACACATCTCCCAACGAAGGCCAGCATCAGAGAGCATTATTTATAAATTCTTCCAAACATTTAAAGAAGAATTAACACCAATCCTTCTCAAACTCTTCCAAACAATGGAAGAGGAAAGAACACTTTCTAACTCATTCTATGAGTTATTAAAAAATGAGCAACGGACTTGACATCTCTCCAAAGAAGATACACAAATGGTCAATTAGCCCATGAAAAGATGCTCAACATCGTTAGCCATCAGGGAGATGCAACTCAAAACCCACGATGAGGTACCGCTTTACACTGAACAGAATAGCTATATTTTTTTAAGTGATAAGAACAAGTGTTGGGGCGGATCTGGAGAATTTGGAACCCTCATACAC
>NW_011889344.1:58876-68398 GCF_000151845.1 Pteropus vampyrus
GCTCTCGGGCGCTCAGATCGGAGCTGGCACTGCCCGTTCACAGGCTTCAGGACAGAGAACAGGCCACAAACTGGGTGAGGTTTGGTGACCAATCTCACCAGCCTGCTGCTGGAGGGGACCATTTGTAGTTGACTATAACTGGGGAGCCTATCAGTCAGTTCGGACCAGGGGTTGGCAAACTTCTGTAAAGAGCTGGGGAGCAGCTGTTTCAGGCTTTGTAAGGCACACAGTCTCTGTTGTAAGGACTCAACACAGCCGCTGTAGCACAAAAATCGCCACGAACAATATATAAGCAAATGGGTGTGACTAAGTTCCAATAAAACTTTATTTAAAAGGCAGATGGAGATTAAAAAAACATGATCCAACTATATGCTATTTACAGAAGAATCACTTTAGATCCAAAGACACAAGCAGGTTAAAAATAAAAGAACAAAGGTAGATGAAGATACTTCGTGTAAACAGTAACCAGAAAAGAACTAAGTAGCTATTTTGATATCAGACAAAATAGACTTAAAGATAAAAAGTGTTACCAGAGACAGAGGACATTATATATTGATAAAAGTGTCAGTTCTCAGTTCATAAGCAGATTAACAATTGTCAACATTTATACATTGAACAACAGAGTATCAAACAAAAATATGAAACATTGACACATTTGGAGAAGTAAACAGTTCTACAGTAATACTTAAGACTTCGCCACCCCACTTTCAATAAGAACGTCTAGAGACAAGATCAATAAGGACATAGAAGACTTAAACCAGTTAGACCTAACAGCTACATGTAAACACTCCACAAAACAAGAGCAGGATACACGTTATTCTCAAGTGCACATGGAACATCTTCCAGGAGGGGCCATACATTAGACCACAAAACTGAGCCTCGATACATTTTAAAAGACTGAAATCATACAAAGTATCTTCTCCAATCGCAATGAAATGAAACGAGAAATCAAGTACGGAAAAAAACTGGAAAATTCAAATATGTGAAAATTAAACAACAGACTCTCACACAACCAATGCAGTAAAACAGAATTTACAAGGAAAATTAGAAAATACTTTGAGAAAATGAAAACAAAAACACAACATACCAAAACTTACGAGATGCAGCAAAAGCGGTACTAAGAGGGGAATGTGTAGCTGTAAACACCTGTGTTCAAAGAGAACAGAGGCCTCAAGTCAATATCCTAATTACATATCTTAAGGAACTAGAAAAAGAGAAGCAAACCAAACCCACAGCTAGCAGAAGGAAGGAAATAATAAAAGTCAGACACAGATAAATGACATACAGAATAGAAAAAGAAATACAGACACGATGAAACCAAAGCTGTTTTTGGGGGAAAAAAATCAACAAAATTCACAAAGCTTTTGCTAGACTAAGAAAAAAAAAAAAAGACAGACGCAAATAACTGAAATCGGAAATGAAATGTGGGGCATTACTACCAATTTACAGAATTAAAAAGGAATATGAGAGAATACCATGTACGACATATGCCCACAAATGAGATAAGCTAGAGGAGACAGACAAATTCTCACAACTGGCATGGAAGAAACGGAAAATCTAAACAGACCTATAACAAGCAACGCGACTGGATCAGTCATCACACATCTCCCAACGAAGGCCAGCATCAGAGAGCATTATTTATAAATTCTTCCAAACATTTAAAGAAGAATTAACACCAATCCTTCTCAAACTCTTCCAAACAATGGAAGAGGAAAGAACACTTTCTAACTCATTCTATGAGTTATTAAAAAATGAGCAACGGACTTGACATCTCTCCAAAGAAGATACACAAATGGTCAATTAGCCCATGAAAAGATGCTCAACATCGTTAGCCATCAGGGAGATGCAACTCAAAACCCACGATGAGGTACCGCTTTACACTGAACAGAATAGCTATATTTTTTTAAGTGATAAGAACAAGTGTTGGGGCGGATCTGGAGAATTTGGAACCCTCATACACCGCTAGTGGGAACGTAAAATGGTGGGAAACAATTCAGCTGCTCCCCAAAAAGTTAAATATAGGGTTACCAAGTGATCCAGCAATTCCACTCCTAAGTATTTACCCCAAATAACTGAAAGCAGGTACTCAAACAAATTCATTTCATGCACGTTCCTCGCAGCAATATTCATAACAGCCATAAAATGAAAACAACCCAAGTGTCCACAGAAGGGTGAATGGATGGATAAACAAACATCATGTACACCAACAACAAATTACCATTCACCCGTAAAAAAGAAGCAGTGACACACCCTACAATCTGGCTGCTGAGCGAAGCCAGACACCGAGGGTCACAGGCTGTATGATTCTACTTACACACAATACCTGGAACAGGTAACGAGCTCCCTATAGACAGAAGGTACATAGGGAGCTGACAAGGGGAACATGGCGTGCCGGGGTGACGAAAATGTTTTGGAACTCAATAGAGTTGGCTGCACGACCTCGTGAATGTACTAAATACCACTGATTAGTCACTTTAAAAGTCAATTTCAAGTTATGTGAATTTAATTTTAAATGAAATATAAATCCTCAATTTTGAAGCTTCTATTTAAAGACAAAACAAAACAAAGTAACAGACAGCGTGCTGGATGTGGCCTTTGGGGTGACGTTTGCCAATCCCTGTTCGAGACTCCTGCTACCCAAGTGCGGGCCAGGGACTGGCAGCCTCACGTGGAGGGCCACATGCGACGCAGGCCCACAGTGACGTTCCTCCCGAGAACCTGTGCCCGCAGGTGCGTGCGTGGGGGCAGGGGCGGGGATGTGGGTCCAAAGGCAGCGCAGACAGGTGAGGGGGCAGAGGTGGCCAGGCCCAGGCCAGTGGCCCTGCTTCAGGCCCGTCAGCCTAGAGGGGGCAGGTGGAGCTGCCAGGAGGCTTCGAGGAGTCCTGTCCCCCGAGGGAGACAGGTCTCAGCCCATCGGCCCTCCAGGTGGGCTCCTTCCTGGAGGAAGAGGAAGGAGGGAGGGTGGGCCGACCTCCCCCAGCTCCTCCTCTCTGTGCAGGCCCTGTCCAGAATCCCCGAGTAGGGGGACGGGGGAGGACATGGCGACTGCGTCTGTTACTGAGGGAGTGTCCTTGGAGTGAATGTGTACAGAGGAAGTGGGGGTGACGGGGGCAGACCGCTGGATGGCCCAGGTCTGGAGAACGGCTCGGCCACTAACACCCCCTGCGCCTGTGTGTCCCTCCATCAATGTCCATTGAGAGCCACGTGTGGGCATCGTTGAGACGGTGAGGTAACACAACAGGGCTGATGGCAAACACGAACACGTCGCCGCGCAGCTCAGGGACATCTGGCCCTGTCACCTGAGTGCGTGTGTGACACCTGAGCAGGGGAGGTGCAGGGCCAGCACAGCGCATGACCACACCGGGACCTCAGCCCAGCTACAGAACACTTGACCCCAGCCAGGCGAGCGCACCCCGGGCCAGCCGGACAGGCCGCTGTCACAGAGGTGACCCTAGGGAGTCTAGCTCCTCTGTCCGCATCACGAAGGTGAGGGGCAGCTGGGCCTTCCTGCCTTTGGCTCAGATCACAGACAAGCCCCTCCCCCACCAGCTGGGCCAAAGTCCAGACCCACAGAGCCAAATCCCACACGAAGTCCGAATGACAGGAACACACCAGAGTTCACGTAGAATAACAGGGACGCTCAGCAGCTTCTCCACGGTTAGATGGCGAGCAGCGCGCCCCACACGTCGCAAACCTGGTTTCCCCAGGCTGACGACCACCTCCGAACACAGCCAGGCCCAAGCGGACGGAGCCCTCGTTCTGCCTCCTGCCGCTAACTCAGGCCTCGCACCTCACCACAGCTCTGCCCCCGCCCAAACCTGGACCCAGCCCCAAGGCACTGCTGCCCACTGATGGCTCAGGCCACTGATGCCGCCGCGCCGGACCACGCACGCCCTCCGGCGCCCCACCCACCATCATGGCCCCGGCCCCATTTGGGGCACCAGAGGCCCGTCACCAAGGCTTCCTGGGGCAGACGTGCTCAGGGGAGGCTCTATATAGGAAGAGTCCTTAAACACAACCTTGACCTCCATCGTAACCCCAGTCCGAAACCCAACCCCAGCCCCGACAGTAACCGCACATCAGAACCAAGGGCCCTCGGAGCGGGCCCAGCCCTCTGCTACTCACTGCCCTTTTACACTCTCTTAGATGGAGTATCGACCGCACCGGTGGCAGAAAGGGGAGCCAAGTGCCTGTGTCCCAGAGGGCGCTCTGGGCAGAAAAACCCAGGCCAACCAGGACGCAGCGGGGCACTGAGAAGGGTGCCCCAGTGTGGAGGCGGCTGGAGGAGGGGCCCGTGGCCAGACAATACTCTCTCAGGAAGGGGAGGCCCAGCCACGCCTGCAGCCCCTGCCACCCACACCGGGGACTGCCAGACTGGGCAGGTGCCAGACTGGCCCCACGTCCACCTGTGACGTTAGAGCGGGTAGACGCCTACGTGTGATGGCTGTGCCCGTCCTCCGGTGTGCCCTGGAGTTAAGACCAGAGGGCACGTCCTGGTCTGCCCTCCGGGACGAGTCACAGGCACGCAGACAGCAGTGCCCTGTCCCCATCGCGCCCTGTGGCTTTGCTGTTTTCTTGTGTGCTTGCTGACAGGACTCGTGTGGCTAAGGCCTGCTGCAGGACACCTAAGCTAGCTCCTGTTCCAGGCTAGAACAGGAGGCTGAGGGTCAGTGTCTGAAGCTCACTGTCCCATGACCTGAGGGAAAAACGAATCTTGACCCTAACTCTAGCGATCCCTAAACCAACAACCCTAAGCTAACCCTGCCCTAAACCTTGACCCTGACCTTCTGCCCACCACATGCAGGCCCTGTCCTCAGCTCATTCCGCACATCTGGTGGGTCCCTGATGAACCAGTGACAGCGAGAGCTAGAGAAAGGGGCTCGAGGCACCGGGCTCCCTTGGAACGTCCCCCCTACCCCCGACGACCCCACCCAGCCAGTCGGCAGAGACCGGGTGGGCAGAACTCACCAACGTCCGCATCTTTGTGGGTCTTGATGACCTCCGCAAGCTCAAAGTTCCCGGCGACGATGGCCACCTGCAGGGGGCCGGAGGGGGCTCAGCGCACCCAACGCACCACCCCCTGCCCGGCTGAGCCAGCACCCCAGGCTGCCTGGGGCTCCCAGAGCCAACCGAATGCTCCCAGCACACGGGGGGCACGGCTCGCGTACCTGCCCTCCCCGCGGCCCCGCCGCACACTCCACCACCCACCTCAGCCACAGCCCCCGGTGCCCCGCACCCATCACCCTCCCCCCTCCCCTCCGCTCCCCTCCCCCTCGTCTCCCAGTGGGCCTTGGCCGGCACAAGACCCAGTGCTGCCTCCGCACCCAACTGGACAACCACAGAGGCCTGACCTGTTCTACCCACACCTCCTCAGAGACCTCTGAAGGCCCAGCTCCCTCCATGGTCCCAAAATCCCCATGGCATGGTCCCCCACTCCCCCCACAAACTCCAGACTACACAGACACTTGTCCACCTAGTGCCAAAAACCAAATCCAGCTGGAGAAAGGCCTCGAAAACACCTCATGAATTAGGTCAGAGACTGGGACCACCGCTCTCCCTGCTGGTTTGGCCTCTGCACCCCACCTGTCCTCCCTGGCCCAGAGCCATCTGACCCCCCTCTCCCTGTAAATGAGAGTTCACCCTCCACAGTGACCGGCCCCATGATCCCGCTGGCCACTATGCTGGCCCACCAGCACCCTCCACCACTCCCTGGAGTGGCTCTGGCGTGAGAGCCCTTATGGCCTCCAGGGAGGAACAAGGCTCAGAGAACCGAGAGGGACAGACACTGCCCCTTGCCCACCCCCGGGCCGCCCTGGCACCTGGAAGGCCGTCTGGCTGTTGTAGTTGCGGACATCCTTGTTGGCTCCGCGGAACAGCAGGACACGGGCACAGCTCTCCTGCAGGAGGGTTGGCGTGGGTGGCTGGAGGGGGGTCACAGTACGACAGCACGTGCACACACCCACAGACTCAGAACACACGTGCACGGGATGGGCAGCTCAGGTGAACGCATGCCGGGCCCACCTGGCCCTGAGGCCCAGAGGTGACACGCAGGCCTATGCGGCCACAGCTCACCGCAGGGCACCGATGCGCGCTCATGGGGCGTGCACACGCGCACGCGAGCAGCCGCACCTGGTTGTAGAGGGCGCAGACGTGCAGGGCCGTGTTCCCCGAGGCGTTCTGGGCCCCCATGTCGGCTCCGTAGAACAGCAGGTGCTCCAGGTGCTGCACGTGGCCGAAGCGGCAGGCCTGGGGACAGAGGGGCTGCTCGGACCCTGGACAGCGCCCGGGACCACCATCCTGCAGGGACATCCGGGCCCCCCTCTCCCAGAGCCCACCTGGTGGATCTCCTGCCAACCGTTCTCGTCAGTGGTCCCCAGTTGCGCATGGTCGTGCAGGAGCAGCTCGCAGCAGAGGGCGTCCCCGCCTCCCAGGGCGCTGTGGTACAAGGGCGTCAGGCCGCGGCTGTCCTTGTAGTCGGGTGAGGCGCCCAGGTCCAGCAGGGTCTGAGGGCGAGGGTGCAGGCTCTGAGCCTTGGGCCCTGTGGGCCCGGCCACCGCCTCTGCCCCGTCGCCGCCCCCGGGCCTGGACTGACCGTCAGGGCCGCGGCATTGCGCTGGCGCGTGGCGCAGTGCACGGCAGTGAGGCCGTCGCGGGAGCGGAAGTCCAGGTGGGCGCCGCCGTTCCGCAGCACCTTCAGCAGGTCCGCGGCGCCGTCCAGCTGGGCCGCGAGGCTCAGGGGGCACTCTGGGCGCGAGGAACGAGTGACGGTCAGGCCCGGCCACCCCAAGGCCACGCCCTCACCCGCCGTGCTGCTCACCTCCTGAGTCAGGATCGTGGAAGTTCGGGTCCAGCCCCTTGTCCAGCAGGCGGGCCACCTTGTCTGTGCTGTGCAGCTGGATGTAGTCCATAAACTTCTTGAGGTTCGCCTGGGACACACGGCCGCCCCGGTCAGCCTGCACCACCCGACCGCCCCTACCTTCCGCTGGCGAGCCCCAGGCCACCCAAGCAAGAACCAGACCCGCATCCCCACACTCCCAAGGTGGCCTGTCCCTTCTCTGGCCAATCGTCCTCACGGGCTCACCGTGTGTCGGACGCTCAGCCCCAGGGCCCTTCTCACCCAGGGTCCCTGCTGTGACACGATCTGACTGCTTTTCATTAGTTCACCCAGCTGAGCACAGAGGCCCCAGGCCCTCGAAAATACTCGGAGCACACCGGCGACAGAGAGGGCGCCGGGCAGAGGCGGCCTCCCCAGGCGGGTCAGAACCATGAAACAGGACGGACTGAGACTGACGGGAGGGACCACAGCGAGCCAGGGTGGGCAGCGCGGCCACTTCGGGGCAGGCAGGGAAAGGGGCTGCGGCGAGGGGCCGAAACGCCCAAACCCAGCGAGACTCAGTGGAGTTCAGGAGTCGCCAGCGTCCCGTGGGTCTCTGAGAACAGTTTTGGAGGACAAGTAACCGTAGGAGAAACCCAGAGTGACAGGCTCACACCAGGACCAGTGGAGGGACAGGGAGACCTTTCCACAAAGGTCTCTGCCAGCCACGGAGCCGTGTCCACTGACCACCACGAGCTCCAGGGCAGCAGATAAATTTGGCATGGAAGCTCCAAGGTCACAGAGAAGCCACTAGACACAGGGGTGACAGTGGCCAGATCCTAGGCTGCAGTTAGCAAACAAATGTCCACTGGTCCACAGGAGCCTGAGGTGGGAGTTCAGGTCCACTCGTGGGGAGGGGCTGTGGCACCCACCCTGCCCCCCCCACATTCACTTGGAGAGGCAGCGAGGTGCTCCCCAAAGAGCATCTGGGGTCGGTCCCACCGAGCAGTAACTCCACAGGTGTGCCCGGGCACAGGGCCACAGAGTCACAGATCTGGGTTCAAGTCACTTGACTTCTCTGAGACTCAGTATCTTCATCTGCAAAGTGGGGTAAAATCTGTTCCTCCGAGGAGAAGACAGAGGAGATGCCCAGCTTCAAGTGCCCAGTGCCAGCGACACCAGGTGTGAGCTGCTCTGCCCACCCCGGCCAGCTAGCTCCCCCAGGTACCACGCCGGATGCCTGCTTGCTTCTCCCTCACCCTGGCTCTCACCAAGGCCTCGGGGCCTCTCACTCCACCTTACCGAGCCCGCAAGAGGGGTCAGCAAGAGTCTCATCGGACTGGAACTCACTACCAGACCATGCACCCCGCAGCCACGGTACCCAGAGTCTGTGGCCAGCCCTCCAGCCACTCTCAGCACCTGCTCTGGACTCCTGACCAGAGCAAACAGATGAGCCAGAGCTGCAGGGACTGTGGTCGGCCCCGGCCTGGAGTGGCAGTGCCAGTGCAAGGGAGAGCATCGAGGAGGAGCTTTAAAGGGCATTTTGACATCGTAAAACCCAGCTGAGGCTGAGGTGGGGACCGGGGGCAGCAGGCACGGTTGGCGTCCCTGCTCGTGGCGGCCTCCTTACCTTCGTGTGAAGTTTCGCAAACTGCTTATCATCGATGAGGTTCTGGGCATAAACTCGTCTCTTGTACCGAAACTGCTCGGATAGAGAAAAGGCAGGGACAAGGCACCACCTGGGCGGAGTGCGCGACGGGTCCAGAACCCAGGGCTGCTCCTCCAGCCGCTCTGGCCTCACACTGCTCACCCGCCCTCCGTAAGGGAACCCTCCCCGCCAGCCCCGAACCGGCACCCGGAGCCCACACAAGCTCCAAGGCCACACTCGCCCAGCGGTGCGTGGCCTGCGACGGCCTTTCTGTCTCATTCTTGTCCCCAGGATTCCCTGGGAAAGCCCACTCCCCTTCCAAGATCTGGCCCAGGCTTTCCTCCCCAGACGCCAGCCTCTGCAGGGCTGCCCCTGCTTCCTGTGCTGCCACAGAGGCCCGGGTTTCGAGCTCAGCTGCCATAACACGTATTTCATTTCATACCCTCAGCCCAAACCGTGAGCCTGTCTCTCCAAGCCTAACGGCATGAACGGGCGAGCGAATGAGAAAGGGTTACGTCTGCCTCAGACTCGGCCTCGGCGGGGAACAGCTGGGCACACAGACAACGCGCTGCTCACCCCTCACGCTGCTCACGCCCGCAGCCCGCAGAACCAGGCTCCGGGCTCCCACCGCACATGCGGGCCCGGCACCCCGCTCCCGCCCCGCACGCTACACACACAACGCGCACTGCGCCGCACGCGGCCCCGCCGCTGCTACACTAAGCCCTCCCGGCCGTGTCCTCCCGGCCCGGCCCTCCACTGCGCCCGTCACAGGGCACGGAGGTGGCACCCCGCACGCCCTGCTCCCGCCCCGGCCGCGGCGCGCGCCGCTCACCTCCAGGTAGGGCAGGGGCGTGTCCAGGTTTGGCGGGTACTCCCGCAGGAGCCGCTGCTCGTCCAGGAACTTGCCGACGCGGCCCCGGGAGGGCGGCTGGAACAGCCCGTAGTTGAGCGCGTCCTGGAGGCTGTGGTTGAGGGCGCAGAGCACGCGCTGCTTGGCGGCCCACACCGGCGCGGCCGGGTCCAGGCGCAGGCACTTCTGCGGCGGAGCGGGCGCATGAGC
>NW_011889344.1:69398-85859 GCF_000151845.1 Pteropus vampyrus
CAGGACAGGAAGGGGAGAGAAAAACAGAATTAGTTTCTGGGGGTGGCAGCTTCTTCCCCACTCCACCGACCTCCCCACCCCACCCCACCGCGCCCCACCCCGCCCCACCCAGGGCCCGGGGGACGGGACGGGACCGACCGCGCCCCGGCCCTGGGCGTAGCACGGAGGCGACCTCGGCCGGGAGGGGCCCGGTGCTCCGCCACTGCTGGGGCCGCTGAACCGGGCCACCTCACCCTTCCGACCACGCCGCACGGGACTCCGCGGGGCCCCCCACCCCTAGTTGAGTTTGGGGAGTTTGTTGCGGACTCAGGCCCGCCTCTCCTGCCCCCTCTTCGGGCCCTCTGGTCCGCCCAAACCCAAGGCCTGTCGCCCCCTCTTCGTCACCTTAGCAACAACAGGATGGGGGCGCGACCTACGAGAAAGGGCTTAGGGGAGGGGGCGCTACTAGTCTCCACCTGCATCGGGGAAGTGAATTTTAGTTTTACGCGTTGTCGTGGCAACGCGGGAGGGGGTGATGCGTGGGCGGAGGAGAGGGGAGCGCTGTGAAGAAACTGGCTCAGGCGGGCCCGCCGCCCCTCCAGAGCAGGCCAGGCGCGGCGACCCCATGAGCCTCACAGGACCACCCCAGTGCGTGACGCGCTGGGCCCCCAGGCTCCCGAGAGCAAAGAGCAGCCACTAAAATGTCTGAATATCCGTGCTCTCCGGAGGAATACCTCCTGACTCCCCCAGAACTGCCCCCCCCAAAAAAACCACAGGCCCTGACCCGCCTGAAAGAGCTGCTCGCCCTCCACAGGACACACCGCGCAACCTTTAGGGAACGGCGGGACACCCTCTGGTGCCCGGTAGAAAGCTTCTCTGACCCCGGCCTCCCCGCCTTCTGCGAGAGCAGCCCCGGATTCCCGAGCCTCCCAAGAATAAACTTGAATGAACCCACACAGAAAATCTCCCCACGGCAACCCGGAAACACCCTAACCCCACGCGGAACAGTGTTTGACACCCCGTCCAGGAACAGCCCGCTCCCCCAAAGCTGCCTTGACTGCTACCTGCCCAACCCCCACCCCCAATATCCACCCTTCTTCCTCCAGGTCAGCCTCTGGTCCATCCCGAGCAGAGCCCTCTTCTCAAGGACGTGCCCTGAGGGGGCCCTGGCTCCCCCACCCCACTACCCTCTCAGGAAAAACCTCTGCCTCCAGGGCCCCGCTGACCCTGAGAGCCCAGTGTCCAGCGCCGTCTGTGCTCTGGCCCTGCCTCCTCCCCAGGCCAGGCAGACCCCGATGGATGTGTGGCCCCAGGATGCCCAGGCCTCCCACCTCCTGTCTAGGCTCTTCCCAAGTCCACTGGCCCCGCCTGAGTGAGGGAGTTGAGGGTCCCCTGGGGGACGGGCAGGATGGGAGGGTGGGGAAAGGGGGAGCAGGAAGGGCGGTGGGAGCCCCCTTATCTGCAGGAAGCACCTTGGGAAGCATGAGGGTTCGACTTCCTGGCCCGGCCCTGCAGAGAGGAAAGGCACTTCCCACCCCTCTGTGTCTCCACCATCTTCCTGTCCCTTCCTGCTTCCTCTCCTGTCCCAGTCACTCAGAGCCTCCCTGCCAACCCCATCCCTCCCCCGCCACCTCCACCTTCCTTTCATCCCACTGTGGCCGCTGCAAGGCCGTGGACATGCTCACCAGAGTCCTTGACTGGCGGAGCTCAGGAAGGAGGCTGCACCTCGCCCCGCACCCAGACTCAGAGCAGCCGAGGCCTCCGGCCCGCCCTGCAAACCTGCCCTTGGCCTGAATGGCCCCCAGCCCGCCGACCCACCTAGCCTGGACCTCGTGGGGGCCCTTTAGCCTCCCCAGGCCTCCCCGCCCAAGCCCTGGCCGGGGCTGCCCAGCCTCTCCGGAGAAAACCTCACATCTCTGCTGATGGGCAACCAACAGACTCATGGTCTCCAGGCTCTGCTGGGCTCGGCGCTGGCTCCACGGAGTGCCTGGCACATAGGATGGGCACATCGCAAACGAGTCCAAGCCTGCACACTCCCCCAGCACCGCCACCACCCCGGCAACTGCAAAAATAACACACCCAGAAGCACTGTACCCACATTACGGCCTCCGTCCCGGCTACGTGGTGGGTTTACGGAGGAAGAAGCGAGGGCCAGGCGTGTGTGCTCTTCATTTTGTTGGGAAGAAAAGCCCCACAGACTCTCAGCGCCGGCTGCACAGCCCTGGGCAGCCGCCGGCCCCCCGCCCCCAGTGCTGTGCCAGGACCCACCTCCCAGGCCGGGAGTCCTTTGCCCGGCCCAGCCCTGCCCCTCTAGTGTCCGTCCTTGACGGTGAGGATTCGGGGACCCCACGGTCTCACTCCTTCTATCAGGACCAGGATTCCAGAAAGATCCATTGTTCCCACCACCCCTATTTCTTCCCTACGCTCTCCCCCCACACAGAGCAACACACAGACGGGCTTCACAGGGCCTGGGCAGTCGGGGCAGGACACCCAGAACCGGGCCTGGCGCAGGACAAGCCCACCCTGGACACCCCCGCTCTCTACCCAACAGCTGCCCCAGGCCTGCAGGCCGCAGCAAAGGCCCCAGCACTCACCCTGCACCCTTGATGCCACAAGGCTACCATCCCGCCCACGTGCCCCACTTAAGGTCAGTGGTTCCCCCCCAACACACACATAGAGCCGTCCCAACCTCTTTCAATCCTGGGGCCCGCTCCTCACCAGATCCCACTCAGCTCAACCACAGTGGCCTGTCCCCACCACAGTCCCCCTCCTGCAAACCCCCAGGTGTGCTTTCTCTCCTGTCTCACCTGACTCTGCCTGGAGCCCTCCCCACCCTGGTTTTCATGACAACCAGTGGGGGAAGAGTGGCTCTGGCTCTCAGGCCCGTCCTCCCCTCTACCCCCTGCTCCTCCCACCTTTCTGGTCCGCTCTTTCCCACGGCCCAGCTGCCTTCTAACTCATTGTTTGTCTACACCTGGCTTTCCTCAGCACAGTGTGGGCTCCCTGTGCAGAGGAAGCTTCCCCGTGTGGTTCACCGACGTGCCTGAGGCCTGGGACGGTGCACCGGCCACACAGTGAACACTCAGCCTGTGAAGCCTAAATCGAAGCTTCACCTGCATCCTAAGCTGCTCACGGGGCCACACCCTCTCCTGAAGCCCAGCGCAGCTTGTGTGGGGCAGGGACCCTCGACTGTCTGGCGGACTCTAAGACTGTCTGGATCTGGTGCCTTTTCTGTGGGTAGGTTTTTTTTATTGTTTCTAGTTATTAATATCTGTCAGCATATTTAGGTCCTACTTCATCCTGAGTCAGATTTGTTACATTTTATTTTCCTAGGAATACAATTTTGTTTCTAAAGAATCGATTTTTCATTTTGCTAGTCTTTATTTTCTATTTGTTTCATTCTTTTCTGTTTATTTTCTCTGCTTTTTTATTATGAGTCTCTAATTTTTTGAGCAGGTACTTTATTTCTTAGTCTTTCTTTTTCTGACAATAAAAATTTAAGGCTGTAAATTTCCAAGTTCCACTTTAGTTCTGTCCCTTAAGTTTTGACAATTAGTATTTTTAATTTCATCTTGTTCTGATTTTCCAGTATCAATATTTGGGGCAGGGGGCTTGGGAATTGCTGAAAAGTATGCTTATTTAAATTTTAAAATACCCGTTTTTTTGTTTTTGTTTTTGTTTTTTGGAGGGAGGACTAACCCTTGGATACTGATTTCTTATTTTATTTCATTATGGTCAGAGAAGGTGGTCTACATAACACTGATCTTTGGGGATTTTGTGAAGACTTTCTTTGTAGCCATATACGTGGTCTATTTTTGTAAAGCTTTCCTGTTCAATAGAAATGATTGGATGCAAGAATATGTGTATAAATATACTCCATTATATCAAGTGTGTTAATTGTATTCAAATATTCTATGCCCTCTCTAATTTTCCATCTGCTTGATTTATAAGTTACCAGTGAGGTGGGTTAAAATCCCACTGCTGTGACAATGGCTTTAGCAGTCTTTCCATGAAATTTTGGCAATTGTGGTTTTATATATTTCAAGACTTTGTTTTAAATGCTAACAGGTTTAGGATTATTATAGATTTCATGATAAATTGTTCCTTTATCGTATAGAGCCCCCTCTTTATCCCTAATAATTCTTTTTGCCTTAATTTTATTTTTTCCAATCTTAGAGCCACAGCATTTTTTTGTGAGTATCAGCTTCATATATTTTTTTCCATCATTTTTCTTTTAACCTTTTATGTCTTATGTACTTAGGGGTGCTTCTGGTAAATAGTATGTGTACCTAGATTTTTTAAAAAACAAAAAACAAATCTCACAATTTTCAGCCTTTACTGGTGTGTTTATTATGATTAATGATATGTTTTAAATCCTTTTTACCATCTTATTTTATGTTGTTTTTTTCTCTATGCTTCTTTTTTCTCTCTTTCTGCCCCCCACTTGATTAATCAGGTTTTCTTTACTCCCCTTTTCCTCAGCTCCCCTTGGTTTGGAAGTTACGATTTCTCTTTCTATCATTTTCGTAAATGCACTTAAATTTTCAACATGCGTAATTAACGAAGTCGAAAGTTAATGTGTCTGCTTTCCTTCCATGTGATAATAAGAACTTGGAATACTTTAACTTTTGTCCACGTTGTTTCTGACCTCCAAACGAATGAGTCTGATTACTGTTACTACCCCATCTCACAGTGAATGCTTAGATTTAGCCGCGTGTTAACCAGTTTCTTTACTCGCTATTCTTTCTTGCATGTTACTCTTTCCTTCTGGGTTGAATTTTCTTCTTTCTAAAGGTACATACTTTAGAAATTTTTTTAATGGGTGTCTGGTAGTCACAAGTTCTTTCAGTCTTTGAAATGTCTTTCTCGAATGATAATTTAGCCAGTGCAGAATTCTGAGTCAACCATTGTTTCCTCTCAATGCTTTGAAGATTATTCTCTCTCAGTGCTGTTTTCTGGGTAATTTTCCCAATTCTGACTTCCATTTCATTAATGCTTTCTTTGACTGTGTTTAATCTGCTGTTAATCCTGTCTGTAGAAGTTGTTGGGTTTTTTTTTTTTAATAGTTTTCAGTTTTGATAACCATAGGTTTTGTTTCTAGAAGGTTTATGTGGTGCATTATCAAATCTGCCCACTCTTTATATGGTCTTCTTAAAAAGTTAATGCAATTTAAAATCATCTTCTTTTGTCCTTAATCATTTCAAAAATATTTGCTTTTTAATTTCTAGTCAGTAATTCCATTATGTGAAACTTTTGGTGGTCTAATCCTGCTCTCGCTCCTGGCAGATTATTTCTGTGAGAATTTTGTGATTTGGGTTACGAACTGGGGCGGGGCTGTATTTACGTGGGAACCCTGAGAGCCTAGATGTGCCCCTTCAGAGGACTGCCTGCCACTAGCCTGGGACTTCTTTTATGCTAATTTCTTGGCTTGGTGGCTCCAGGACTACAAAGATTAATATAATTCAAACTCCAGAACTGATGGAGACAGGCAATGCTTACAACTTCACAAGGAGGCTTTTCTACAGGGAGACGACCCCAACACTTTCTGAAAATTGCTTAAATAAAAAATAAATGTGCAATAGGAATTTTGACAACAGATCATTCATTAAGGTTTTTGAGTGTTACATGTCATTCTAAGTATGTGACACGTACTAACTCATTTAGTTGTCACAAACTCACTGAGCAAGCTCATGTCTTTGTCCTCCTTGAACAGATGAGGAAACAAAAGAAAAGAGCACAGACTGCCTGACACGTGGCCAGAGAGACCGGGATCTGAACCACGGCGGTTGGCACATGATCAAGCCAATAAGAAACCTGCCCTGGGATTTCACCTCCGGTAAGTGAGGGAGAAAACTCTCTTCCCACTCCTGGGATGCGGAGGACAGATGTGAACTCAGCAGCTACTGGTGACCAAGATTCTAGCCTTGAGGAGAAAGCAACACTGAGAAATGTCAACACGGACGTGAGGTTCTGAGGGGGTTTGAGCCCCTAAATTTAGTCCCAGGAATCTGGCGTCACATCTGCTTTTCTTGCAGTTGGTTTTAAGAGCCAGTAAATGTCGCTTCTAGTTTGAGGGCCCACAGAATGGAGAGGCCGAAGGGCCAAATTTGGAGCAGATGCCTGGGTTAGAATCCCAGCTCAGCCACCAAACACTCAGGGGGCCTGGGGACGCTGCTTAGCCTCCCTGTGTCTCTGTGCATGCTCTGGTATGTTGGGGGCACGGTAGGCATTGTTTCACACCCACGTTCGTTCTGGCCACACGCAGGCCTCGATTCGGGTGTTGTGGGTGAGGCAAGGGGCCTGCCTTCGGGGCTCACCAGTTGCTGCTGGCCTCCTAGGCCCCTGTGTGGGCCACATGAGATAAGTGGATGTAAAATGCTAACCGTGTGCCTGGTTGCTGTGAGCTGCAGAGGAGAGCCTGTGGCCCGGGCCTGCTCCCTGTATTGATACTCAAATTTTTATGATCATCATAAAGCTAGTTCGCATTTGGTTTCTGTCATCTTAACAGAAGAAGTGCATTCTAATGAACATTCTTCACATATAGTGGCAAACCTTAGAGCGAGGTGAAGGATGGCTGATATTTGTTGTTTATTTTTAGAAATGGCATTAGAGTTAAAATATTATTTTAACAGTGAAATTAAAAGTGAAAAATGTCTACCTAGTTAATTTCACATTTAGGATTCCAGTTACCTCTTCATTCAAGACCATAGGTTTTGCCCACATGTTTACCTCGCTTTCCACCCAAAGGTCACAATTCAAGAGCTCCGTAGGGGTTTTTTATTATTATTTTGGTAAAAAAAAAAAAAATTTTATATATATATATATACACACACACATATACACACACACACATACATATACATATATACATATAAACATAAAATTTCCCATCTTAACCATTTTTTAAGTTTTATTTCATTATGACTTTGAAGCATACAGTACATGGGTGAGACATTTACATAGTTTATGAAACAATCCCGTTTGCTTTTTCTCTCCCTGGCCGTCCACCCAGTGCGAACGGCGCCCCCCACGCCGAGCTCTCCATCCCCGTGACCGTCTATCAACTACGAATTTGTACTTCTTTACCGCTTCGCCTCTCCCATCTTGACCATTTTTAAGTGTTAAAGAGAACGGTGTGCACGTGGAAACGGTGGCCCCATGCTCGTGCCGGAAGACATCGGAAGAGGAAAGCCCGCGGGGGCTGGAGAGTTGGCCGCGCCGCCCGGATGGCGCGGAGGCTGCTGGAGCGGGGCGAGCGCGCTGACTCCAGATCTGCCCCTGCGTGGTGTGGTGTGGCGTGGCGTGGCGCGGCGCGGAGGGACTGGAGTGGGGCGGGGCTGTCACTGCAGCGAGGGCTCTGCTTTTTAAAAGGAAGAGTTTCCTAGGCCCTCCTCCTCGACTGTCTCAGCGGCCGTGATCCCTGGCCTGCTGTCAGCCCAGTGCCACCCGAGCCCCCTCCGAGGGGTAAATCCCGCTTGGTTCCTTCTTTTCGTTCTGGGTGGCATTCCATTTATGAAGATACCACGTGTTGCTCATCAGTTCATCTGCTGAGATGCATATGTGGGTTGCTTCCAGTTTGGGACAATTATGAATAAAACTGCTATGAACGTTGGTGGATAAGCTTTGGTGCGGACTTACGCTTTCATTTCCCTTGGGAGATAGAACGGCTCTGTCTGACGGGAGAGTACGCTCACCTCTGAAGGACTGGAAAGCAGGTTCCAGAATGGTGGCGCCATTTCGCATTCCAGCTTTTTCCATCTCCACTTCCTTGCCAGTACTGGGCGCCGTCTGCCTTTCTGACTTCAGCCATGTCCATGGATGTGCAGCGGTACCGCCTCGTGTGTTTAAATTCACGTTTCCCTGATGACTAATGACTTCGAGCCTGTTGTCATGTGCTTGGCCACTCACATGTCTTCTTTCGTGAAGCGCCTGTTCCAGTCTATTGCCCACTTTTAAAAAACTGGGTCGTTTGACACTGGAATTTAGGAGCTCTCTGTAGAATCTGGATACAAGTTTTTCGCGAGACGCGTGTACAGCAGCCGTTCTCTGTGTGGCCCGCCTTTCCGCTTTCGCTCCGGTCTCTTTCAAAGAACAAGTTTTTCATTATTACAGAATCCATTTATCTTTTTTCTCCTTTATCGTTCTTATTTTTTGTGTCCCGTTTAAAAACCCTCTGCCTACCACAAGAGCACGAGTATTTTCTCCTGTGTTTTCATCTAGAGGTTGTAGTTTTAACTTTTATGTTTAGGTCTATGATTTGATTTAATGTTAATTTTAGTTTGTGGTGTCAAGAAAAAGTTAACGTTTGTATTTTTCCATTACGGACGTCCGATCGTCTCAGACCGTTTTTAAAAATTATTTTAAAATATTCTTCTGTTGTGGTAAAATATATGTACCACGAACTTTACCACTGGAATCAGTTTTAAGCTTATGCTTCTGTGGCCTTAAGCACTTCACACGCTTGTGCAGCCGTCACCACCACCCACCTCCACCCACCTCCCGGGGCCTTTCGTCTTCGTAAACGGAATCTGTGCCCATTAAACAGTAACTCCCGTCCCCCGCCCCGCCCCGCCCCGCCTGCCCTCCTGTGACCACTGCTCTGTTTTCTGTCTCTCTGTGTGTGACGATTCCAGGGCCCCTTCCTTTCTGCTGAACGCCTTTGCACCTTTGTGGGAGACAGTTGGCCACATACATGTGGGTCTATTCCTGCGCTTTCTAGTTTTTCCCTTTTATCTCTATTTATATACTTTCTCCAGCACCACAGTGTCTCAATTTCTGTAACTTTACGGTAAACCTTGACATCAGGGTAGTAGAAGTCCTACGGCTTTGTTCTTTGTTAATCATGTTGGCTGTTCTAGGTCATTTTCATTTCTATATAAATTTTAGAATCAGCTTGTCGATTTCTACAAAAACAGCTCGTTGGGAACTTGATTAGTGTTGCACTGAACCTATGACCTTATTTAGAGAGGATGTACATCTTAACAAAGCTGAGTCTTCCATGCATGAACGTGATGTGCCCTCCCATTTATTTGGATCATCCTCGGTTTATCCTGGCAAGGCTTAGTAGTTCTCATGTAGAGTTCTTGCACATTTTTGTTAAATTTATTCCTAAGATTTTTGTTATTTCACATTATTGTAAATGAAATTTTAAAATTTTATTTTATAGTTCGTTGCTAGTACATAAAAATACAACGGATTTTGTATTTAAACTCCGTAACCTTGTTAAATTCACTTAGTTCTAGTTGCATTTTTATGGGTCCCTTAGGATTTTCTACATAAACAACCGGGTCATCCGCAAATAGCAAAAGTACTTCTTCTTTTTGAACTTTTATGTCTTTCGTTTCTTTTTATTGCCTTAGTGCAATGGCTGGGACCGCCAGGGCAGTGTCCTTACAAAGCGGGAAGAGCAGGCTCTGTTGCTCTCAGTCACAGGAGGCGAGTGTTCGATGTTTCACCACCAAGTATGATGTGACCTTCAGCCTTTTTTGTAGTTTCCCTTTATCAGATTGAGAAAGTTTCCTTCTAATCTGGCTGCAGATTTTTTTGTCACGTGCAGATGTCTGGCTCTCTTAAGGGTCCCTTTCGAAACCTCACCCAATGACTCTGCTTACGTCTCCTTAAGCAGAACTAGGTCTGGCTGCAAGTGAGTCCAGAAAATGAAATTCTTTCTTAGGTGAGCACATGGCTGCCCCCTACAAAACCAGCTCTGTGAAAAAGGCAGGCCAGATGCGCGTTAGCACAGACAGCTGTAATCGGCGCCCCAGGCATGCGTTCTGGAGTAAGTCATGTTCACTCCACACTTCTAACCTACTATTCTGTTGCCACTGAACAAATGCTGTTTTTTAATTTTTACTCTTTCTGTAGGCAATTTGTTCTTTCTGGGCACTTTCAAGACCCTGTTGTCCTCAGTATAATTCAGCTGCTACACGGTGCACCGGGGTGCCATTTTGGTTTTGGTTATCCTGTTTGGCATTTGTCGTGATTGCCGAATCTAAGGAGTTAAGTCTCTCATCAAACCTGGAAATTCTCCACTGTTATCTTTTCAAATCATGTGTCTCCTTAGTATCTCCTATGAAAAATACATTCTGCCTCATGGATGAACCTTGAAAACAAGTGAAGTGTAATAAGCCATTGCCGACAGGACAGTGTGTGAGTTTACTTGTTCGAAGTGCCTAGAACAGGCAGAGTCGTAGAGACAGACAGCAGGGTCAAGGTCGCGGGCGAAAAGAGTCAGTGTTTAATGGGGACAGCGCTGTTCAGGACGATGGGAACGTTCTGGAGATGGAGAGAGCTGATGTCCCCATTATACACATATGTAATGAAACTGTGAAGTTTTTTAAAAGATTAAAAATATTTTAACTATGTTAGACCTTCTCAGTCTGACTTCTGCAAAACGTTCTTATCTCCTAGTCTATCTATTTCATATTCTGGGTAATTTCTTCAGACCCATCTTCCAGCTCAGTAATTCTCAGTTGTGTCTAGTCTGTTCTTTAAGCTGCCCATTGAAATTTCGATTATTATGTTTTTCGTTTCTAAAGTTATATTTTGTTCCTTTTCAAATCTATCGGATTCTTTCTTTCTTTTTTTTTTTTTTTTCCTGATTCCAGTAGTTTTTCCTTCCTTGTTCGGGTTTTTAATCTTTTATCTCTGTGAATATTTTTAGCATACTTACATGTTTCGTGATTTTACCCTGTGATCTGATTTTGGCTGATCCAGTCTGTAGGGACCTGGAGGGACCAAGCTGAGCCCGCACTCATGCAGAGCTGGTTTCATCTGCTCCTGCTCGCCGCCTCGATGTGACCAGCCTTCAGCCACTTCCCCTGAGTCCAAGCCACCCAGGTGGCATGTATTTAAACCTACACCATTTGAGAGTGAGTCTGTACTTACAAACTTTGAGGGGAGATTCAATTTCCATCTTGCGGTGAGATCGTTCCAAGGTCCTTCATTTATCTTTCCTGGAAAGCAGGAGGTTTTTTTTCTAGTCTTTCTAGCTTTTCACTGAGATTATGGATCTTTAAAGTCCTGACTTTGTGTGAGAATCTAAAGTCCACCTCTCACACTGCATGGGCCCAAGCCCCTGGCTCTTGTCTCCTGCGTAGCCATTAAAACCCAAACCTTTAAGTTCCTGGTATTGAGGGTGTCCCTAATATCATACCTGCTTAGTCAGCTGCTCTTCGTTTCTGCTTCATCTCGTGTCCCTGGGGACATCCCTTGCTTTCTCTACAGCTTGGCTATACGTTTAAAAGAGTGCTTATTGCGATTTTGTCAGCATTTCCAAGTGCTTTGTGATAGAGGGGTTTTAGATTACGTTGGCAGAACAGTTATTCAGCCACAGCGGTCAGCACATACAAGTGTTTAATGATTTCTTTTGCTTAACAGGTAATAAATGAATGCAGAAATGAACAGAAAGACATTCTGCGTTTTAAAACATTTATACACACCACAGCAGGAGGTATGAAAGACAGAGCAGTGACCAGAAGGGTTCCACCTGGTCAGCCACGCCTTTTCGTTCCCTGAGGACCTTGGCATCTTGATCACGGGTTGCCGGCTCACCCCAAGCTCTGACGTCATCCATCGATCCCTCACTCCATGGCCGCCCAGTTCCTTGAGCGCTCAGCTAGGCTTTGGGTGTCGATTACAGACCCACGTGTGGCTGGTCTGCAGACAAGAATTTAATACGTGGAAGCCGTGGCTACGAGGTCCCTGGAAGGCTGACAGAGCACTAGTCTGAGCACCTGGAAGGAGACACAGTCTCCCCACAGCACCGCGGACCTCGTCCCCTCAGGCCTTGCTCCTGTGCCACAGTCGGCAAAGTGAGGGGTCAGAAAGCCAATGCCTGAGGCCGGCTCTGACACACCACCCCTCCTCATCGGGCGGGGCACGCCACAGAGCTCTGGGATCCACCTGCGTGGGACAGTGCACTCCTCTCCCGGCCGGACCCACAGGCCCTCTTCACTCTTCCAGGACGACCGTTAAGTCCACGTGTCTCAAATGGCTGCCCTCCTTTTGGCCTGGGTCCCTAAGTGACTATGTGGAGCGCAGCCCCTGTCCCTGCCCGCGATGCGGACTGGGCTTTCTGTGAGCAGGAAATGAACATCTGTTGTGGTAAGTCACTGCCGCCTGGGGCTTACCTGTCGAAGTAGCTGGTGCTTCCTGGACTGAGACAGGGGGACCCTCGGGAGCCTCCGGGGGTGTCCCGTCCAGAGAGCCTCTGGAGTGAGCACGCGGTTGCATCGTCTGGCCGCCAGTGTGTCCACCACGCTGTGCCTTAAGAACTGGGGAATTAACAAGACAGACTCATGTACCCACTGTGTCCACTGTGAGATGCACAGCGGCCCAAAATGAATGTCCTGTCTGACCCCCAAAGGCCCCCTTTGGTCAGTGGGCTGGCAGGGGCTAGGGCGTGGACAGAGTCTGGGAAAGTGGCATGAGTCTGGGGTCCCATCCCCGCAGACCCCGTGCCCCCCGCAGGGGAGGGGGGCGGCACAGCCCTGGGATTTTCCGCCAGGTCTTTCCCGCTGGCAGCAGCTCCAGCCTGCGAGTGAGTCACGTCCAGGATGAGGAAGAGGGGTCGTGACTCTCCGGCATTGTGACTCAGGCCTGGGCCATGCTCCTGGGACCGCGGGACTTCCCAGCACTACCCCCTCCTCTGACACTGCCCTGTTTTCGCCCCAGGGGTGACTCCGTGGCCAGTGAACCCAAGTCCTCTGAGACCACGCCATTCCTGTTGGCCATCACAGGGACCACAGCGGCCTAGCCACGTGGCCTCTGCCACCGCACTCCGTTTCTACCCTCGAGCGGCTGGCCCAGAGCCCATCGGGCGCCCCTCCCTGCACCGGAGCGCACCTGCGTGTCCAGGCGAGGCCACCTCAGGTCCTCCCAGGATGGCTAGAGAACAGCCGGGCCGGTCGAGCACAACGCGGCCCTCGGATGAGCCTCTTCCATCACACTGAGGTGTTTCCAGCCCCTCGGCTCCGTCGACGTGGGCAGTCGTGAGCCCAGGTTCTGGTCACCAGAGCACAACAGCCAGCAGTACCCAGTTCCTGTGCCGCTGCCAGGCACGCACCGGATGGAGGCCAGTCTTCCCCGACAGCTGTGCCTCTGGCCCACGCCCACATGGTGGCAGCAGAGAGCCTGCCACGGCCAGGCCACGCCACACGTCCGAGACCAGACGCGGGACCTGCTCAGGAGGCCACTCCTGAGCCCACCTAGACCCCTGGATGTCCCACACCTGGTCTGGCAGACCTTCCTCTGGGACAAAATTAGCATCGTGACAAAATGCTCAGGCGATGATGTGATGAACTACAGTGACAGATTTGTTTCGGGAACCAGTCAGCCACCTATCTGGTGTCGTTCACAGGGGCGTAACCTGTCACCAGGAGTGGTTTCTGTACCTACTCTGAAACTGATTCTCCTTCCTGCCCTGAGCGAATCTTTGAGGTGGTCTCTTAGAGTCGTTCCCCTTGCCATAAAACCTGCCCTCTGCTTGCAACTTGACTCTCTGACGGTTCTTTGGCTCTTCGGCTCCACACCTGCTTGTCACCCAGATAACCCCTCAGGGCCTCAGCTAAGATGTCCCCGTGGGAGACCCTCCCTCCCTGGAAGTTCTGTGGCCCCTTCCCAGCACCTGCCAGCACCCCACCCCAACAATAACAGCAGTGATGACACAGACCTGCCACATGCCGGCAGGGGCTAAGTCTTGCTGTGTTCCCCACCCACCAAACAGGATGAGTGCATTCGCCATGATACTCCATCCATTTACGGGGGCCCAGTTCACACCTGAGCAGGTGGGCGAGAAGGAGCAGGGATCTGGCAAGTCCTCACTGCGAAAATGACATCCCAGGGGACTTGAAGGAGGGGACAGAGCTAGCCATGCCCTATGGGTTAGGAATTCCAGAGTTGGCACAGCATAGTCAGGGCCCTGAGGCTCAAGGATGCGACTGACCCGCAGTCGGGCAGGGGGTAAGGGACAGCACCACACACTGCCACCTCACAGCAGCCACGGCACTCCTGAGCAGTACTGCCCCATCTGCTCGGCACCACCACCCTTTCCGCGAGGCCTCCTGCCCCCTCACATTTTGATGGGGGCTGCAGGCTGACTTTATTCAGGGCCACCGCAGCAAGTGCTCAAACCCCTGTGATGACATTTTGCAGTGGGGGAGGGAGAGGTGGCCTCAAGTCGGATTACAGCGTGGGCAAGTGGGGCTCGGTAGTGACGGGTTTCAGGACACATTACCCCAAAGTGTGGCAGTTGGGCATGCTGACGATTTTAAGGGAGAGGAGTTGAAGAAAACAGACCCCCTCAATCCCCGAGCCAGGCCATCGAACCCTCGTGTGAGAAGTGCCCCAAACCTGGAGGAAAGGGGGCAAAGGGAGAAATGGGAACAAATGCCTTGCAAGGCCCCCCAATTCACCACGTGACCTCACCTCCTGACCTATCACGTACTCCTGCAGACCTGGCATGAAACGCTCAGGTTTGACTGTTCCTGTGGGTCCCCGTGGACTGGCGAAGGCTCCCCTGTCATGTGACACTTGTGAAATTAACAGACGTGGATGCTTTTCTTCTGCCGGTCCGTCGTCAGTTTAACTGTCAGATGGACCAGGACCTGAGGGTCAAGGGAAGCTGTCTCTCCCTGCGCGGGAGAGGAGAAGGGTGGGGGCAATGGATGATCAGAGAGGAGACATCTGGGTGAGGGGTTCCAGCTGAAGGCGGGCGGGGTGGCCGGACGTCACCTGGGGAGGGCAGGGGGCCAAGAACCTTATCGGGTGTTGAGGATGGAGAGTTTCACCCAAAGCTGGGTTTTATGAGGAAGGGCACCAATGGGCTTGGTCGAGGCTTCAGGAGCCAAACTGAAGAGTGGTCAAGCAAAGAATCTGTCACCTGCCACTCTCCCCTCGGCTGAGGCGTGCACCCACCAGGAGCACCTGTCTGGGACTGGGACCAGCCACACGACCTCTGGGTAGACCAGGTGGGCAGCAGGAACGGTGGTGGTCGCTGAGGGCCAGGAGGACGGAGCAGAGGGGGCGGGCAGAGGCCTGAGCGGTGGCCTCTAGGACCCCAGGTTCCTACGTTGGCTGGGCTCAGGAGCCGTGTTCTCCCTGCGGCAACTCACGCACACCGCTCACCCGCCCAGGCCGGGGAATGAGGGCGTCTCTCACCCCAGCTTCTAGATCAGAACCAAACCCTCGCCCTTCCCCATCAGGCCCCTCTATTCACTGTGGGTGGTGGTTCCAAATTAGCCATGTCCCAGGGGTCCAGAGCCACTTCCCGACCCCAGCAGGCTGCCTGCCGTTGGGGCGCTGTCCCTCTTGCCAGCTCCTGTGGCAACGTCAAAGAGCTCACAGCTCCAAAGCCTCAGCCGCCCACAGAGGCTCCGCTTTGAACTAAGGCGACGGGCAGCCACGCGCCTCCTCCCCCACCCGGGTCGGGCTGGGCCAGCCCGTGTGCGCACACCTGAGCTACCCGCGGAAGCAGCGCCAGCCGTGTGCATGACGTGACAGCGCGGGAGGGCTCTGCCCAAGAATCAGGGCAGGTCCTGGCTGCCTGGGGTAGCTCTCTGCAGCCCACGGGGCCCGGACCGCTTTGGGCTGGTTCCCTTCTAACTCTAACGCTCAGCGCCCACAGGCCGTGATCGCTCCAGTAACAGGGTCAAAGATTTTGGGGCCGCGAACAAACTTCCTGTCCCGGCCCTCACCCAATCCTGCGCCCACGCACAAGCCCAGTAACCACGCTGGAATGCGACGGCAGGGCGACGGGCCGGGGACTAGCCCCCTCTCTGCAGTCGAGGCCCTTCACATCGGCCCCCACAGCCCCTCGTCTTGAGCTCCCAGTCGCGTCGGGAAAACGCCAGCTCCCCAAACAGGGCTGGACCTCAGTGGAAGCCGTGTCCTGGGCCCCACCCGGGTCCCAGAGGCCTATCCACGGTCCCACGGGCTCCAGGGTCAGGAAGCGCGGGAGGCCCTTCCCAGCCAGGAGCCCAGGTCCTACTGCTCCAGAGGGCAGAGGGCGCAGAGGGCGCCCTGAGCTTACGGAGGGACCGGAAGCCAGAGAGCGGCGGGGGTGACTGCCCTAGGGGAGCCGCTGGGGGGCAGTCACTGCAGACTTCAGGCGGGCTGTCAGCGCACAGAGTACGAGACCCACCTAGCAACCCTGCGGACACCTGGCTTTAACTTCCAGACAGCTAAACAAATGGGACCAAAAAGTGAAGTCACCTGTCCAAGCGACACGGCCAGGACCAGTCATCCCTCCTCTTCCGATGGGTCCTTCCCACTGGTGCGCCCTGGAGGCAGACCAGACCCCCGATGTCCGCCACACGCCACACACAAAAACACACCACACGCCGCGTCACACACAAGCCACACGCCACGAGCAGCGTTGAAGGAAAAGCCAGCAGTGGTTTGCTAGCTCGGCGGGCGCCCAGGACAATGTCCGCGCTCAGGTCCAATGGGGACGGACAGCCCCCGCCCCCGCCAGCCCGGGGG
>NW_011889344.1:86343-92193 GCF_000151845.1 Pteropus vampyrus
TGAAGAGGGTCAGATTTCTGCCCAGAATCTGTAGGTGTCCTGGTCCAGGAGGGTCTCCAGGGAGACGTGTCCCAGGTTACTGCCTCCTGGGCTGTTTGTGGCGGAGCTGGGTTCCCCGGTCACCCAGTCCACTGGGACTTCAGGAAGAGGCTTGTCTGGTTCAGGGGATTATTTGGGCCCGGGGTCTCAGGGGAGGGTGGCCTGGGGTCAGAGGTCTCTGGGCCAGAGCTTGCTGGAGCCAGTTTGCCTTCCCTCCCAAGGGTCTCTTGTGACAGCCTGTCTGCACCGTGTGCCATGGCGATGCTGTGGGCCCTCGCTCTGGTCTTGGCTGCAGGTCTGGACGCTGCCAGGCCCCCTAACATCTTGCTCATCTTTGCTGATGACCTGGGCTATGGGGACCTGGGCTGCTATGGCCACCCCAGTTCGGCCACCCCCAACCTGGACCAGCTGGCCGCAGGAGGGCTGCGGTTCACAGACTTCTATGTGCCATCGTCCCTGTGCACGCCCTCCCGGTGAGTGGGGGCTGGAGTGCCTGGACCAAAGGACTGTCCAGTTTCTCCCAAGTGCCCCCTGGACTGCGGTGGGGGCGGGAGAGGGTCTGCATGTCTGCAGTTCCCCCGCCATGCCCTTCTCAGTCATGGCTTCTCTGTCTCTCTGTCTCTGTGACGTGCCCTGTAGGGCCGCCCTCCTGACTGGCCGACTCCCAGTCCGGACAGGCCTGTACCCTGGAGTTCTGGGGCCCAGCTCCCGAGGGGGCCTGCCCCTGGAGGAAGTGACTCTGGCTGAGGTCCTGGCTGCTCGAGGCTACCTCACCGGAATGGCTGGCAAGTGGCATCTTGGGGTGGGCCCTGAGGGGACCTTTCTGCCACCGCATCAGGGCTTCCATCGATTCCTGGGCATTCCATACTCCCATGACCAGGTAGGAACAGCTGGGGCCCTGGGCGCCCTCTTAGCCAGCCCCACCCCCGTAAGCCCCGCCCCTGCCCCTGTCAGCCCCGCCCCTGCCACCCCCACACCTACCCCCACACCTACCCCCACCTCCTGCCCCCACCCTCCCCATCCCCCATCAGCACCCCCCTGCCCCTTGTCAGCCCCGCCCCTGCCCCCCACATCCCCACACCCATGCCCTCTCCCCGTCCCCTCCACCCTTCCCCCATCAGCCTGCAGCTCAGGCCACTGAATGGTGCTGCTCCCCCAGGGCCCGTGCCAGAACCTGACCTGCTTCCCGCCTGCAACCCGCTGTGACGGCACCTGTGACCAGGGCCTGGTCCCTGTCCCGCTGCTAGCCAACCTGTCCGTGGAGGCACAGCCACCGTGGCTGCCCACACTCGAGGCCCACTACGTGGCTTTCGCGCGCGACCTCATGGCCGAGGCCCAGCGCCAGGCTCGCCCATTCTTCCTGTACTACGCCTCCCACGTGAGTGGCCCTGACCACCCCTCGGCTGTCCTGACCCTGGCCCAAAGCTAACTCCAGTCTCTGTCCCCAGCACACCCACTACCCCCAGTTCAGCGGGCAGAGCTTCGCCGGGCAGTCCGGCCGCGGGCCGTTCGGGGACTCCTTGATGGAGCTGGATACAGTTGTGGGGGCCCTGATGACGACCGTGGGGGACCTGGGGCTACTTGGGGAGACCCTGGTGCTCTTCACTGCAGACAACGGGTACGCCGGGGGGGCGGGGGTGCCAGCCGAGCCCCCAGGCCCGGCGTGGGCATCTCTCCATCTTGACTGCTGGCCGGGGACAGTGGGATAAGGGACACTGGCCATGTCACAGTGACTTGCAGGTGCATGTGGGAGGTAGGGCCACAAGTACGGTGCAGGTCCCGGGAGGACAGGGAGAGGACAGGCATGTGCTGGCTGTTTCTGTGCATGGCGTGTAACTCGGAAGTCTGGGGCTGGGGTCACCGGGGCTGGGCAGAGAGAGACCCTGGGCTCGTCGTCGCTGACCACCTCCTGTGTGTCCCAGGCCAGAGACGATGCGGATGTCCCACGGCGGCTGCTCTGGCCTCCTGCGGTGTGGAAAGGGAACCACCTACGAGGGGGGCGTCCGAGAGCCGGCCTTGGCCTTCTGGCCAGGCCACATCAGCCCCGGTCAGTGCTCAGGCCCTATCCTCGTGGACCCCGGCCGCGCCTTCCCAGCCCCAATGGCGAGCGGAGTGACCACACAGCCCTCTGCCCCCAGGCGTGACCCACGAGCTGGCCAGTACTTTGGACCTACTGCCTACCCTGACGGCTCTGGCCGGGGCCTCACTGCCCAACGTCACCTTGGATGGCATTGACCTCAGCCCCCTGCTCCTGGGCACAGGCAAGGTAGGCCCAGCACCCCCGGCTCCTCGGCCCCCTCCTGTCCCCAGCGGTGAGCTGGGCAGCCCCCCTGGCGAGCGCGTCCAAGGCTGCCTCCTGTGGAGCGGATCAGTGTCCAGGGCCCGTCCGCACCCCGTGCCCCTGGCTTTGTCCCCAGAGCCCCCGGAAGACTCTGTTCTTCTACTCGGCCAACCCAGACGAGATCCGAGGGGTCTTTGCTGTGCGGAGTGGGAAGTACAAGGCCCACTTCTTCACCCAAGGTAACTGCCCGCCCGGCCCTGCGGCCCTGTGTCCGCAGCCCCAAGCCCGGCCCCTGCCCTCCTTCTCGCCCTGTGCACAGATGTGCCCCCTCCCCAGGTTCTGCCCACAGTGACACCACGCCGGACCCTGCCTGCCACGCCTCCAGCCCACTGACTGCCCATGATCCCCCGCTGCTCTTTGACCTGTCCAAGGACCCTGGTGAGAACTACAATCTTCTGGGGGATGTGGCCAAGGTCCCCCCAGAGGCCCTGCGAGCACTGAAGCAACTGGAGCTGCTCAAGGCCCAGTTTGACGCTGCCATGACCTTCGGCCCCAGCCAGATGGCCCGGGGCGAGGACCCTGCCCTGCAGATCTGCTGTCAGCCTGGCTGCAGCCCCCAGCCATCTTGTTGCTACTGCCCAGAGCCCAGGCCAGAGGGCAGGCCTAGGGGCAGGCCCCAGCCCAGGCCTAAGCTCGTCCCCAAGGGCAGGCCCCAGCACAGGCCCGAGCCCGTCCTTGAGGGCAGGCCCCAGCCTGTCGCTGAGGGCAGGCCCCAGTCCATCCCCATCCCTGAGGGCAGACTCCAGCTCATCCCTGAGGGCAGGCCCGAGCCCCTGGCTGAGGTCAGGCCCCAGCCTGTCCCTGAGGGCAGGCCTGAGCCCCTGGCTGAGAGCAGGCCACAGGCTGTCCCCGAGGGCAGGCCCGAGCCCCTGGCTGACAGCAGGCTTGAGCCTATGTCTGAGGGCAGGCCCGAGCTCCTGGCTGAGGGCAGGCCCCAGCCTGTCCCTGAGGGCAGGCCCGAGCCCCTGGCTGAGGGCAGGCCCCAGCCTGTCCCTGAGGGCAGGACTGAGCCTGTGGCTGAGGGCAGGCCTGAGCCCGTCCCTGAGGGCAGGCCTGAGCCTGTCGCTGAGGGCAGGCCCGAGCCAGAGCCCGTGGCTGAGGGCTGGCTCGAGCCCGTCGCTGAGGGCAGGCCCCAGCCTGTCCCCGAGCCCATCTCCGAGCCCATCTCCCAGACGGTCCCTGAGCCCATCCATGAGCCCATCCCCCCAACCGTACCCGAGCCCATCCCTGAGAGCCCTGGTGGAGAATAGCCCAGTCCCCGCAGCCCCCGAGGCATGTGACAGTCATTTGCTAAGCTGCGGCCATGGATGTGGTTTGTACTTGATAACCCAATAACATCAGCTGACACTTGTAGGTGTGATCGTTCATCTAGTTCTTGTGATGGCAAGAGGTAGATGCTGTTCTTCGTGTGTCACAAATGAGAAAACTGAGGTGTGGAGGGACCCAGCGACTTGTCTGAGGTCACGTCCAGTGAAGTTGGTCTGGGATCTGGCAAGCCTCCTGGCCCTGGATGCCACCCCACCACCGTAGCGACTGCATGTGTCGGGAGCATGAGCTGTTCTTAGTGCTTCGTGTGCCAGGAGCAGGGTGGGGAGGTACGGGGTGTGATGGACAGAGGACCCCAGAGGCTCAGAGTGCCGGTGAGAGAGGTCTCCCTGGAGGCTGGGCCAGGCCGCCTCGGCCCTTCCCAGGAGCCTGGCTGAAGGCGGGTGGCAGGCTGCATGCTCTGGTGGGGGTAGGGGGCTGGGGGCCGCCGGTGTCGAGAACAGCACCTCAGCAGCTCATGAGGGAGCCCCTCACCCACCATCCCACCTGTGTCCCCCAAAGCTCTGCATTTCCAGCCTAAGCACACATTTCCTGTCCCCTGGCTTCACCTTTGACCCCATATAAGCCATCCCCTGCCCAGCAGACAAAGCAATTTCTTAAAAACGTGTCAAGTCTGGTTCCATCCCTGCTCAAAACTGCAGGCTCAGAATAAAACCCAATCTCTGTGCAGTGGCCCCCACGCCCTCGCCCTTCAGCCTGCCTGTCCCTCGTCCTCGGCAGTGCCCGGGCCCCTATGCAGAGGGGACTTCTCAACTGCCCACCCGCATCCACACAGCAGCGTGAAGGCCTCTCGTCGTACCCCCCATGCGTGCTCATGGAGCGCTGGCAGACCCCTCGTGCTCCGGCCATGAAAGGGGTGCCATCTGGGTGCTCCGGGCGCCAGCGTGGGCGGACTGTCTCTGTGATCCCTCCTCACCGATGGGCACAGGCGCTGGACCCCTGAGGTGCAAACTCTGCCTGTCCCAAGAGGGCAGCAGCTGATCACAGTCTGACGGTTGGTGCGGGAGTGGCGTGTGACCAAGGGTCCTGGGCAGTCTGCTGGGACTCCAGGGTCCTCTGGCAGCTGTGAGGATAGTGCTGTGGCAGCACTGGGCCTGACCAGACGCCGCCAAGCAGTTGCTATACTATGTCCCCAGCCGTCTGCCTCCATAGTGTGCAGTGCACGGAGACAAGCGACCGCTGGCGGGTCGTCGGTTACTCGCAGTGCAGAGCAGTCTTTCGGGTCAGGACATGTGGCAGGCACGCGTGTGTGTGCAAGTGGCCTCCTGAGTGACCCTTTGGTGTCAGACACAGTGTACCAAGGCACCTCCGTGTTCGTGTGACTCTGCCATCGCTCCGATTGGGAGGCTGCACGGATCATGCCCCAAATCTTGATGTGTCTTGAGACTGTCCCCATGAGCTGGTGGTTTCCTTGGGGACCCCTGCAGCCACGGACACTGGTCCCACCCGGGCTGGGCATGCCCGCCCCCTGCAGCCTGCAACTTCACTTCCAGTGGGGCCCATAGTCCCCTCAAGGTGCCTCGGTTTCAGGGTGAGGACAGAGGAGCTGGACCAGGCGCATGACCTGTGGATCAGGTCAAAGGTGGACACTCTGGCAGGGCTCAGTGAATGCTCCCCCTGCGGGACCTGCAGGCACCTCCTCCGGTCTGTGGCCTCACCTGTGCAGTGAGCATCATGTCCTCAGTTCGACTAACGTTTGCTCAGCATCCAATGCCATGCACAGTGCCGGGGCACAGGTCACCGGAGGGGACGCCCCTGCTCCCCCGTGCTCACTGCCCAGCAACGGAGCCGAGCGTGAACACTGGGGTCTCAGACACGCGTGGGCTCTCAGTGGCCGAAGCCCGCACCTGTTGCAGGTGGGGGTGCGGGTGCTGTCTGGGGAGGGTGCTGCCAGTGTCCTCCATCGCGATGGGTGGGAGCATGCAGACGTGTGTGAAGCAACAGGCTTGCACTTCAGGTGTGTGCACTTTGTGGTGTCGTGTGTGTGTGTGTGTGTTTATACTTCAGTGGAAGTAACGGAACAGCGATAAGTGCCACAGAGGAAGATTACTTGTTCCTGCGGAAGCACAATCATGGCGCCGGCACAGGGTGGGCGCCGGGAGAATAGTAGAACCAGGCAGGACACTTCCCTATCCCCTGAGACT
>NW_011889344.1:92428-94074 GCF_000151845.1 Pteropus vampyrus
GCGCGCACTCACGTACCCGTGTGCACACAGGCCCGCACATGCATGCACGCGCCTATGTGGCCCCGCACGCGGCCCGCAGCGCCCCTGCCCTTCTTTCTCCTGCTGCTGCTGTTTTAAAACACAGCCCTTTTCCTGTGGGCCTGACGTCGCCCGGTCACCTGGCTGGCGGCGCCCCCGGCCCACCCCAGCGGCTTCCCCCGGAAGGAGCCGAGTGCTCTGGGAATCGACAAAAAGCCAACGCGTGGGTGCCGCGGGTCCCCTCCCTGCCCGAAGAGGGGACCCGGCTGACGGGCAGGGGGCGGGCCGCCCTCCCCGTCGTCCTCCTGGCTCACTCCCGCGCTCGCCTTTCCCCCAAGTGACCAGAAGGGGGAGCAAAACGGGATATTTCCACGGAATAGATCCGTTCTCTCCTCCGATCGTCCTGCGTCGCGGGAGCAACGTGCCCCGGACGCGCCCGCGCCCTCAGCCGTGCGCGCGCCCGCGCCTGCGCGCAACCGCGCATTTCACAGCGCTAATCAGCGATTTCCACCCTGGACAGCCTCCCCGCTGCTGTGAGTCCGGTCACCTCCTTGGCCCCAGGCCTGCTGCAGGGGCGGCACTGACGGAGGCGAGGTCGTAAATGCACTCCCGCCGTCTCCTTGGCATGAAGACGCCTCTTGCCTGCGTCACCCCTGTGAGGCCCAGCAGCCTCCCAGTGGATCGCCTTTGGTTAAGTGACCCAGAGTCAGTGTCTATAGGTCGGCGGAGATGGGATGATAACTGATGTAGAAAAACATTAGGTACCAGCCCACCCTCCCAGCCCCAGCAAATGAGACGTGGTCCCTGCAGACAAGGGGGACAGAGGCTGCCACAGGCCATGTGCGACGTGTTTGGGGTGGAGGCCGCGGGACTGCTTCCTGGGGACACTGAGGCAGAGCACTGGGGATCCACCCATGCCACCCTTGACTGGACAGGTCACCTGCCCTGAGCCCCCTCCCCTGTGATGTGGACAGTGCTGTTCGTTCACCGGAGGGCAGTGAGGAAGGGCAGAGAGGGGGCCTGGAGGCCGGTGGGTCTAAGACAGTGGACTCTGCTGCCCTGAGCTCTGCTGTCCATGTTGGAGCGAAGCTGCAGACAGACACCGGGAGACCAGCCTCCTCTCCAAGTAAGTCTCACGCGGGATGTCCCAGACGCCTGCAGGTGGGTTGCGTGCTCTGGGGACAGGCTCTGTCTAGACAAAGGCTGCCGAGTTGGCGGCCTGTAGGGTGGTGAGCCGGGTTCTGCAGAAGTGAGGTTTGGCACAGGGTGGGCACCAGGCCTCCATGTGCCAGGAGAGTGCCAGGAGCCAGCTGCTCCTGTCTGGTCCAGATTTGCACAAAGGAAATAAGAAATAAAAGCAAAGTTGCCCTTTTGCCATCAGTGCAAATGATGCCAGGACAGCTTCTGGGCCTAAGTTGCTTGGTCCTCTGCCAGCTCCGTGTACGATGCCCTCGCTCACAGGGGCTCTGGCTTCTGGGGGTGGGGCTGCAGCACAGGGACCTGGCGTGACCCAGGCCGATGCTGCATTTTGTGCCCTCTCCATAAAGCGCGGCCCAGGTGGTGGTGGGCAGGGGTGGGGCATGCTGCAGGGGGGACCCCGTGCTGTGTATCGACTCCAGAGCCACATA
>NW_011889344.1:94124-103557 GCF_000151845.1 Pteropus vampyrus
CCAGGAGAGTGCCAGGAGCCAGCTGCTCCTGTCTGGTCCAGATTTGCACAAAGGAAATAAGAAATAAAAGCAAAGTTGCCCTTTTGCCATCAGTGCAAATGATGCCAGGACAGCTTCTGGGCCTAAGTTGCTTGGTCCTCTGCCAGCTCCGTGTACGATGCCCTCGCTCACAGGGGCTCTGGCTTCTGGGGGTGGGGCTGCAGCACAGGGACCCGGCGTGACCCAGGCCGATGCTGCATTTTGTGCCCTCTCCATAAAGCGCGGCCCAGGTGGTGGTGGGCAGGGGTGGGGCATGCTGCAGGGGGGACCCCGTGCTGTGTATCGACTCCAGAGCCACATACACCTTACACCTGCACACGTCCCATCACACCTGTGTCCACACCCGCCACCAGGTGAGGAGCCTGGAACCCCCGCTCCACTGGGCACCCTAACACTCGCTCTTCCACGGCAGCCATCCGCTTCCTCACCACCTTCACCCTGTGGGGGGGTCTGTGCACAAACCCTTGGTGTGGGGAGAGGGTCTTCTGCCTGGGTCCCTGGTCGCGATCTTGTTCTCTGTGCCTCCTTAAGGGTGTCAGAGCTGCTGCTCTGCTCAAAGGCTCAGCAGCCTTCGACCGCAGCTGCTGCTGGCCACGCGGTCGAGAGGGCCCGCTTCTTCACCCGGCGGGCGATGTGCCTGCTTCCTGTCCCCCGGGCAGATGGTCAGAGGAACACTTCTCCAAAGAGCCCCTGGCCTCAGGCTGGGCCTGACAGTGGCTGTCCCTCCTACGCTACCTGGCCCCTACCCCCTCACCACAGCGAAACCAGCTGCCTGCCCCTTCACCCCTGGCTGGAATAGGGCACAGTGCTCAGAGATACAGCAGCCCTCAGGTGATCGCGAGGACAAAGGCCACACACTGGGGATGTGGGAGCCAAGGGAAGAAGCCTGCTGTCCTGCTATCACCTTCCAGCCTCCAGATCTGCTGCCCCTGGCGACTAGATTGATCTTCCCGGGTTTCTCACTTGGAGCTGAGTGTTTTGCTTCCACACGTGTTACGTAATTCATTGTTGAAATATTTCCACCGACATCCAGTGACTGATGTTCCCTGCGTGTAGAATATAATGTCCGGTGTGTGTGTGTGTTTGTTTCATCTTATTAATTATATTTTGACATCTACGTTTTTTATTGTAAAGCGATGAAGAGAAATTAGAATCCATCTCTATGATTCTGGTTTCCTCCTTTTTCTTGCTACTCAAGCGTTTTGAATCATGTATTTCTTGGTCTGTCATTTCATTACTGGAGACTGGGTGTGCTGAGACTGTCCTTCACTGCACCTGTCATTTTATGAAGACGTTGGCTACTTAGCTTTGCCTTAAATTCTTCCTTGATTCCCCAGTCTGCCTGTGCCCTAAAACAGAATAAAATAAAACCCATATATAGAAAAGAGACTGGAAAATTCACCAAAGTAGTAGCAATAATTCTTTGAATTGAAAAGATAAAAGGATTTTTTTACCTCCTTATTTTCTGCAATTCCCAAATTTTCTATAATGACTACACGCAACTCTTCATAATGGAAAAATAATGCTGAAAAAATAAAATAGAGAAACTCTAGTGTGGTGTTTTTAAACTAACAATGGACGGGAAGCCGATGCAGCACTGCGCTCGGCCTGTGTGGCAGCAGACTCGCGACAGTCCTGTGACATGGGCGTTTCATTGTGGCCAGAATAACTTTTTGTTTGGATTTAATTAACATGCCTTTACTTTTTTTTTTTTTTTTAGTTTTTCTGTAAATGTTTCTACTCACATTTGGGGATATCTACTAAGCAACACGGAATATATGACAGACATGTCCATTGCAGGAAAGAAAGGAGCAGCGCCCCAGAGCCATGAGGCAAGGGTGGCCGCTGGCCGTGTCCCATCCCGGTCTGTCCCAGCACACACTTTCCAGCACAGGTGCTGCATGTTTATCTTCCCTTGAGAGCATAACAGATGGTTTCTGTATTATTACTAAATGCTTTTCACATCGGCCCATGTTTCAATTAGGTAAATGTACTTTAATTTAGTTAACCAAACCAGTCAAAATTTAGATCATTTTTATGCTTTCAGTATTCTAACAGGGAGTGTGTACAAGGCTCTTTGTTCAAGGCGCGATCTGAGCTGGGCTTCTGGAGGTCCAGGTCGCGGCCGCAGCGGCCAGCTCACTCGCCAGGGTTCCAGGGCCTCTGCTCTGGGAGCCGGCCACAGACACGCCCCTGCTAGGACTCAGGCTGGCAGCCTCTGCTGGGGCCAGCGGGAGCCATGCTTCGCCCACCTCCAGGACAGGAGGTGACCCAGCGATGCACAGAGGGATGAGGGGGCTGGAGAGGGGCAGGCCAGGCCAGGCCAGCTGGGGTTCAGCAGGGAGCCACTGCAGAGCTGAAGAGGGCGTGGCCTGGCAGGCTCCTGTGTAGAGCCCAGGTCCGGTTGCAGGTGCAGGTGGATTTGCAGACACAGGTGGAGGCGGGGAGCCCGGAGGAAGCTGTTTGAGCTACAAAGACCCAGGAGGAAACTCAAGGTGGTTTGAGCCAGGCAGTCGTGGGGGTGGAGTGGCAGACCGAGTGGCCAGTTAAGGGTGAAGGTGACAGGGAGGTGTGTAGGGTGACTCTAGGACTCCGGCTCAGGTGACTAGGAGAAACATAACACACAGAAAGCAAACAGATAGGGCCAGGTGGGGAAAAACACATGGGGGTCTGAAGTATCTGTGGCAGTTGGGCCCTTGACAGCTCCGAGCCCTTGCTATGAACACAGGGCCATCACATTTACAGAATTCTGCAGAGCGCCAGCCCAGTGACCGGAAAAGGAGTGCCCTGGAGGTCAGCTGGGGCTGGCGAGCCAGGGCGCGGGGCTGAGCCAGCCGTCTGCTCAGAGGCACAGGTAAGTCCCGGGGTGCGCAGGACTGAGGTCTAGGGTCTGGGGATCAGCCAACCGAGGCTGAGGTCTGGCAAGGGGCAGCTGCTGAGCAGAATGCAGGAAGGCGTGGTCGGGCAGGTGTGGGAAAGGCCCTACCAGAAGGGAGCAGTTCCAGGTGAAGGACACGCAAGCGAGTACAAACAGCTGTCCTAAAGGGCCAGGTGGGAGGGAAAGGCGACTCATCAGAAAAACAGGGAGACGAGGTTTAGGGAACTGCCAGGCCCGGCAGGGATGGGGCGGTGGGCACATGGTGCCCTCCTGAGGCAGACGAGGGCAGTGGGGGGTGGGTGGCAGGTCCCCACACTAGGGCAGCCACGGGGTCTGGGGGCCACGGTCGTGTGCCCAGGAGCAGAGGCCAGGGCACTCTCTGCCTCTGCAACGTGAAGCATCCACACTCTGCTCAGTCTCCCTTCCTGACGTTCACCCGGCGCTGTCCTGCTCTAGTCCCAGGCTCAGAGCGGGGGCGGAGGACGGCCCTGGCCCCCTCAGGAAGGCACTGACTGCCACGCTGCCCTCAGCCCCTCATGGTGGGGTCACCAGGGCAGCCCTCCCTGCAGAGGCAGCGTCTGCAATCACGGGGCACAGTGGCAGGTTCTGCCATTCTTTCTGGCTTTCTGGGGACCAGCTCTTAAATACCAGCTTCGAGATCTCGTCAGGTCGACCTTGTCCTCTCACAAGCATGCACACACACACACACACACACACACACACACACACACACACACGCACGACGCATGCACACCAATCCCCTAGCCCGGCCCGCAGTGAGGATGGAAGTCATGTGACCAGCAGCCTTTCTCTCTGGCCTGTGGAGGGTGTTTGGGGAGTGGCCCCAGGCGGCACACTGGAGTGAAGTTTCTCCCAAGCCCAGCACCTGGGGGTCTTGGTGCCCAGTGCCACGGGGAGCACCTGGGCCTGGCCCCTTATCTATCCCCCCAGAAACAGACAGGGTCACACCAAGCAGAGAGTTTATTGAGGTGCTGGACTGCGGGGAGTTTGCAGCGGCAAAGCAGACGCTGGTGTGGCGGGGTGCGGGGTGGGGCACCCTCCTCCGAGCAAGGTCGAGGGGCTTGGGTGAGCTTCAAGAACAACTCCTAGTGTCCCGAAGGCCCTTCTAGGGAACCCCTTCCTGCTTCCCCCGAGCTCCGTGTGGGGCAGTGTGGGGGTCCCTCTCAAGGGTGGGGTGACCCCTTGAGATTCGCTATAAAAATTAAAATTCCTTTTAAATCACAGGGGCGGGGCAGGAGGGGGCCACCTGGGAGCCTGATGTCACCAATCACCTAGAGCCTCGCCTTCCTCCACACCCCTCCCATCTCTGACCCCAAGGTAAAGAGTGGAGGGCAGAATTTGCAGGCACAGAGGGGCAGAGACAGACGCAGAAAGAGGGGTCAGAGCAGAGTGGAGGTGCGCCCACCCCTGCGGCCCCCACGAGCAAGGCCAGTCCCAGGCATCAGGTGCCACGCGCCCCCAAAGTCCTTGCCGAAGCTGGTGGCCTCTGAGATGCCCAGGCCCCGCCGCGCGGGAGCAGGAGCCGCGGCGGCTACTCCAGGTAGATGTCCTCTGTGGGGCAGGCGTACTCCAGGTGCTCCTGGTAGTACTCCAGGAAGGCGCGGCTGTGGACAGAGCCCCCCCAGCCCTCAGCCACCGGTGGTCCCCACGCTGCCTCCCTCCCTCCTGGGCCGGCCCCCAGTCGCCCCACATGGCACTCCTCAGCCGTCCTGGTCACCACAGGCCCTTCTACTTACTCCCTGGCCTCAGCGCCACATGCCTGCCGACTCCCGGCTCTCCAGCTCCGCTGCCGACCCTGCCCGTGCTCCCGTCTGCGGAACTCCCCAGCCCAGCCCGTCCAGGGCCCCCCGACTGCGCCCAGCCCGCCTTCCCAGCCCCGCTCACCCACCCTCACTCCTGCACCTGCACCCCCCACCCACCCCTTCATTGGTCCCACCCTGGGACTCCACTCACCCCACACTCTGGGCCACGGGCCTCATCGACTCCTGGGAGACAAAGACGTGGCAGGCAAAGCGGCTCAGCAGAGGGTGTTTAGTGATGAAGCCGAAATAGCTGGGGGCAGTCGGTGTGGGGGGCGTCAGAGCGTGGACCCACACCTCAGGCCCCCCACGACTGGGGGAGAAGAGGCCGGAACAGGGGGCTCGGGGACAGTGCGGGGAGGAGAAATGCGTGCGACACAGGATTTCGAGGCGCGAAGGTGTCTTTTTGCATCTGGTCCAAGCACAATGCCAGGCATCGCCAAGGAGTTAGTGACCCACGTTCATTTCTCCATCACAGGATGTCCAGCTGCATCCACCTTCCCTCGAGCAAATGCAGCCGGCCCCTTCCCCTGCCTTCTCGAGGCCCTGTCCCAGCACTTCAGGCCTCACTCGTGCCGTGACATCCCGAGCCTGCCCGGCCCCACCTTTCTGAGCAGCCTCTGATCTGTCAAACCCTCTTCCTGGAGAAGAAACTAGCTCCTGTCTTCCATCTAGTCCCTCCCCAGCTCTCTCTTCAGGCATGCCTTCCCCAAACCCCTTCCTCTCATCCGAGACACAGCGAAAGTGACTACCCGAGTCCCATGGCATGAGCCGTGGCCCCCGCCCCGCCGTGGCCGGTCTGAGCTCCTCGCTGGATGGCGCTGCACGGTTCCTCGCATGAGTGTCACTGCCAATGCAGCGCCCTCGCGTGGTCCGCAGACACGTCACAGCCTTGTCTCAAAGGCCCCCGTGACGGAGCGCATTCAGTCACCACACTTAGGAGCCGCTTACTGAGTGGCCGGTGCCATCCCAAGCACGTTACGTTACTAACTGACCTCAGCCTCACGACAGTCCTGTGACAAGAGGGAGCTAAGGCACACGGGGGTTGGAAACTTGCCCAAGGACATGGCCCGTCTGTGGCAGCCTGTGACCTTAATGGCCACACCCCTCCCTCATCCAAACAGCATGCCCAGCACACGCCTGACCTCCGACCTGCTTCACGATGAAGCCAGTGAACCGCCCACCTGGCACTGTCTCATCCGTGCCTCCTCTCCAGGACAGACTGGGCTGAGTCTGGAGCGACAAGCAGCAGGACCGTCTGGGCTAGGACAGCAGCACCTCGGCCCCTCCCCCGCCACCCCCACTCGACCCTGGGCCACTGGTCTGACTATCTTTCCCTTGGACTTGCACCTTTGTCTAGCCTGGAAGCCTGAGCTTGTGGCGCCCAGTCCCCCTCTCCTCAAACAAGGCTGTTCTTCCTCTCTTGGCAGTGACATCCTTAGCCCACTGTCCACATGGGCTGGGGCTGCCATGCAGACCAGTCCTCATGGTGCCAGAGCTGCCTGCTGTTGGGCCGGAGCCGGGGCACTCTGTCCCAGCCTCCACCCCGCGCAGCATCTGCACAGTGGAGCCCATCACGCCATGTCTGTCCTCAGAGGACAAGCAGCCAGAATGGGCTCTGACGTGCTGACCATCGATCCTGCCCCCAGCCAGCACTGCCAGTGTCCAGATGACACACATGTTGGCCTCGACATCTGTCACCAGCCCCAGCAGCAGCGTCCCACGTCCCACCTGCCCTTGAAGACCTGCTTCCTCCAACACCCCATCGAATCCTTTGGAGCTGCTGGTTGGCCCGTCTGGCTCAGGTTACCTCCCCCAGGACACCGGGACCTGGCAGGCAGGAGTCAGGCTGGGCAGGAAGCCTGTGGCCCCCACCCGCTAGTCACAGTGCTGGCACACTCTCTCCCCTTCCACTCCTGTCTGTCCTCGCTCTGCCTGGCCCTCATCGGCCTCCTGGCTGCAGCTCTCTGCCTGCTCTGAGCTGACACCTCCCTTACAGGTCCCCCCTACGACACATGGCCGCCGTGCTCGCTGTTCTGCGTGGCACGCTGCCTCTCCAGGCTGTCCTCCCCTTCGCTCCATGCTGTCTATTGGTGCATGGGTTGGTATCTGCCCATCACGCAGATGGCACGTCATCCTTGACCCTCCCCCCATGTCAGTGTCTACATCAGGTCAGCCCAGGTCCTGCCTATCCCACCTCCCAAATGCCTCCAGGACACGGCACCTGGATGACCTCAGCAGTGCCTGTCGACCTGACTGTGTCACGCTGCCACCGCATTGCCAGTGGGATTAGTACAAGGTCCTTGGCACAGTCAGAGGGTACAGCACCTCCAGTGGCCCTCCAGCCTCATTCCAGGGACTCCTCAAGACCCTAGTGCCCCTGGCCCACACCCCATCACCAGGGACTCCTCAAGACCCTAGTGGCCCTGGCCCACACCCCATCACCTACCTGCCTTTCGAGGCATCCAGAGTGGTCTCAGTCGCCTCCCAAAGCCCAGGAGAAGCCCTCCCCCCCGAGTCTCCTCACTGGAGCCCTGTGCAGATGCCCACCGGACCCCGCAGATGCTCCTAGCACTCACTTGTCTGTGCGTCTGCCTGTCTGCCCCCCACGCCAGGCAGGGGTCTGTTGGGTCCATGCCTCCCCAGCCTAGAGCGGCTGCAGGCGGGCCTCTCGGGGAGGTGGGGTGCAGGCTGTGTGGCAGCCTCATGCGCGGGGGCCTCTGGGGATGACAAGGTTCTTACCAGCTATTGCGGGGGTGGCAGCCGCAGAAGGAGATGTTCTTCATCTGGAAGAAGTGGCTGCAGCGCTGGAACTAGTGTGGGCGCGGGGTCAGGAGGGGGCCGCCTGGGGCCACCCTGCCGCCCCGCGCCCCCCTCAGCCAGATCCTCCCCGGCCTCCCCTGCGCCTCAGGCGCCAGCCACACGCCCACCTCGGGTCCGCCACTTAGGCTCAGCTTGACCCCCCGAAGAGAAATCTCCAGGTCACAGGAGGCCGGAGGGCGCAGGTGGACGGTCAGCTTCCGGGCAGTGGCGATCTGGGGAAGAGGCCGGAGGGGAGGGGATCTCAGGGGCACACAAGGCCCCACTTTCTCCCCTGCTAGAGCATTCAAGACACATTCGACAGCCCTTGGCACGGGTCCTGGAACGTGCCACCAGGGTCCTGGCCGTCCCTCGGTCTCAGGACTAGCCAGCCACCTCTCGGCACTCAGGCTGCTTCTCTTCCGTTCCCGCTGCCAGGACCACAGCCTCCATGCCCCCCACCTCCTCGCTGCCTGTCCTCCCGGGAGCTAGAGCTCAGGTGCCGGGCTGTCCTGCTCCTTCCCACTCCATCACAGGGCCAGCAGGCGAGCAGGTGCTCCCGCCCCCTGCCCCCCAGTCAATGACCCAGCGAGCGGACGGCTCCGGGAGGTTCCGTGGGAGACGGTCTTGATTTTTAGGCAAGAGAGAGGGAGAGGCCAATGGGCAGCTGGGGGACGCACTGAACACACCAAGAGACCCCGAGGTGATGGGGAACAGCTCTGCCCAGGCTTCTGAATTAGAGCGGGGGGGCTGCCCCCAACGCCCCCCGACCTTCTGTGGAGGTCGGAGTCCACAGGGCTGCGGCGGGCCTGCCTCCAGACTGACCTTCTGCATGGCCGCGCACAGGATGCCATTGCCCTGGTGACAGGGCACCTCCACGGAGCCCAGGAACTGCACGGCGAAGCGGTCCACCCAGCAGGGGCTGCGCTTGCTCCCTGGGGGTCACAAGGGGCTGGGTCAGCCGTGTGGGTGGCCTGGGGTGCCAAGACGCCCCCTGGAGGCCGGTCTCACCCAGCAGCTCCTTGGCGGGGCCGGGCACCGCGTGTGCGTAGAAAGCGGGAAACACTCCGCGCTCCCCCGTGCGCATGTTGAGCCCGCGGAACCAGAAGCCGTCCTCCTCCGCCTCCACCAGCACCGGGTCGTCCACATCCAGCTCCAGCTCGTCAGGGTGGCGAGGGATGAACCTGAGATCGGGCGGGGGGGGGGGGTGGTCATATTCAGGGACAGGACTGGCTGGGCCGTGTGCACCAGTGACCCTAATGTCCGCAGACTGCAGTTGGGGTCCCTGGCGTCTGGGGGAGGCGAACCTGAAGACCGCCCTGTGAGTTTGCTCTCTCTCCTCCCCGTTGACCAGGCAGGAAAAAAGGCCGAAGGACTCAGTGCCTGAGGGACAGAGAGAGGGTGGGGGAGACAGAGACTCAGAAAGCGGGGAGCAGCACCTGCAGGCCTGGCCGGTTCTCCTCCCCTCGCAGCTGCGGGGTGTCCTGACTCAGAGAGGACGCTCAGCAGCCCCCGCCCCTCCGTAGCCCACTGGGGGTGTGAGGAAAGCCGCAGGCTTCTTCCTGGATAAAGAAGACAGTGCGCCCACCCCCAGACCCTCGGACTGCCCTGGGCACCCTGAGTCACTGCGTGGGGCTGCCCCCGCCCCCCCCACCCCCACGCACTCACTGGAGGACCGAGATGTGCTATTGACAAAGACGTTGAGGAACTTCTTGGAGAAGGTGAGGTCGGGGCTGTCCGGGGAAGCGGCCTCCGGGCCCTGACCACCGTCCAGCAGCGCGGCGCCTGCCTCGTCCTCGCTGGCCTCGCTGGCCTCGCCACCACTGTCCTCCTCACTGTCGTCGCCCAGGCCCGCGCAGCGCCGCAGGCTCACCAGCTCCAGCTGCGTGTGCTCGTC
>NW_011889344.1:104432-106936 GCF_000151845.1 Pteropus vampyrus
CGGCCCCCACTGGAGCCGCTCCCCAGGTCGGCCTCGATGCCTGGATCGGAGGAGGGCGAGGCCCCACCGGGAGCCGGCGGTCCGCCAGGCCGGTTCCCTTCACGGTCGCCTGGACCCACAGGCGATTGTGCTCCGCAGGGACCAGCAACCGCCGGTAGCTGGGGGGCAGGCGGCTCTGTGGAGCAGGGAGGGGGTGCTCAGCCAGCCCGCCCCCTCCCCTCCTCCCTCCCTGGCCTCCTGTGCCCACCCACCATACCCTGCTCACCTCTGAGAGACTCCTGAAGGGGTGAGTGCAGCACTGTCTCCGGCCAGGAGGCTGGGGGCGCTGGTGCAAAGCCTCCATTGTTGTTTAGAGAGTCCTGGGGAGGCGGGTTGACAAGAGCAGCACTAAGGTGGGGCTCTACCCTCAGGGGCAGAAGGGCAGGTGCCTGGGCCTGGGCTCGCACCTGGGCTCCCAGTGCAGTCAGGTGGAGAGTGGTAGGCCGGTACTTGTGGGGCTCCTCCATGGCGGGGGAGGGGATCAGGGGCTCCTGGGTGAGGGCCTTGGAGCCAGGGCCTCCGCCCTCTTCACCCCCCACTTCTCCTTCCTCCTCCTCTTCCTGGTCCTCATCCTCATCCTCATATTCATCCTCGTCATTGTCATCAATCATCTCAAACTCCTGGAGATCATTCTGGAAGGAGCAGATGGGGTGCGGCTGCTCCGAGCGCCCCAGAGAGAGGCCGTCCTGCAGGAAGGGGACACAGGGCAGAGCTAGGCAAGAGTGCGGCGTGGTTTGGGGATCCAGATGTCCGGAAAGGGAAAAGCAGGAAGCTCCAAGTCAAGAAAGAGAAGCCTCCCACTCACTCCGCTCCCCACCAGAGCAGTCTGGGTTTTTAAAATGTTCTTAAGACACACAGGCTCATTCCAGTTCTCGGTAAGAGCCCCAGCTCCTAAGCCTGGGAGACAGAGATCCTCAGAGTGGCCCCAACCCAGCTGCCAGCCTTGTCTCACCCCTGAACCCCATCACATTCGACACCGGTGCTCTCCACGCAGCTTAACGCGATGCGCATTCTTAGGCACAGCGTTCGGTCTGCTCCACCACCAAGCTGCAAGCCCCGCCAGGGCAGGGGTCCATATTGAGCACGGTGTACCCCACTCCGAGAACAGGACCCACCCACACGGATGCACAGGAAGTGTGGAAAGGGTGCAGGGAGGGAGAGACAGCCGGCACCCAGACTCAGCAAGCCCGAACAGCCCAAGGCCTCCCACACAGCTAATCCCACAGGGGCCTTCCCTGTCCTCCCTTCCTCCCTCTCTTCTCTGCCCAGGCCCTGCTAGCCTTCCCCGAGGGCATGGTTGTGTGTCATTTCCACTGGGAAGTCTCCCTGACGGCCTCAGTCTTGGTGGGTTCCCTTCCCCCTCACTGCATCCTATGTCCTCCAATTAGACTCTGGTCCTTGACACTCAGGCAGCCACGGCCTCTTACACATCTTTCTCCCCTATGAGGTTATAAACTCCTGAGGACAAAGGCCACTCCTGTCCTGCTTTCCTCCCAAGCACCTAGAAGCCCCCAGCACTTGCCACGTGGCTGCCGCTCTGAAGCGTTCTTGAATGAATGGGAACAGACGTGTGGGGGGGAGGGGAGGGGAAGAAGCAGGAGACGGAGCAGAAGGGCTTCCAGACTGGACACTGGAGGAAGAAAGGCGCAGGCAGGGCCGGGGTTGGGGAGGAGACGGGTGGAGAGGCAGCTGGAAGGGGTCAGATCTTTCTGAGAAGCGATCTGCGGACACAGGGCACCTGAAGCACCAGCAAACCCCCACTCCCCCAAGCGAGCCCACCGATGGGGGCCAGGTGAGGACTGCTGGTGGAGGGCTTCAGTCTGTTAAAAAGGGGTTTGATATCCAGGCAGACTCCAGGCCAAGAGGCCTTGGGGGAGGGTCACCCAGAGGACTTCTCGTTTCCAGACTGAGCTAGGATCCACCCCAAAACCCCGGCACCCACCAAGCAGAGCCTGTGCGAGAGCCTTCTGTGCCCAGCCCTCCCACCTTCTCACAGTGGTCCGAGTCATAGCTGAGGCCCAGGCCACAGTCGTCGGTGATCTCAGACAGATCCTCATCGTCAAATTCTTCCAGGCTTATGTCTTGGGGAGGCCTGAAGAGGAGACCAGGTCGGAGAGCAAGGACAGGGCTCCTGAGAGACCCAGCACCCTTGGGTGCCCTGCCTGGGTGCTGGTCCTGAGGAGACTCAAAGGGAGACTCTGCATCTCCTGGGCCCCAGCATCTCCACAGCCCCCAGCTTCCAGACCCGCATCTTGCTGTCACTGTGAACCCTTAGCTCTGTTTCCAGTGGGGTCCCCCCACAACTGGAGCCATGACCAGCCCAGAGGGACTGCTTGTTCCCTCAAGCCTCCTCCCAGCTCTCCTCCGTCAAAGCCAGCAGCTTCTCCTCCCTCTGCTCTGCTCCAGGCCCCAGTGGGTCACAGCCTCAGCCTCAGGGGAGTCCTGCTGAGCAGAGCAAGGGGGGA
>NW_011889344.1:108036-210230 GCF_000151845.1 Pteropus vampyrus
TTTTTTTGGGGGGGGGCAGGTGAGAAGCGGATTGGCGGGGATGGGGGATCAGGTTCGTGTACAAGAAGGTCTGTGGGTGGGGACAGATGAGGCTGGCGGCTTTCAATGAGGAGCCTGCGGAGGGCAAGTCGGAGGAAGGCAGCAGTCTGGGTTCGGAGACCTCTGGTTAACTGGGCTTTGGGGGCGCAGGGGCTCCTGGAGAGGTGAGTGCGGCCCCGGGGTCTGCGCTGACGTCTCAAGGAGTCAGAAGAGTTGGGGATCCAAGCCTGGGTCCGAGGTGACTCAGGCCGAGGCTGGGCGGGGCGTGGAAAAGGGCCGGAGGAGCTGTCCGCCTTTGGGTGCTGACCGGGGCTTGGGGAGCTGTTCCACAAATGGGTGCTGACCGAGGCTGGATTCGGGATGGACCAGAAAGATGCTGACTGGAGCTAAAACTGAACTTGCAGCACGCAGCACAGGCTACGCAGGCTGCACAGAGGCATTGACGGACAGTGGATGACGTTCTAGCCCTGACGCTGTGTTCATTCAATTCGGAAGATTTTCTTGAGCTCCAACTACGTGGCTGGCTCTGTTTAGGGTGTGAGCTGTGTGGGGAGAGCGATGGCTGAAACCAAGCTCGAGAGTCAGATCTGGTCAGGGTCAACTGGCGCCGGAGCGGGGAAGAGCGGGTCTCGCGGGTCTCGGCTCTAAGGACGACCGGTAGACACAGGTGGGAGGGGCAGGTTAGAGGGGCTGGAGCTTCAACAGGGGTACAGTGAAGTTGTCCTTTTTCCTTTGAAGGAATTTATGTGCCCTGACCTTTCTTTGTAAATTATCTCTGCGGAGAATTATTTCTGAGGGAAGGGTGGGGCACTGGAGTGACTAGTGACTGGAAACCACGGGGCAGAAGGAGCTGGGGCACGTTGGCAAGAGCAGCAGCACTCCCTGGGTGGCAACCCTTCCAGCCCGGAGAGAAGGCCTATGGCCAGGAGCAGGTCATTCCCTGTTTTGTGCCCCAACCACAACCCATATTTTATCTCAACTATAGTGGTTTCTAAGAATGGCATTCAGTTTATGTTTCCCTCCCTGGTAACTGAGAGCCGCAGGAGAGCAGAGATACCATCTTCTCCATCTTTGAACCTTGAGCTCCAACCACATTGCCTGGCACAAAGCAGATGCTTGGCAAACATGTGGATGAATGAATGAGAGGGCTTACGGGGTCTCCCAGGTCTGGAGCATTAAGTCCTTGTCCATTTTAAGAGCACCGTGGTTGGCTGGGTTAAACCCCCTGAAAGCGAAAGTGGAATGCTGAGCCGTCCTTGGATTTCTGCGTTAAACTCTAAGTGATCGGAGTGAATTTACAAAAATAAACCGTTGAATTTCATTAGCTGATATTTTGTTGGGACTTTTGTATACATTCTTGTAAGGGAAATTGACATGTAAGTTGTTAATTTTCTTGAGCTATTCTTATCATGTTATAGCCTCATGTTTGAACTTCTTTAAAACATAGTCACTGCATAAATTTAAAAGAAGCAATATGTTACAGAGTTTAAAACATACGTGTAAGTAAAACAACAACAGTACAAAGGATGGGAGAAGTAAGTGGAAATCTACGATTATAAGGTTCCTATACATGATAGGACAATATTATTTGAGGGTAGACTATGATAAGCTAAAAATTCACACTACGAACCCTAAAGAAAACACTTTAAATATCACGAAGAGATAGCTAATTAGCTAAGAGTAAATGGAAAGGGGAAATGGAACACAGGTAAAGATGAGACAAATATAAAACGAATAGTGAGGTGGTCGATTTAAACCCAACGACACAATAATTACATTAGATGGAAGGGTTCTAAACATTTAAACCAAAAGCCATACTGCATAAAAAGGTAAGACCCAACTGCAGGCTGTCTGGAGAAATAAATTTAATACAGAAACAAAGACAGGCTGAAAATAAAAGGCTGGAAGGGAAGATAGGGATCAGTGACTAGGAAACGAAGAGCAGAAACCAGTGAAATAGAAAACGTACAAATAATTGAGGAAAATCAATAACTCCAAAGCTGGTTCTTTGAAAAAGTTAGTAAAATTGATAAACCTCTAGTTAGATTAATCAAGAAAAAAAGGGGAGGGAGGAAACATAAATTAGGAATGAAATCAGGAATATTGCTAGATTCAACAGCTACTAAAAGAGTAAGAAAAAGTATTATGAGCAAGCTTTGCCAAGAAGTTTTACAAATTAGGTTAAATAAACAAATTCCTTGAAAGACCCAAATTACCAAAGCTGGAACCAGAAGAAAGAGAAAAATCTGAATGGCCCTGTAGGTACTGAGGAAATTGAATTTCCAATTAAAAACCTTCCCACAAAGAAAACAAAACTCCAGACCCAGATTGTTTTACTGGTGAATTCTAACAAATGTTTAAGGAAGAGAGTGTACCAATGCTACTCGAACCATTTCAGAAAGCAGGAGGCAGGGACTCGTCCCTGAACTCATGTTCTGGATCCAGAATTAGTAATTGTGGTAATTTGGGGGAAAACTGTATTGCCGAAGAAACTGCAACCCTAGTTTGCCCAAACCCGTGGCCTTTTGACTCCGAAAGTCTCCCCACAAAAGCCAGCGGGCATTCAATCCCACAGAGAGAGCTGCTGGGCCTCCAGGAAGAGCGCCTTCCGCTGCCCTCCTCAGCGGGGACATGAGGCGTGACAGACAGCATCCCCGGAGACAGAGCCAGGAGCTGTCAAAACAAGGAACTTCCTGTCCTGCCAGAGAAGGGATCTTCACTGTTCTCGCTTGACCGCGGGCCAGGAGGAGACTGCTCTGCGTCCCCGAGCCACCTCTTCTGGGTGGGGGGTTTTACTGTCTTGATCCTCTTCTTACTCTCCTATTGTAGGTTTGGGACACCAAACATTTTCCGTCTACAAGTCACTGAACATACAAACTGTTGTACACGGACTATGTTAGGGGATGATAAACATCTTTTCATGTTTACATTGCAGGACCACGAGGACGGACCTTTTGGAACAGATGGCATGTAGCTCAGAGAACCTAAACTTGAAGCTGAATGCAACGTTCACAACGGTCCTTTTGAGGATAAGGGGCGTGCGCTCCATATGCAGGATAGAGGGTGCATGGAGGTACGGACTGTCAAGGCAGTGGACGAGGCCGGAAACTGCTCTTGTCTCCCAGTATCTATTCTCCTGTTCCCCCATCATTTTAGAAACCCTGATTTTAATTGGCCAGTTAGCCCTCTACAGTAAACACATTCGTTCATCTCTCCTGCAGTTGGTGGCACGTGCCAGCTCCCGGTACATCCTCCCCTTACAAGACTGCTGGCACAGGCACTGGATAGTCTTTTTCAGCCGGTCCTTACCCTTGCTGGCGAAAACCTGGAAGCCCTTGTCGGAGCAGTCATCTGGGATGCTGAGGTAGCCCTAGGACACAGAGACAGAAAAAGATAAAGGAAATCTGGACCCATAAGGACGTCATGTAATACAGCCACCGTTCGGTCGCGAGACTGGCTACCTCTAAACCTTTACACGAGGTAAATAGTCTTATCTCATGCAAACTGCATCAGACGGCACAGGTGGCGCACTGGGCAATTTCAGTGAGCTCACTTAGTGCATTCCCTGTGTTCAACCACACGCAGCATCACTAAAATTTCCCTTTTAAATAAGTCACTGTTATTATGGCTCTTTGTGATTCATGGCCAAATATTATCCTAAATGCTACAGAGAATAGAGAGGAATAACCAAAATAAGGTCTGTGGATTCCTGGAGTCTCCAAAGGTCAGCGAGGTCAAAATTATTTGTATAGTACGAAGATGCTATTTGTTCTCCATTGCGTGTCGATGAGCGAAAGCAGTGTGGGCCAAACTGCAGGTTCCATGGCACAAATCGAGGCTGTGGCACCAAACTAACAGTCATGTCGATTCCTTACTGCCTGGGGGAGGAAGCAGCTTCATTTAAGGATAAAATACTTTTTATTTAAGAAAAAATGAAAATTATTAATTTTATTAAGTTCAATGCTTAATACTTAATATTCAGGGTGATGACATAAAGCACTGCAGACCAAAATACAATAGGTGTCACAACTAATTACACAATTGTTTAAGTTGGCAGCTGAACTAGCCACTTTTTTTCATGAAACACTATTTTTACTGGAAAGAAAATTGACAAACTATGGTTATTCTGACCAGGGTATTTGGCAGAAAATTTCGTTACTTCAAAGAAAACAGCTAATAGTATTTGTTGCTACTGATAACATTTAAGCTTTGAAGCAAAAATCAGAATTTTGGAAAACCGGAGCTCGGCGCTGTGAGCTTAAAAGTTTCCCAGTATTTAAATATGTTTCTGATGAGGTTGCCGGTGATATAATCAAGTGTGATTTTTTTGATATTATATAATAAAGTGTATCAAAATTCAGAAGATCTACATCACTCAGTGAACCAATATTTTCCAAGTGACTGATGAATGCATAACATTTCATAATTTTTCACGAGCGGAAGACCCCTTCGCCATGTAAGGGACATCAATGGATTTTAATATAACAAGACACAGAGGGTCCTTGATATGGTTTCAGATTCTAAATTGCAACTAGTTGGTAAGAAACTACTTCTTGTCCAGTCTTGGAGGAGTGTCAGCGAAGATCCACAATTATCTGAAAAACTGTTGAAATGTTTCCAACTACAAATATATGTGAGGCTGGATTTTCTTCATATATATCAACCGAAACAACATACTGCAAGAGACTGAGTGCAGCAGTAGGTATGGAGGACCAGCTACCTTCATCTAAGTCAGACATTAAAGAAACCCGCTAAAAAATGTAAAGACAATGCCACTATTCTCATGAAGTTTTTATTTTATGAAATAGTTATTGTTATAAGACATAAGTTATGTCAACGTGTAAAAATGGTCCCTAAAAGATATCAGGTCCTGATACCTGCACCCTAGAAACGTGACCCTATTTGGAAAAAGGCTCTTTGTAGAAGTGATTAAGTAAAGGATTCTGTGATGAGATCATCCTGGATTTTCCAGGTTGACCCTAAATGTTGACCATGGAGGCAGAGACGGGAGGGAGGCAGCACACGCTAAGGAATGGCTGCAGCCACTAGAAGCTGGAAGAGGCAGGAAAAAGTCCCCTCGAGCCTCAAAGGGAGGGCAGCCATGTTGACATCCTGACTTCAGCCTAGTGATACTGATCTCAGACTCCTGGCTCCAGAACCGTGAGCGAATCAATGTCTGCTGGTTTAAGTCACCAAGGCGTGGCCCTTGTCACAGTGGCAGTAGGAAGCTAACAGTGACCCAAGACTTCGACCTAACCCGGTTGTCATTCAGTCACAGCATACAGATGCTGACTGAAGTCATGGGCACAAATGAGGCCACTCAGGGTTCACAACCCTCACACACCCAACACTTACCAAATGCTGACACCCCTTCACTGTCCCAAAAAGAAATTCACCACATAATCTACCTCACCCTCCTCTAAATTAACACAATGAGCTAATGGAGGGAAACACGGAGAAGACTGGCAGCCAGGCCACAAACACAATTCCACTCCAGCAGCCCCACTTCGACAGCGCAAGCCACCAACGCCAAGGACAGAAGCTGGCTCACAGCCACCCACCCACTTTGTTCAGGACCCCCTCTGCAGTGCGTGTCAACATGAGGTCTCGGTGGATCACACTGTGACATAGCAGGAGAGTTAAAACAGTCTTGAAGCAAGACAATAAATGTTTGGCTGTCCTTCCCATATAAATGCGAACTGATTTTGGAAATTTACCCTTGAAAAGCGTGTTCACCACATCAATAATCGCATGATCAAGTGCCAGACATGCATTAACCGGTTTCAGCAAAGATGTCTCATCTGACCTGGCTGTTGTGACCGGGAATACTCCTTGGCTGTTTGGTGGTCAGCCATCATTTACTTGACCCCATCTGGATTCTGCAGGGTTCATTCAGGTGAACTGAAGTGGATGTCCTGGGGACCTTCTCTCTCACTGCCATGATTCTTCTTTCATAGGCCACGGACCCCTGTGCAGACTTTGCCCACAGCGAGCTGTCATCACCCCAAGTGTGCACTGGGGCCACAGAAGTAAGTGCAGGGCTTTCTCGCCTGACTGAGCCCTCACTCTAACCAGTGGCTCATGATGCTTCAGGTACCCGGCACAGCGTTTGCTCAGACCCTGTACCTAACAGCCCCTGAATGGCCTGGATAGTTCCCTTTCCAAAGTATATCAGTTACTTTGATAAGCAGCTCTAGGTCCCTTTGGGAAAGTGTTGGAAGAATATTTTTGGAGATATTTACGGGGACATGGTAGGGTCCTTCCTCCAAGGGACCAAGCCTCCCTTTCAACCAGTGAGCTGTGGGTCTCAGCACTGGCTCAGATTTAAAGACACAAGGGTCAGGGCCCCACCATGAGAGCCGATGGTTGCCTTCCGGTCACCAATTCTTGACTTCTTTCCGGTTATTCAGATCAAAGACTACCACGGTCCTTAGGCACTGCCACAAACACATGTAGGTCAGGTCATCTTGGTTGCCACTTCAGCCTGGGACAGCAGCAGAAATGCAGGAGGCATTCCTTAAGGTGGGACCCCAACCACGTGCGGAGGTGGGCCAAGGACAGGGATGCTGCCCCAGGTGTCTGCTCCAAGGTGCGAGCCCTTCCTCCCGGGTTGGGTGTTGCAGTGGTTCCGGGTCTGGAGACAGGATGGTGGTGGAGCGGAGAACGGAGACGTCAGTTTCAAGCAGGGCGACAACAGCCTCCTCTCAGAGGTGCACGCCAACTGACAGGGAGTCTCTGCTGCGATTAGGAATGCAAAATACTTAGCGTCACTGGAATTATGGAATTATCCCAAAGGTCCCAATCTTTCATTCACAGTAGGTGTTGATTCGGCACCTACTAAGTGCCGCACGCTCGCCACCTCCCTCAGGTGCGACCCACGCGCCGTGACTCTCTTCCTTGCCGACTGCCGTGAGGGGCTCCCGCCCTGGTGAAGGCCCCCAGCCCTGGTGAAGGCCCATCTTCGCGGACCGGCGCCCTCCCCGGGACACCCGCCCCCGAGCGCTCGGGCCACCTGGATCCCGCGGAGCCGCCCGCTTGCGCGCGCCCGGGACGCGCCCCCGCCCACGTGACGCCCGCGCGCGCCCAGCCGCTCACGGCGCTTCTGATTGGCCCACGCCGTTCCCTCCTCCCGGTCCGGCCCCGCCCAGAGGGCACGGCGCAGACGCGCTGGCGTTGGCCTCCCTGGGTCACAGAGAGAGCCGAGCGGCGCCGCGCAGGGCCGAACAGAGCCGGAGAGACTCGAGTGCGACCGGAGAAGCGCCGGCGGCCGGAAGCGGAGCCGAGCGCAGCCGGAAGGAACCGAGCCCCTCCGAACGGGCTGCGCGCGCAGGGCGTTGGGCTCCGCGCAGCCCGCGCGATGGCGGCGGAGGGCACGTCTCCCGGCGAAGATGGGGCTGTCGGCGGCCGTTCGGCTCAGGACAGCTTGCGGCAGTCTAAGTGCCCGGCCGCGGCCCCGAACCGGCGGCGCGGCTCGGCACAGTCGCGTGACGCCGAGCGCCGAGCCCACCAGTGGTGCCGGGAGTACCTGGGCGGGGCCTGGCGCAGAGCGCGGCCGGAGGAGCTGAGGGTTCACCCCGTGAGGTGGGAGGGCAGGGGCAGGCGCTTCGGTGCACGGGACGGGGTCGGGGTGGGATGGCCCTCCGGACACTCAGCGCGGCCTGGCACCGGGCCGGGGTTTCGGACGGCGGGCTGAGCGCGCCCTCGTGTGGGTCTGCAGCGGAGGCCTCAGCAACCTGCTCTTCCGCTGCTCGCTGCCGGACCACCTGCCCAGCGTGGGCGAGGAGCCCCGGGAGGTGCTGCTGCGGCTGTACGGGGCCATCCTGCAGGTGAGGAGGGAGCGAGGGTGCAGTAGCCGGTGGCTCTAGGACTTGTCACTTAGGTGTAGCAGGTGGTTCTGGCCCCGAAGTACTTGAGGACGCTGAGGCTTAGGGGCAAGTCACTTGTCTGTTATTCCATGAAAGCTTGTGCTCTGGAGCCTCCAGACTATAGAACAGGAAGTCCCAGCTGTGATGGCAGGACAAAGCCTTCCGTGCGTTGGCGCCGCGTTGCCTCTGGCCTCGTGGCCCCTGCCCCTTGCCGTCCTTCTTCCTTCAGGGCGTGGACTCCTTGGTCCTGGAAAGTGTGATGTTCGCCATCCTTGCGGAGCGGGCCCTGGGGCCTCAGCTCTACGGAGTCTTCCCAGAGGGCCGACTGGAACAGTACATCCCAGTGAGCCCAGCCCTGCCCTGCCCGAGGGACCTCCTTCCCCCAGCCCCTCCCCGCTCCCAGTGTCTGCCCCACATCCCTCACCCCAGGTAGGGAATTTCCCCTATCCCTTCCCCTGCCTGCCCCAGCCCCCTCACCACCCTGATAGGTTCCTGGGTGCAGAGCAGGCCACTGAAAACGCGAGAGCTTAGAGAGCCCGTGCTGTCGGCAGCCATCGCCACGAAGATGGCCCAGTTCCACGGCATGGAGATGCCTTTCACTAAGGAGCCCCACTGGCTGTTTGGGACCATGGAGCGGTGAGTTTGGGGTTCCCGCACACCGCACTAAGCCCTCATGCTGGCATTTACTACTGGGCTGTGACTGTGTCCATGACTGTCCATCTGAGCAGTTGAGTGGTGGATCAGGTGTCCCAGCAGCTAGCGTTGCCTCTCACAGGACAGACTTCCAAACATGTGCCAGGCAGGTCATACAGTGACAGAAAACCGGGGGCAGAGAGGACAGGGGTGCACAGGGCTGGCAGAATGAGTATGTCCTACTCTCTGGACTTCAGGTATCTAAAGCAGATCCTGGACCTGCCCGCGCCAGGCCTCCCGCAGATGAACCTGTTGGAGACGTACAGCCTGAAGGATGAGATGGGCAGCCTCCGGTGAGCGCGGGCAGGACAGGGTGCACAGGCGGTGCTGCCAGGAGCGCACGGCGTCCTCCCCAGGGCTTGCGGGCTTGCCGAGCAGCTTCGACCTTCCCCTGGTCACTCCTGCCCATGTCCCCCCTGCAGGAGGTTGCTAGAGTCCACCCCCTCACCAGTGGTCTTCTGCCACAATGACATCCAGGAAGGTAGGAGAAGTCATGCATGTCTCCCGGCCTAAAGTGAGGGGCAAGAGGGCCCTCGAGTGACCAGACCTCACCGCATTCCCCCAGGGAACATCTTGTTGCTCTCAGAGCCAGAAAATGCTGACAGCCTCATGTTGGTCGACTTCGAGTACAGCAGTTACAACTACAGGTGCGGGTGGGGGGCCGCCCCCCATGGAAACAGACCAGGCCTTCATCTCTGCCTCCTGCCGCCCAGGGGATTTGGGCACCGAGCAGCTGCCTTCTTCCCCTAGGGGCTTTGACATTGGGAACCATTTTTGCGAGTGGGTTTATAATTACACTCATGAGGAGTGGCCTTTCTACAAAGCGCAGCCAGCAGACTACCCCACTCGGGGACAGCAGGTATGTGGGCCAGAGGCCGGGGAGCGGGACCTGGCCTGTGAGGGAGGAGGAAGGTGAACTCTGGAAGGAACGGTGAGAAGGGGTGTTAACGGAAATGCCCCAGAGTCCCCTGTTGACTCTCATCTGTTGATCTCAGCTCCATTTTATTCGCCATTACCTGGCAGAAGTAAAGAAAGGTGAGATCGTCTCCCAGGAGGAGCAGAGTAACCTGGAAGAAGACTTGTTGGTCGAGGTTAATCGGTGAGGAAAGATGGCTGGGGTGGGCTGGAGCAGGGTGCAGGAGAGAGGCTGAGGGAAGGGCAGACAGATGCCAGTGTACAGTGAGGATTGGGGGTGGGGACGAGGGCTGAGGCTGCCAGGGACTGCTTGACAGTGAGAAGAAAGATCAGGTCAGAGTGGGGTCAGGCGGACAGGGGAGAAGCTAGAGCTTCGGGGTCTGGGTGATGCCAGGTATGCTCTGAATCCCCCTGCTCGCCCTACCCCTCAGGTATGCTCTGGCATCCCATTTCTTCTGGGGTCTGTGGTCCATTCTCCAGGCATCCATGTCCACCATAGAATTTGGTTACTTGGTGAGTAACCCAGATAGGTGAGTTAGGGGGCGGCGGGGGCGTAGCAGAGGCCTCGTGTCCACCAGTAAATCTGTGGGCAGTCCCGGGAGGCCGCGGGCAGACTGAGGGGCCTGTGGGTACTAGTCCCAAACCTTCTCACCAGCATGGGGTGGCTTTCCTCCCCAGGAGTACGCCCAGTCTCGGTTCCAGCTCTACTTCCAGCAGAAGGGGCAGCTGACCAGCTTCCACCCCCCATCCTGACTCTCCACCACCAACTCCTCGGGTCTTCCGGGAGCCTCCAGGGCAGGACCTTGGAGTGCAGGGCAATGAGCAGAAGGCCCTGGGGCCTGGGCTGAGCCCCCAGTGACATGGGTGGAGGAGACTGACCTCTCCCTGGCGAGCGGTGGGAGCCCTTTGGCTGTGTACCTTAAGTCAATAAACGAGCTTCTTTCACACCTGTTCTAGTCCTGCTTGCTGCAGCAGAAAGTGCCAACCGAGAATGCAGGCAGACTGACAAAGTGACCACGGCTCCCAGCCTGTTTCCCCCCCGAAAAGCATGGTTTTTCAGTGCTCTGGGTTTGAGTGGTTAAAGGGTCCATTCTGCCAGTCAGAGCCTCCTGCCCTCCCCACTCCCTGGCTCCAGCTTAGATGTGATAAAAACTAGGTCTGGTGGCAGACTGAGGAGTAATGGGGTATGAAGACGGCCCTGGGAGGGGAACTGGCCACTCCGTGCACTGGGGATCCGGACAGGCAGCACAGCTGACACACCGATGACCTTTTCCCTACATTTGGCTATTTTTAGCTCTAGTGCCAGCAACCTCATGTGAAGTCTTTCCCACCCCCAGCCCCCAAGGGCCCAGGCCTTACAGCAATCTTCAGCTTGCAGAAACCCAGCCCTCCCACCCCAGGAAGTCGACCCCTTGGAGGGGAGGGGATTCTAGTCGCCGCCCCGCATGTTTTCTCAACCCAAATTTGGGAGAGGGTGTCAAGTTCCCTGGGAGGGCGGGGCAGGGTGGCTGGTCTGAAGGACGTGGGGACACGGGCCAGACCGACTGTCCCCACACGCGGACAGGAGTGAACGTGAGCGGTGAGTGGAGTGGAGTGGGGGGCAACACAGGGCTACCTGCCCGGCCCGGAGTGCAGTGCGGGAGCGAGGACGGGGCCGGGGTCCCAAGCGGTCGGGGCTGGGGGAACCCGGAGCCGGCCGTGCTCTAGAGGAAAACGCTCCCAGAGCACCTCTCAACCCCATCCCGAGGCCGCCCTTCGCTGCCCTCGGATATTCTGACGCTTACGAGGCCTTGACCCCTTCCCGACCCCTACACCATTTGTCGGGGAGCCAGCTCGGAACACCGGCGCGAGGGTTCTCGGGCCGTTAGCTGGGCTGGGTAGCCGGGCAGCGATGGCCGGGCCTGGGGCGCTGCGGGGGCCAGGAGGCCGCTAGCCGGGTGGGGGCAGCGGCAGGCCGGGGGCGGGCCCTCAGCAGGGGGCGGGGCCAGCCTGAGCGCATCCGGGTACCCTCCTGCCCCCTCCCAGGTGCGGGCCAACCTCCAGGATGGCGGAAGCGCACCAGGCTGTGGCCTTCCAGTTCACCGTGACCCCAGATGGGGTCGACTTCCGGCTCAGTCGGGAGGCCCTGAAACACATCTACCTGTCCGGGATCAACTCCTGGAAGAAACGCCTGATTCGCATCAAGGTGGGCGCAGGTGGTTCTCCTGGCCTCTTCCCTCCAAGCAGGTGCAGAATAGAGCCTTCCGGGGGTAGAGGCCAGGTGTCAGCTCCTGCCCCATTGTCAAGGCCCTCCGCCCCCACTTTGGCTGACAGTTCTGCTGGGGGACAGGGTCTAACATGCAGAAACGAAGGTTGCTCAAGGTGTGGAGGGGAGATAGGTATGCAGGAAGTGGCAGTGGGACACTGAAGAACTGGGTGCCGCGGGTGGGGGCATGTGAAGGAGGGGTAGCAGAAAGGAGTAAGAGCACAGCAGGTGACCAAGGGAGACAGCCTCCCGCCAGGACCTCCAGGTGCTTGCTTGCCGCAGTCCTTCCTACTGCCTGTCTCTGCCCCACAGAACGGCATCCTTAGGGGTGTGTATCCCGGGAGCCCTACCAGCTGGCTGGTTGTCGTCATGGCAACAGTGGGTTCCTCCTACTGCAACGTGGACATCTCTATGGGGCTGGTCTGTTACATCCAGAGACGCCTCCCTGAGGGGTGAGAAGCGGGGCCACAAGAGGAGGCGGGGCAGACTCCAAGGCCCGGGTTCCCGAGCTGGGCAGACACAGGACAATAGCCACTGGAGGTCGTAGGGGCAGCCCTCCCCCCGCCACCAGCACCTCAGTCCGGTGTCCACATGTGCATATGCGTTGCACTCGTTGTGTGCCCAGGGAGGTGGCTCTTCGGTGCCTCCACCAAGATGGTTCACCGTCATCGAGACTGCAGTCAGAACTTCCGAGGCCGGCCTCAGTGGACCTTGCAGCCCTCTCCCTTCTCTGACAGATGTGGCCCCTACCAAACCCCGCAGACGCAGGCGCTCCTCAGCATGGCCATCTTCTCCACCGGGGTCTGGGCGCTGGGCATCTTCTTCTTCCGCCAAACCCTGAAACTGCTGCTTTCCTACCACGGTTGGATGTTTGAGATGCATGGCCAGACCAGCTACTTCACCAAAGTCTGGGCTGTGAGCAGAAGCTAGTGGAGGGCTTCGGGCATCTGATCTGAGACCCAGGGGCCTCATTTAGGGTTGTGAGCTGGAGGGGGGAGGTAGGCGGGCATGGGTGTCTGGCACAAGGGTTTGTCCTGGATCTGCGGTTTGGGGCCCAGCTCCTCAAGCATTTGTTCCCATTAATTTCCTTGGCTCCCAGCCCAACACTCTGCTCTGTACCCCAGATCTGTGTCCGCCTTCTGTCCAGCGGACGGCCCATGCTCTACAGCTTCCAGACGTCTCTGCCCAAGCTTCCTGTGCCCAAAGTGTCGGACACAATTCAGCGGGTGAGGACCTGGGCCAGGCATCCCAGTGGGTGGGGTAACTGGACTCAGAGGAATTGTCCAAACATAAGGGACTGTCCCCTTCACAGCGGGGCTTTGAGAGCAGTGGGGCTGGGGTCAGCAGAGGGTCGGGACATAGGCAGCCATTGCTGCCCAGCCCCCACGCTAATGGTACCCTGGCTGGACAGTACCTGGAGTCTGTGCGGCCCTTGTTGGATGACAAGGAGTACCACCACAAGGAGGCGCTGGCCAAGGACTTCCAGAACAAGATGGCCCCCAGGCTGCAGAAGTACCTGATTCTCAAGTCCTGGTGGGCAACAAACTATGTGAGTCCTCCGTCCCCCAGGGCTTGCCCTCCCCTCTCCACCGCTGCCCAGGCCCCAGTCCCCCCCCCCGCCCCCACTCTAACACCCCACCCACTTACCCGAAGGTGAGCGACTGGTGGGAAGAGTACATCTACCTGCGAGGCAGGACCCCCATCATGGTGAACAGCAACTACTACGTCATGGTGAGATGTGCCCCTGTGTGCTCAGCTCTGTCCAGAGCCCCGGAGGGGGTTTCCATGGGCAGGTGGGGATTCTGGGTGAGGCCTGAGGGAAAGGAAAGGTGGGCAAGATCCTGGAAGAGAAGTCAAGACGCATCTTCAAGGAGATGGGGACACTGAGGATCTGAACAATCCAGTAGTCCTACAGCCTGACTGTCAGTCACTCTAAGGGCCCTTAGGGCTCACTGCCCTGCCCAGCCCAGGCCCTGTCACTCCCTTGGCTCCCTCACTGGTCCCCAGCCATGGGTTCCCAGACGTACTGACACCATTTCCAGGGGATTTCCTTAAACCTGCTTCCCTTTGTGTCACCACGGATCCGGGACTGCTGTTCCTAGCGCTCAGGAGGTCGCCGTTGCTCCTGTGCCATGTGACGGGCCCTCCTTGCGCCCCAGAACCCGCCTGCCCCCAGCCGTGGGTCTGTGCAGCACATCTCAGTCCTCTCCTGCAAACCAGAGCACATTCTGAGTGCATGCCATGTCCCCTGCTCCACCAAGCTCTCCCAGAAGCTTGCATGTGGCATGTCCATGCCTGAGGTTTAGGCTGCTTTTGAGCAAAATAAAACGTGAACCAATAGGTATGGAAAAGCAGCTGGGTTGGAGCTAAGTTGAGCTGAGTGACGCAGTCAGTTGTGCATTTCATCTTTGGCAGTTCTCCTGACCTATGAGACGGACTAGTTAAAAGGGACACCTCTTAACAGGGCCTGTCACAGCCCCTGCAGACCCCGCTCTCTCCTGTAGGACTTTGTGCTCATCAGGAACACAGAGGTGCAAGCAGCTCGTCTGGGGAACGTCGTTCACACCATGATCACGTATCGCCGCAGGCTGGACCGCGAACAGATCAAGCCTGTGAGTTGTGTCGGGTTGTGGGCATGCAGGGAGACCATGTGCACGCTGAGCTGTGCGGGCCTTCTTCGCAGGTGATGGCACTGGGCATAGTGCCCATGTGCTCCTACCAGATGGAGAGGATGTTCAACACCACTCGGATTCCGGGCAAGGAGACAGGTACCCAGAACAGTCGCACCCGCGTGGGGTCGCCAGACCAGCCCCTCCCTCCCAGCTGTGGGCACGCTGGGCTCTGTGGCCTACTGCCTGTGCGTCATGAAGTGTCCTCAGTGTCTCAGGGCTGTGTAACAGGCAAAAACAGCCGATGTTTGAGCAATGTTAGACATCTCCTGTTCATAGGTGAAATGCCAGTGCTGGGGCCCGGGCCCTCCTCCCAGGCTCACAGGGGAACTGGCGTCCTGAGCACCGAGGGCCGGGGGAGGTGCTGCTGCCTCTGTCGAGGGCGACAGGCTTGTGGGAATCTGGCCAGGGCCACAGCCCGTGTTTCTGACACCGGGACAGTTTGTGTCATTTCCCAGAGCAGTGGTCCGCTCCTGTGACATTCCTCTGGGGACTATTGTTGGCATTAAGCCAGAGGCATGGAAGCAGCAGCGCAGGCCCTAACTCAGTGCCAGCCAGTCCACCCCTGAGGCCCAGGCGGAGGCCTGGCAAGGCAGGGGCCTCCTGGCCACTGAGCTGGTTGGTGGGGGGCCGTGGTGGAGTCAGGAAGGAAGGGCCTGTCTGCCCAGCGCGGCCTCAGCCACTGGCCCCTCACAGATGTACTGCAGCACCTGGCGGAGAGCAGGCATGTGGCGGTGTACCACAAGGGCCGCTTCTTCAAGGTGTGGCTCTATGAAGGCTCCAGCCTGCTCAAGCCTAGGGACCTGGAGCTGCAATTCCAGAGGATCCTGGACGACCCCTCGCCGCCTCAGCCAGGGGAGGAGAAGCTGGCGGCCCTCACTGCCGGCGGAAGGTACTGCAGTCCGAGTCAGCAGACCCTGCTGGCTGGAGGTCAGGGCTCCGTGAGGAGAGGAGCTGGGCCCGGCACCCACCCGGGGACTCGGGGACTCACTCTGCCGAGGCACTGCCAAGGGAGGGGCGTGCGGGCCGCGCGCGGTGCCGAGAGGCAGTGGTGCAGCTCTGCAGCTGTGGTGTCTAGCGGGGTGGTGGCCAGGTTGCGGTGCCCGGGGGCAGGGGCACCTTCTGGGACAGCCCTGCAGTCCCACCGCGGCCCAGCTCCGGGCTGGGTCCTGGGAGGTGTCCCCTCCACGGCCCGCAGCCGCCCCACCGCTCGCCCCACCCTCACGTCCCAGAGCGGAGTGGGCCCAGGCACGCCAGACCTTCTTCAGCTCCGGCAGGAACAAGGCCGCTCTGGATGCCATCGAGCGCGCGGCTTTCTTCGTGGCCCTGGATGAGGAGTGTCACTGCCATGACCTGAATGACGATGCCTGCCTCAGCCTGTACGGCAAGGCGCTGTTGCACGGCAACTGCTACAACAGGTGCGCACCGCGGGGCTGCCGGGCCCCGCCTCTCCCCGCCCAGCCCCGCCCCCTTCCTCCCCTCCCCCCCACCACCCGCTCCTCCGCAGGTGGTTCGACAAGTCTTTCACGCTCGTGGTCTTCGAGAACGGCAAGATGGGCCTCAACACGGAGCATGCCTGGGCAGACGCCCCTATCATCGGGCACCTCTGGGAGGCAAGGGGCCCAGAGAGGGGTCCTGCGGGGTAGGCTGGCAGGGGGCTGGGGGCTAGGGACGGGGACAGCCTCTCAGCCTGACCCTCTCCCTGCAGTTTGTCCTGGGCACTGACGCCTTCCACCTGGGATACACGGACACTGGGCACTGCCTGGGCACACCGAACACTGCGCTGCCACATCCTCAGCGGCTGCAGTGGGACATCCCTGAGCAGGTGCTCAGGCTGAGCGGGGACTGGGCGGGGGCGGGGGGGGGCATGAGAGAGTGACGAGGACCTGCTACCTCCTCCCGTCTGGCCCAGCCCCGCTCACAGGGGACACTGAGTAGACTGGCCGCAGGGAGACCAGACATCTCGGGCCACGTGCTGGCGGGAGGAGCTGGGATGTGTGAGCCCCATGTCCAGGGGGCCGTGTCAGCACCTCCCTCCTCCAGAAGATGTGAAGGGACCCTGACGCCGCCAGCCTTGCCCTTCCGAGAGGTCTGCCCCCAGCTGACCCTTTCCGTGTCTCGGCAGTGCCAGGCGGTCATCGAGCGTTCCTACCAGGTGGCCAAGGCGCTGGCAGATGACGTGGAATTGTACTGCTTCCAGTTCTTGCTCTTCGGCAAGGGTCTCATCAAGAAGTGCCGGACCAGTCCCGACGCCTTCGTGCAGATCGCCCTGCAGCTGGCGCACTTCCGGGTAGGGGCCCGCCGGCCGCCCAGCGAGCGGTCAGGGCTGCACGGGGCCGCCAGCCAGGTTCACCCTCTGTGTTCCCCAGGACAGGGGCAAGTTCTGCCTGACCTATGAAGCCTCCATGACCAGGATGTTCCGTGAGGGGAGGACGGAGACTGTGCGCTCCTGCACCCGCGAGTCCGCAGCCTTCGTCAAGGCCATGGTGGAAGGGACCCACAAGGTGTGACCCCACAGCCTCACGGTGAGGCGACCCTCTGCCTCCTGCCGCCTTGGGGGTCAGGGCCATTCTTCACTGCCCTGTCCTGTGCCCCAGAAAGCAGACCTCCAGAGTCTCTTCCGGAAAGCCTCTGAGAAGCACCAGAACTTGTACCGCCTGGCCATGACGGGCGCTGGCATTGACAGACACCTCTTCTGCCTCTACGTGGTCTCTAAGTACCTGGGGGTCAGCTCCCCCTTCCTGGCTGAGGTCAGTGCTTTTGATGCGGGTGGCCTTCCCTGCTGGTCTTGGCCTGTTTTCTGTCTGGCCGGCTCCCTTGAAATTGTCCTGGAGGGGTGGGGCCAGTTGGTTCTGACACTGAAGAGAGACCCCACCCCACTCTGTGCATATGGTGTTCCATGAAGGAAACGGACAGACAAACGTGCGAAGCACCAGGTGGTGACAGCACTCCTGAGAAGAGTGAAGAGGCTGAAGGGATCGGGCTGGGTAGAGAGAACCTCCAGTGCCCAGACTCTGAGGCCAGGGTGTGCCCTGTGCACGGGACAGCGGGACAGGAGGGGGACAGAGGAATGCGCAGGTCAACGAGCCTTGAGACAGGATCGAGGGTTTACGCAGATGCTGGGATAGCGAGAACAGACCTGGGGCCCCCGTCAGGAAGGTTCTGCACTGCGTTCACTTCCGCACCCTCAGCCAGAACAGTCTGGCTCGAGCAGGTGCTTGGGCACCACTTGGTGGCAGATGTGCGCTGAGCACATGGTGTCTGACCGCTGCAGTCTGCTTGTTGCAGGTGCTCTCAGAACCCTGGCGCCTCTCCACCAGCCAGACCACTCAGTTCCAGATCCGCATGTTTGACCCAAACAAGTACCCCAATCACCTGGCCCCTGGCGGTGGCTTTGGCCCCGTAAGTACCTGTGGAAGGGGATGGGTGAGTAGGACGGGGGCCTGGCGCTTTCAGTGGAGAGTGCAGGACCTCAAAGAGGTCGGGCCAGAGGTGGGAGCACAGCCCTGGACCTGCCCTGCGTGGAAACAGAATGGGTAGCTAGCAGCCTGGCAGACTGGCGCCTGGGAGCCCACCTGTGCCGGCGCCCGCCACAGGAGCAGGAGCGCAAGCATGCCCAGGGCTGCTTCCCCCGATGTATGCTTACTAGACAGAGTCCAGCTCTCCTACTGAGAGACTCACGCGGGATGTTTGTCAGGGAGCTAGAGACGCCCCTGGACAGAGGCCTCGGTGATCTTGAGCCCCCTGAGAGAAGCACGAGGTCCTGGGTCCCCGGGTGGGGTCTAGAACTGCAGGGGCTGAGCTCTTGGGTTTTCACACTGTCCCCTGGGTGGTCCTGACCTAGAGAAGAAAGCGGCGTCTGGGGCGGACCCTTCCTGGGGGTCCCGCGGAGGGGCAAGGGCAGCCTCAGCTCGGCTTGTAGGCCCTCACCTGGTGCTGTCCTCAGGTGGCAGACGATGGCTACGGGGTTTCCTACATGATTGCGGGTGAGAACACCATCTTCTTCCACATCTCCAGCAAGTTCTCAAGCTCAGAGACAGTGAGTCTCCTGCTCCCGCTCAGGCCTGAGGAGGGGGTGCCACCTGGGGCCCTGAATGGCTGGGGAAGAGTCCTTGCTTGTGGGGACAGAGGGGCAGGGGCTCGCCTGGAGGTTGATCGGAGCTCTTGGTGCCCACAGAATGCCCAGCGCTTTGGGAACCACATCCGCCAAGCTCTGCTGGACATTGCTGATCTCTTCCAAGTTCCCAAAGCTGACAGCTGAGGGCCGGAGAGATGCCAGCCACCCTTTCATCCCCACATTAGAGGAATGGGTCTGTGGTCAGCTTGCAGGCACGAGGGGTGGCCGTGCACAGGTGACCAGCTCCAAAGACAGCTCGGGCAGCAGGGGCTCCCCAGGCAGACGCTGCCCCTGAGGGTCCACGTGGCAGAGGTGGAGTTGGAGCATGGAGGGGGTTTTGATTTTATTTCTTGGTAGATACTAATAAAAATAAGGCTGTGTAATTCTCTCTGAGCCTGTAGGGTCCTGTGTTTTGTTTGGGAAGTAGAAGACTCTCCTCCAGCCCTAGCTCAGGCCAGAGAGGAGGCAAGGGCAGGGCTGAGACTGGGAGACTAGGAGAGGCTTGTGACCTCTTACGAAATGTGTCTCTGCTGAGGTCACTGTCCATAGCCACTGTGTGCACTTGGAATAAACTCTTGCTTCAGAACCTTTCCCTGTTTCCTAGGGTGACTTCTGTTTGTTTGTCTGCTGGGGAGTGGGGCCCACCGACTTCCTCCATGCATGGACGTGCCCTCTGCACCCCTCTGGGCTGGAGCAGAGCCCTATGGGGCCCTCAGCCTCCTCCTGGACATAGGAGGTACTGCAGTCTCGGGCCTGAGGTCCGGGTGTCCAGTGGTCATGTCTATGAGAGAGCAGGTGCTCCTTCCCTCCGGTCAGCTTTCTTATTAAAATAACACGAAAAGTAAAATGTAAGTAGGTACTCGATGACTATCGCTATATGCTTGAGCGAATCCAGGTCTCAGCACCCTGCTAGGCGCCAAGAGCCGGAAGTGAGTCAGGAACAGTCCCGGGCCCTCTCTCAGGGACCAGTGTTTATTGAACACCAGCCATCCACTTGGCTCTGGGCTGGGGATTCAGCAGTGAGCAGGGCACCACCTGCCCAAGTGGAATTCACTACAGGTGAGGCAGACGTGGATCGGGGATGGAGCGGCGGGCAGGGGAAGCTCGAGGTTTATCACCTGCTTTCTGAGTGCCACAGTGTGCTAGGCACTGGGATACAGCAGTGAACAAAACCAGCAGAAACCGCCCCTCCCTCTGGGGTTTAGAGGCTAGTGAGGAGATAGATGGCAATAACCAGGAAGAAGCGGAGGAGTGGGGCTGTTTGCCTCCAATGTGAAGGAGATGAGGGCAGGAGCCACGTAGGGGCCGGAAGGCAGAGCATTCCTGGCTGAGGGATGGCAGGAGCCAGAGCTGCAAGGTGGGAGGTGCCTGCTGCAGTGCAGGAACAGCCCAGGGGGGGACAGGTGGAGTGGGGCCAGAAGGGCTCATAGGCCAGACTCAGCCTTCTCTAACGATGGGGGAAGCTGTTGGGTTTTGAGCCAAGGGGTGACATAACTGCCCTAAGTTTTACCGGGATCACTTTGGCTAACCAGATGATATAACGAAGTGGGGTACACTAAGGATAGAAGCAAGGAGACCTGTCAGGGTAGTGCTTGTGGTGGTGGCAGAGTTGGGAGAAATGACAGGACTGAAACTAAGGGACTGAGGATCAGAGAGGTGAGAACGTCAAAGGTGGGGAGGGCTGACAAAGCTGATGGAGAGGCATCGAAGGTAATTCACATTTTCTATTTTGGGTAATTGGGTGATTAATGGGTGATTGGGTGACTCTAACCTCGTAAGAGTCTCCAGGAGAGGCTCTTAGAAGTATATCTATGCTCACAAAATGTCGCGTTCCATGTCAGCATTCTTGGGCTTCTGAAAGTATCTTCACAGACCTCTGCTTCTTGGGGCGCCTGTGTCACCTACCCTGGGAAAGTGTCAGTTTTGGTGGGCTTCTGGGCACATCTGCTCACTCACTGGGAGAGCAGCGAGCAGAGTCCAACAGTTGGCTTTTAATTAATATTGAAATTTAGCCAAAGTTCTCTGATTTGTTCTTAAATCAGTAAAAGATATCATCATGCTAAACCAGGATATACACCTCTGGTGACAACTCCAGACCTAAATAAGGTCCTTATGCCTCATGGCTCTGCAGATCTGCACTAGTTAAGGCTAGCAGTCATAACAGATAAACCTTGAAATCTCAACAGAAGTTTAATTCCTGCTCAGTTGGCTGAGGCAGACACTTTGCATACCATTATTCAAAGACTTATGGTGACGGAGGCCCTGCCTTCCTCAGCCAGTTCCCAAGTGACCTCAGACATCAACATCCAGTAGGTACATGGGGAAAGAGAGAGAGAAGATCACTCATGGGAGGATTTTATAGAGGTGGCCTGATGATAACAGAGCACTTCCATTTACATCTCACCGGCCAGGAATCTTATTGCAAGGGAGGCTGGGAAATGTAGTCTAGCTGTGTGCCCAGGATATAAAGGAAACATTTGTTGAACAGTTAGCTAGTTTTGGAAGTACAGGGCCTGAGTAGACCAGACTGACATCTCTGGACTCCCTGAGAGCCCATCCTTCCGGGTCTGGACTCTGCAGGGTGTCTGAGACAGCCTACCTCCATCTGCTGGTCAGGGTACCCGGGTTCCTCCCATTCCAGCCCAATTGATCTCTGAGTCTCTTCTGCTGTTCCTCAAGAACCTGAGCCCCAGCCACTCTTGCCATTCCATAAAGTTAGCAGGCTCATCCACATCCTTGCCTTTGCCTTCACTGAACCTTCTGCCTGGAATCCAGCCTAGTTAACTCTTACTCTTCCCTGAAGTTGCCTTCATTACTCTTTAGAGTTATTCATGACTCTCGTTTTTCTGGACGGTCTAAGCAAATGGCGGAGTGATTGGAAGTATGCAGGGTGGCTCCCAGGCGGGAAGGGACAGCCCTTCCAAGTCTGGAAGGGGCAGAAACCTGGCAGCTTGGGGAGGGTATGTGGCTCAGGCAGCAGATTCTTCAGTGGATGGGTGGGGACTCACTGTGTGCCCAGAACTGTCTCGCTCAACTCTGTTTTTCCTGCTCTGTAATCAGTCTGCTAAGGATCGAAATCCTTGAAATCCAGAGTCCCAGGAATCTCAAACACAAGGTGTTTAAACACGGAGTTTACAACCTTCCAAACTGGCTTCTTTCCCACTCTTCCCCATCTCAGCCAGTGGCATCACCCTTCAACCACTAACCCATTCCTTCTTTCTCCCTCACTTCTCACATTCCAAGCCCTGACAAGTCTACCTTCTGAATAGCTGTTACTTCCCTCCACCATGACCACCACCTTCCCTGCCCACACTTCCATTATTATTTGTCCAAACAAGAGCAACAGCTGCCTCCGACTCTATCCTCCCTCCAGCAACCAAGGAGGGCTCTTTGCCATGTCACAAGTCTGCTTACCACACTTCCAAGATGCCCATCATACTCTAAGTAAAGACTGAGCCCCTTGGACTGGCCTATAGAGGCCCAAGCGATCTCTCTAGCCTCCTCTCAACCACAGCTTATGTGCAGCCTCCCTAAGGGTTGTGCTGCTCTCTGGCCATCCCCTGCCTGGTAATTTGTGCTTTTGCTGCCTGAAGGCCATCAGAGCCTGGGCTGGAAGCAATGCCTGCTCTTCCCAGCTGCACCTACCTGGGCCTCGGCCTCATCTTCCTGGGCCATGGGGCCCTCCTTTGTTAAGACAGATAGGACAATGTCAGCCATGTATGGTAGTTGTGGAGGCTAAACATTCAGCCATCCACCTACTCATTTAACAAATGTTTACTAGCACCTGCTGTGCCCAGTGCTGCTCTGGACACTGGGGACAGAGTGGCCCAGCAGACAGGCAGGGCCCTGTGTGCATGGCCTTACACTCAAGGAGCCAAGAGGAGGCACACAACTATCAGAAGCAGGGATACCCCCTCGTCTCACCTCCGCCCTCCCCCAACCTCGGCCCCTCCTCACTCAAGCCCTGAGACGGCAAGCCTACATGCAGGACCAGCCCGGGGTGGCCCCTCCCCTTCCGCTCTGGAGAACAGCCAATAAGACTTCGAGGTTGGGACTTGGGCGCAGCCTGGGGCAGGCACAGTCACGCGTTCGCAGCCCCGCCTCTTCCGCTCCGGAACACCAGCCAATGAGGACGAGGGGCCAGCCCCGGGGGCGGGTCTGGTAACGGAAAGGGGCGGGGCGTGCGAAGGAGGCGCCTCAGGACTCGCCGCGCGGCTGCGGAGGGAACGCAGGCGGAGCGGCCGGTGAGTGAGGCCCGCAGGCCTGCGCCCGGGCCCTCCGTGCGCTCCCGAGGCGCGGGCCACGGCCCCCTTTCCGGCAGTGCCCGCCGCCTCTCGCCTTCACCCCTTCTCAGTCTCCTTCACCTCGGTCTCCTCACCCGCGGCCACCCCCCGCCCTCGCGCGAGACTCCACACGTCCCGACTCACGTCGCCCGCTCCTGGGGCCCCGGACTCCAGGCACGCGCCCCTCGCGGCCCCTCGCGTGCGCAGCAGCAAAGGCCGCAGACTCTCCCGCCCTCCGCCCAGCCCCACACCCCACGGTCTGGGACCCGCGCCTCGTCCGCTGTCCGCCTTTCTCCACCTGAGGACCCCAGAGCGGCTGGACCCTTCGTACCAGGCGAGGCCCGCGGGCTTCTGCGGGCCTCTGGACCCCTCAGTCCCCGGGACCCCGGCCCTTGCGCCCTTCACTCCCAGGCTGGTTCCCGAAGCCCACACGATCGCTGCCCGCCTGACCCCCAGCCTGCACCCCCTCGCGCCCTCGGGCTGTGGCCGTCCTCACGGCGCCTCGTCAGGAAGGCATGCGGCGGACTGGGGTCTGTGGTCTTCCGCCACCGCAGCCTACACGCTCCGCTGGCCCTGCTTCCAGACGGTCCTTCCTCCGAGGTCCAACGTCTTCTGGCCGCAGCCGCCACCCTCCCGCGGACCTGCTCGGCCCATGTCCCTGCCCTTCGCCCCTGCGCATCATCTCACATCTTACACCACTCTCACACTCGTACCCTCGCCTGTCCGTCCACCGCATGCACGTTTCAAACACCAACGACAGTTACAGTCCATTTTCCCTGCGCCGCCCCTGGGTCCCAAGGATATGGTGCAGCCATGTGGCATCTCTGCCGCTGCTCTCTGCTGCGTGCCGAGTCTAAGCACCTCTCGGGAGCCACACAGCGTCGCCAAACCTGTGTTATGCTCCTCAAACCAGGAACGTCTGTTCTCAGAGGAAAACCTTTTTATTGACATTCGTGGGCAAGCTAGAGACCTCAGGCCCGAACCTGGACCACCTGGATCCTTACTTACCTTACCCCGCCCCTACCTTCTTCCCTTCCCAGGCCCTGTACTATCTGTACCCTTTCTCCAGATTCTCTAGCCTTTTCTGTTCAACTAGCCCCTTCCACACAGTCTAAAGACAGGCAAGTCTGCCTTTGTATATTCCAAAAACAAAACACCTTCATTCTATCTCGTATTTTTCCTGCCTTCCTCATCTAAATCTGTATGTCCTATCTATTTTGTCTAACGATCCAGTAATTCTTTATTTCATGGAAATCTTGTTGCTACTTTTACCGATCTCCTGAAACAGGTCTCACTGAGATGACCAATGACACCCAAATCAAATGTCCAGAATTCACTGGGCCCTTTTGTAATATTTGACACTGATGTAACATCTCCTAACTTAAAACAAAAGACACTGTGACTCCACATTACATTCCAGGTTAAAGGCCGGTTTCTCTGCTGCCCTTTGAATCTAGGCTCACAACTTTCTATTTCTCCTCTTCCCTTCTCTTTAAATACATTTCAGTCAGGCTTTTGTGTCTGTCACTGCATGAAAACAGCCCCAGTCAAGGTCACCAGTGACCTCCAGATTGTCAAATACAAAGGTCACTTTTAAAAAAAATATATTTATTTTGATTAGTTTCAAGTATACAGTACATTGATCGGTTAGACATCTATATAGTTCATAAAACAATTCCCTCAACTGCTCCCTCCCTTCCCTGACCCTCCACGTGGCCAACGTATTAATGCTAACTGCATTCCCTGTGCCATGCTCTCCATCCCCGTGACCATCCACCAGCTACTCATTTGTGCTTCTTAAACCCTTCACCCCATTTTCCCAGCTCCCCACCCCCCCTCCCCTCTGTCCGTCACCACATCATCCACTGTATTTATGAGTCTTTTTGATTACTTTGTTCTTTTTATTCCTCAGATTCCACATATAAGTGAAATCATATAATGTTTACCTTTAAATGTCTGACTTAAATACCTTCTAGGTCCATCAAAGCAGTATCTTTTTCCATCCCCTTCCTTTTCATATGCAGGGGTCTTGTTTTCTTATCCTTTCAGCCACTCTATCTTTTGGTTGGAGCACTTAATTCTTTTCCATTTAAGGTACTTATTGATAGGAATGTAATTGTTACCATTCTTTATTCCTGTTTTTGATATATGTTTTTTCTTCTTAAAGAAGTCCCTCCAACATTCCCTGTAATACTGACTTGGTGGTGATAAATTCCTTTAGCTTATTTTTGTCTGGGAAGCTCTTTATCTGTCCTTCAGCTCTAAATGATAGCTTTGCTGGATAAAGTATCCTTAGTTGTAGATCCTGGGTCTTCATCCTGTTGAATATTTTTTGCCAAGCCCTTCTGTCCTGCATAGTTTCTTTTGAGAAATCAGCTCCAGTCTTATGGGTGTTCCCTTATAAGTAACTATCTGTTTTTCTCTTGCACCTTTTAGTAGTCTTTCTTTGTATTTAAACTTTGGCATTTTAATTATGATATGTCTTGGTGTGGGCCTCTTTGGATCCCTGGTTTTTGAGATTCTCTGAGCTTCTTGGAGTTTTATGTCCATTTCCTTCACCAGGTTAGGGAAGTTTTCCATCATTATTTCTTCAAACAGCTGTTCAACATCTCGATTTTCTTCAGTTATGCTGATCAGGCGGATATTTGGACTCTTAATAGTGTCCCATATGCTCTTTAAATTATTTTTATAGTTGGCATCTTATCTCTTGCCATTCTGAATGTGTGTCCTTGGCTTTCTCGTCCTCAAATAGGACATTTTCTCCTTTATTTACTTTGTTTATTCCTTTGTTTATTCCATTTAATATACTTCTCATCTCAGATAATGTGTTCTTCATTTCAAACTGGTTCCCTTTTATAATTTCCATTTCCATTTTTATGTTTTTTTATCTCTTTGTTGAAGTTCTTACTGAATTTATCTACATTTCTCAAAAGTTCATTGAGCATCATTATAACCAGTGTTTCGAACTCTGCATCTGTTAGATTACTTGACTCTATTATATCTGGATCTCTGTTCCGTTCTCTTATATGGCTTCTGCTTCTTTGTCTTCCCATTTCGGCTGCCTTTCCATGTCTGTTTCTGTGTACTAAGCAAAGCTCCTAAGTCTCTTGGTCTTATTAGTGTGGATTTGTGAAGTAGGTGTCCCATGGCACAGTCCTGAGAGGAGTTCAGCTGCAGGCCAGATTTAGCCCAAGCCTCTACCCATCTGGGGCCACCTGTTAAGATTCAGCAAGCAATCCACAGATGCTGTGCTTATAGTTGCCTCAAAAGGCCACACCAGAAACCAAAGCCAACTGCCTCCAGTGTGAGTCTCAGCAAGGAGCACCGGACTCGCTGAGGATACACCTGGATGTGGCCTGGATGGGGCTGCAAGTTGGGGGAGGCGGGGTTTCAGGGAATCCTCTGGGCGGAGCGACCTCTGTTATCCAGTTTGGTGACATCAGAGCTATGGTGGCACTGTGTCTGCGCTGGGAGCGGGGAGGGCTCAACAGGGAACAATGGATACCGCTGGCACTTCTGTACAGAGCGAGTCTCGCCTCAGCCCTCACTCCGACAATGTCCCCCTGTAAGTCCGTGGTGCCCCCTGCGCGCAGCCAAATTGGCGCTGGTGCTCAGAGTGAGCAGATCTGTCACCACGAAAGTCCGCTGGGGGCCGCGGCCCCTTTAAGAGTGGTCTGCCGCTGCCACAGCCTCCGTCCCACTCAGACGCTGGGGACCGGGCAGCCCCACGACCTCGCCCCATCCTACCTTCTGCCGTTGCAGGGCGCTTTCTTGGACTTCTCCCTAGTTGTATGGCTTGTTCATCGAGATCCTAGGCGATTTGTCCTCGCTGCTGCTCCTTGTTTCCATCACAACTTTGATTTGGTCGCCAGAGGGACGAACAGAGCCTCTATCGTCTGCGCCGTTTTTTTCTTCCTCCTCCCCAGTGGTCACCGTTTATTCCTTATGCTATGTGGTATGAGGCACAGTCGATCACTCTTTGTTTACTTTTTTCACTTGGCTTCCAAGACATCGATCTTTTCTCTTCACTGTCTCCTTAGCTGGTTCCTGTTCATCTTTCTAAATTCTAAACGTTGGAGAGCTTAGGCCCCTGTCCCATCTACCCTCACTTCCCAGGCGATCTCAGCTAGTCCCATGGCTTTGAAGATCATCGACACTCCTGTGGCTCCCAAATATGAATGTTCAGTCAGACTCTCGCCACACTCCAGATTCATAGTCCCACTTGGCTGTCAGCAAATACTGTCAGAAAACACTACAGTCACAACATACCCAGAACCCAGTCACGGCTTACTACTTCCGCTCCCAAGACTCGGGTCCAAGCCGCACCCTTTCCTGGAGTTGCGCAGCAGCCTTCTCTCTGTTCCACGCTCTCCATACAGGCTACTCACGGCAGTGCAGCCACAGCGACCCTTTTAAATCATAATTCGAATCGTGTCCTCTCTGTCCAATGCCTCTGATATCTCCTCATCTCACTCATAATAAAAGCCAAAGTCCTACATACACTGCATCCTCCCCAGCCTCCTGCCTCATGTCCTGACATCCCGCCCTCCTCCACGCTACTCCAGCATGGCTGGCTTTCCTCTACCTCAGCCACACCCAAACGCATTTATCCTCAAGGCCCTTCGTTCCCTGTTCTCTCTGCACAGAACTCTTTCCCAAGATGTCCACAGGGTGCACGTGCTCGTTTCCTTTGAGTCTACCTCAGGATTCACCTTCTCACAGTCCATCGCACGTGCAGCGGCCCCCGCCCGTGACTCCGTGGCCTCCCTTACCTCGCGTTATTGTCTCCATAGCATTTATCGCCACCTGCCATTTCCTACATTCAGGTGTTTATTGACTGTCTCTCTAAAATGTAAACTCCACAAAGGCAGGGATTGTTGACTGTTTTGTTTGCTGTTACACTCCTAGCACCTAAAACAGTGCCTGACAGTAAATATTTGTTGACTAAGTGAATGAACTGGCCAGTCCCTCCTCTCTTTCCAAGTACACGCTCCCCCGTTTCCTGCATTTCTTACTGCTTCTCAGCACCGTTTATGGCCTCGTTTCCTTTTCTCTTTAAGTGCTGATGTTTTTAAGGACTTCTTCCTAGTTCATTTTCTCCTTTTATACATTCACTGTGAGTGATTTAATCTCTTCCTATAATTTAAACCCCAACAAATCTTTATTTTCAGCTTAGCCCCTCTCCAAGCCTCAATTCCTGTATTTCAGCTGTTTGTCGCCTAGCTCTGCCTGGATGCGTCATAAATACCACACACTCAAGCTGCCCCACGCTGAGCCCAGACCCTGCCCCGCTCCACCCCGCCGCCCCTGTGCTTTCGCCTCCTTTGCCTCGTTTGGCCTGACAGTCACTGTGTCGTCTGGGGCAACTGCGAGGAAATACAGTGCTGAGGAGCTCCGTCTAGAGAATGAGAGAGGACTGGTTTTGAATCCAGCTCTGCCACTGTTTAGCTGTGCGACTTGGATTAGATTCTTCTGTAACCCTCAGTCCGCTCGTCTGTCACGGGGGAGAGCCTGGTACTTCCCTCACGGTGCTGCTGTGATGGAAGCAGTCAATGCTTGTTGAGAATTTATGCGGTTCCTGGCACATATGAAGCATGAAATGCTTTTCTTCCATATTATTGGATTCATATTTCTTTCTCACATAGTTATGGCAAAATATTTTCTGGGCAACTGCTCTATCTGTGCCTGGTGTTTCACGTAGTCATGCCAACTATTTAATTTGGTAAATTTGGGTGCCTGCTTGTCTTCACAATAACCTGGAAAGGAGCCACCATTTCCATTTTACAGTGGAGGAAACTGAGACTTAAAGAGAGTGGATAACTTTCCAGGGTCTCACAGCCAGTAAGTGGCAGAATCTGGGTTGTAGCCCAGGTCTTCAGGGTACACGTTTCTTAATAAATTTGGTTAGTCCCGTGCACACCAGACTGCCAGGACCCAGTTCTCAGAATTGCATGCGTTTGCCATCCAACACTGGACAACTTAGTTAACTTCTTTGAGCCCTGTTTTCCTCATCTGTAAATTGGAATAATAATAGTACTTACCTTATAGGGTTCTCATAAAGATTTAAATGCTTAAAACAGTATCTGGCTAAAAGTCAGCATAGAAGTTGTGGAAACGTGAAAGAGGTGCAGACCAACTTTCCGAGTTGGCTGGTGAGGAATGGAAGGAAAGGCTTCTGAAAGAAATGAGCCTCGAGCTGAGTCTTAAAAAACAAGAGCAAAGGAAAGGCATTTCGGGCAGTAGGACGATGAGACCTATAAAGGTGTGGAGGCAGGAGAGAACGTGGTATTTTCAGAGTTCCCGGGAATGTGGATGTAAGGGCCACTTTACATGAGAAGGTTTTGGTCTGAAACTGAGCAAGGACAAAGAGACGAATGGCTATTGCTCATCAAAGAATCTTGCTTAACAAGTTTCTTTTTACCAGACTGATTTCCATGATGGCAGGGATGGGTCCTTATTTATTTTTTAATCCCCAGTTTCTGCTGTACTGCTTGGCTTATAGTAGGCGCCCAAATTTACTAAATTAAATATTTGATATGACTGAAGTTTAGGGTGTATATGAGGACATGGATACTGATGGATATGCATTTTAGTGACTTTGAGTCATTATTTAGGCAGAGAAAAAACTATTTGAATGTCTACTTTCAATTGAAAAATTAATATTTTATTAAAGTTACTAATATAAAAATTTAGTCTCTCTTGAGCATTTAAGTTTAGTCTATAAATCTTATTCTAAATAAGATTGTTAGATTATTCTGTATGAGATTATTCTAAATAAGGTTATTTTATTCTAAACCTTATTCTAGGTCTGGCAATTTTTGTAGGAACTTAATGTTTTTATCATTTACAAACTTAAACTCATTTAATTATAAACTTAATATATCCATTTCTTTAGGTACTTCAATTGTCTTAACAAACCTTCCCACCTTCTTAAATAATTCTTATAAATATCATAAGTCAAACTTATAAATATGAGTTCTCTTAAATGTCTCTAAACTCTTTACGAACTAAGATTTTGACTTAAAATTACAACCATAATCAATGTCATCTTTTAAACGAGAATGACAAATCTGACCTGTTACTCTAATAGACCAAATTCTCTTCGATGTGGAAATGCATGAAATACCAAATATTCACAGTAATTCCAGTTATTTATGCTCTTAAACATTCCCTACCTCCCCTGCATTGTAACATTGAGGAAGCACCTGTATTATCTTATACAACTTTTGAAGTTCCCTTCTCTTGTATTTTTTAGAGTTGTCTTCTCAGCTTGCTGAGATTTAATAATGACCAGAGGACGCTGACTGGGCTCCAGGGGGCTCTCTGGGAATCTGGACTTGGTTTCCAGGAGGTGACTCTCCTGATTTTCCTTCTTCCTCTCTGGCCCCTCCGCTTCGTTTCTTTTGGCTGGTTCCTTCACACCTTCCCAGTTTCGATGTTGGGCCCCCTCTCCATCTGCATTCTCTGCCTTGATCTCACCTGTTATCATCTATGTGCTGATGACTCCCAAATTTCTATCTCTAGTCTACCCTCTCCCTGAATTTATTTACCCAGCTGTCTACTCAATATTCTTACTTCAATGCCTCACAGACCTCTTCAACTGTATTCAAAACTGTGTTTTTTCTTCCCTACACAAACCAGCTTCTTCCAGCCTCCCCCCATCTCAGTTAACGGTACTTCCATTTCTGGTTGCCCAGTCAAAAACCTTAGTGTCATCTCTGATTTCATGTTGGCTCATCAGCAAATGTCGTTGGCTCTGCCCTTGAGATCATCCTGAACTGTCCTCCTTCATACTACTTCCATCACTCCTATGCTGATCCGAGCTGCCATTATCTCTTTCCTGCATTATTCCAATGGCCTCCTAACTAGGCTCCCTTCCTCGCCCCTGTCCATACAAGCTATTCTCAACCTAGTGATTTATTAACACGTAAATCAGATTAGCACCCTCCAGGCTCCCATCTTACTCTAAGAAAAAGCCCAAGTCTTTTCAGTGATCTGTAAAGCCCACCACAATTCCACCCCCCACGTTTCGACCACATCTGCTGCTCTCCACTTCGTTCTCTCTGTACTAACTACATTGCCCTGTTGCTCCTCCTGCAGTTCATCCAGCAGGTCCCTAGCTCAGGACCTCCGTTCTTCCTGTTTTGTCTGCCTGGACTGCGCTCTCCCCAGATCTCCGTGCGGCTCATTCTCACATTCTCCAGGTCTCTAGTCTAAATCACTGCAGGAGGCTTTCCCCGAACACTTATTTAAATCGTAGCCACCACCTTCCACTCTCTTTCCTGCCCTTCGTTTCTGGTTGACCTTCTTTCCTTAGTACTTTACCTTCTCCTTATATTTATTTCACTTGTTAATCTTGTTTATTTTCTCTGCCCACTAAAATATTACTTCCATGAGACCAAGGGTTTTAATCTGTTTTATTCCCTGTTGTATCTTCAGAATTCAAAGTAGTGCTCAAAACTATGTGTTGAATGTGCGGCTAAAAGAATATAGTTGGAACTTTATAGCTTAATGAATTGAACAAGTAGCCCACACAACTTAGATGTGAATTGTGTCATTACCTAGTTCTTTGTCTTCACATAGATTTTTGTAACCACCCACATGATAGAATTATTTTATTCCATTTTGCAATACTTTAACACTTTTGTAAAAAAAAAAAAAAAAAAAAAACTGTAGATATTTTTTACCTTTATAGTTTTGTATTATTTTCATGGATCTTTTTTCATGACATTCCTTGGAAATACGACTTTCGTAGGTTTTAAATCGTGTACCGTTAAATTCAGGACCTCTCAAGGCTTTCCTCAGCCATTTGGTCACAACTCGGAACTGGATGAAAATGGAGCAATCAGGAGCTAGATTATGAAGGATGTCATATCTATGATGAAAAGATTTTATCCCGAAAGAAATAGGATGCTACTGAAGGCTTTCAAACATAGTGACATGGTCAAATTCGCACATTAGGAAAGGTTACTCTGGAGGTGAGCTGGGAAATGGATTGGACAGATGAAGCTACAAGCAGGAAGACCAGTTAGGAGTCTCGGACAACACTCTAAGGGAAAGGTGAAGAGAGCCTGCACCATTGGTTCCAAATTTTATATTCTCAGCTCCGACCTTTCTCTTGAACTCCAGGCCCATATGTTTATCTGCCCATTTGAACCTTTACTTGGAGGCCTAATGGGCATCTCAAATCAACATGTTCAAAATAGGGTGCTTGCTTTCCCTGCTAATCTGCTCCTCTCCTAGTCTTCCCCATTTCGATTAAATCCGCCATCCATCAAGTTGTTCTCAGGAAAATTAGGAGTCATTTTGTTTTCTCTCTTCCCATCATTTGCCCCCACAAATCTATACACATCAAACCCTCTGCCAAATTAGGCCGGCATATCTTCCAAACACGGCCCGCTTTTTCCCGCTGCCTCGTTCCAGCCACTGTCACCTCTGGACCACTCCAGCGCTGTCCTGACTCACCGGTCTTCCCGTCCTTGCCTCCTCTCACCCTGCAACAGTCTGTTCTCCAAAAAGCAGCTGAAGTCATGATCTTAAAACAGAGTCCCATGATCCCCTGCTCTTAGCCTCCACTGGCTTTTCCTCACTTAAAATAAAACCAAAGTTCTTGCCCACCTAGCTGATCTCACCTCAGAGCACTCTTCCCAACCCCGTCCTAAGGTTCCTTTCCATTCCCGAAACACACCGAGGCCACGCCTGCCTTTTTTCAGCCATTCCTTCCATCTGGAACTCTCCCCCTAGCTCTTAGCTTCCAACTCCTTTGCGTTATTCAAGTATCAGTTCCAATGTCACTTCATTAGAAAGGCCTTCTGTGACTTTACAAGCTAAAGATTCTCTTTCCTATACCACCCTGTTTTATTTTCTTCCTAGCAGTGACCACAAACCGAAGGCGTCTTTAAGAATCTGTTAACTTATTTATTGTCTGTCTCTCCCCTTGGAATGAGAGTTCCATGAGAGTGTGGTTTGGTCTGCCGGGGTCCAAAGGTGCACTGCAGTATCCCCAGAGCCGTGGTCGTGGTGTCTGGCACATAGTAGATGCTCAGCAAGTCTGTAACCAGTGGTGGAGAACGGAGTAGACCTCAGTTAAAGCAGCGACCTTGGAGAGAGGGAGGAAGAGACTGATAGGAGACACTTTGCATTGCTGGGCGGGGCTGTGAACTCCACAAGAGCAGGATTCAGTTCACTGGTGGCTCCCAAGCACTGCCTGACCCATAAGTGATTAAATATTTATTCCACGAACGAATAAAATTAGTGCGTTCCAGGGAAGATAAGCCAAGGGGGAATCAGAGAGGACCTCAGGTTTCTGGCTTCAGCTGGCTACTCAGGTGTGAGCAGAGGAGCCAGAATCGAAACATCGGTCTGTCTCACTGCATCTTCTTTCTGTGCACTGCCTAGATGGCTGATTCCGACCCTGGGGAAAGAAACTATGACAACATGCTGAAAATGCTGTCGGACCTGAATAAAGACTTGGAAAAGCTATTGGAAGAGATGGAGAAAATCTCAGGTAGGCTGTTTTCCCAGGCAAGGTGCCTTCCCCCTTCTTTCCAATAGCTCACATTCTCCCTATACTTCTGAGCACAAATCAAGTGCCTTCTTCACAAAGCCTTCCCTGACCACTCCTCAACTTCTATACCATGTAACTATTGTGAGTGTCAATATTCGGTGACACTTACCACTGAATATAGCCTTGAATTGTTTTCTGATTACTTTATGTGTGTTTGTATCTTATTTCTACAACTGGACTATTATCTTCCTGAGAGCAAAAATAGTGACTGTGTCTTTTGTAACTGGGCACAGTACCAGACCCAAGCTCAAGTACTCAGCAAGTGACAAATGATGTTAACCTAACACCTGTGAACAGAACTGGAACATTCTCTCTCTGAGTCATTTAAGTGAAAAAGAGTTCAGAGTAATAGTGCTGAGACTGGCTAGGTTCTGAAATGGGAGGTACAGCTCAGTGGAATAAAGCGGAGATAGAGTTGAACAAATTTCTCCATTTTTGGAAAAGAATCTTAGTCTTTTATTTTGTTTTACATGTTTCCACTAAGTGGTAACCAGCAATGGTAGTGATACCATTATAATTTCTTTAATATGTTCTTTATTAATTCAGAATATGTACAATTCTTATAATAGGTAAGCCTAAGTTTTGCTAGAAAAAATCATAATGTAAAACACACTTGAGAAAGCACACATACTCTACTCAAATGAAAACAGACTATTTTTAAAGACATTATTCGTTTGCAAATAATCACCATTTATTACAACAGGCTTTAGAAAATTTCTATTTAGAAATGTTTGCAATATTTTGGCCTGCATACTTGAAAGTTTTATATGTATATATACCTATTTTTAACTACCTTTTAAAAAAGTTCTATAATTCATTTTCTACTATAAGCTGTATAATTCCATCAGTCTAGTTAAATATTCTCTTATTTAACGGTATTTACTAAGCACCTACTACGTGCTATTCTAGGAGTATAAAATTGAATAGAAATGCTCCTTCATTAAATAAGTAGGTGGAAGCTGAAACAGACAGAGATGACTATAACTTAAATATATGAATTAAAGTTAAAACACATTTTAATGTTATATTAAAATGGTAATCTGGCAAATGGCAATGACAGTGTACACCGAGTACTAGGAAGGAACCAGAGATGGAGGAGCAGCTGACCGAGTATTAGGATGGAATAGAGACCAGAAAGATGAGGTAGGGGTTCTGGGTGTCGGAGGCAGGGCAGTCCCACAGAAGAGGAAGTCGAGGCCATGTGAGCATGAGGGAAAGCCTGGCAAATTCAAGAAGCCAGGTTAGTGCATGGGATTCACAAGGTGGCAGGCCACAGAGAGAAGAGGCTAAAAGACGAGAAGGGTCTCCAATGCCAGGCTAAGGAGTTTTACTTTTCTTGTGTAGATGAGAGGGAGCCCTGTGGGATTTCAAGGAAGATGCATGTGTTTTAGAAAGATACCTCTGGTAACGGTGTGAGGGATGGTTTGGAGAGGGAAGACTGAAGGCGGGAAGACCAAAGAGGTTGGGGGGATGGGTGAAAAAGATGAGGGGATTAAGGAGTACAAACTGGCAGTTACAAAGTGTCACGGATGTACAGTACAGCATAGGGAATGTAGTCAATAACATTACAATAACTGTGTGTGCTGTCAGGTGGCTACTAGCCTTGGGGGGATCGTTTTATAAGTTATATAAATGTCTAACCACCATGTGTCCACCTGAAACTAATATAATATTGAATATCAACTGTAAAAAAAATAAAATAATTTTAAAGAAACACATCTGGAACAAGAGCTACAGTTGGGGTCACCACCTGATTGAGTTTATGATAATCCACGGTCGTTCTCCAGGATCTGTCTTCTGCACAGCCCAGATGGCAAGTTGAATTGGAATGTGGTGGGAATTATCCCCTGCATCTTTCAAGTCCTCAGTGGCAGTACTGATCTCTGCAGTCCTCCCAGGAGTTCAGTGTTGCGCTTGGTGTCCCACTTTCTTTCATAGGTAGAGCCAGTTCTAGTGGTTTCCACTTGGCCTTTCCCACCATAATGGCCCTTACTCCATGGATCACGGAACAAATGTAGGTATTCTCCCAATTGCTAGAGTATATAGAGTATATTCTAGAGTATATAGAGTAATAGAGTATATCTATATCAATTACGCATGCTGGAAATGGGGAAATTACTACAAAGTGGACTCAGAGACCCACCGGGCCCACTGTGAGACAGACCTGAGCTAAAACTCAATGCATTGATAACCTGACCTCCATAAGCTCCTATTATGACCAGTAGATCACTACACTTATTGGAAATGATATTTTGGGTCTCCAGGAAGTAGTGTCAGTTCAGAGCCAGTGTTCAGCAATCCCAAAAAGGTCTGATTATTTCCCTTTCTCCAATGTATAGTCCTTCAGCAGTACTTTTGTGGGGTCCCTATTCCTGAAGCTGACTGTCATGTAAGGAGGAAAATAAATGAGTAATTACAATAGATTTTGATGAGCGTTAAGACTGAATAATCTATGTTATGCTATATGATAACCAAAAAGGGAGCCTGATTTAATATAAGGAGCCAAGGAAGGCCTCCTAGAGTAAATGACTTCTCAGCTGAGACTAAAACATGAACATGAACGAAAGAAGGAAGTGGAAAAGGGAAGACGTGAGAGTTTGGTAATACAGAAAGAGGAGCAGGTTTCGGAAGGAGGTGGGAAAAAAGCGAGTTCAGTTATGGACATTCTGAGTTGGAAGTACCAGTTTTACAGAGGTGGTGATATTCTATATACTGTCAAAAATATAATCACAGAGCTACAGAGCTCGGTGTAAATTAGTACAGCCATTATGGAAAATAGTATGAAGGTTCTTCAAAAAATTAAAAATAGAACTACCATATGATCTGCAATTCGACTTCTTGGTATATATCCAGGAGATGCAGATATCAAAGAGGTATCTGCACCCCCATGTTCACTGAAGCATTATTCACTATAGCCAAGATATGGAAACAACCTAAGTGTCCATTGATGGATAAGTGGATGAAGAACATGTGTTATAATTATACAATGGAGTATTATTCATCCTTAAAAAAGAATGAAATCCTGCCATTTGTGACAACATGGATGAATCTGGAGGACACTTCGTTAAGTGAAATAAGCCAAGCACAGAAAGACAAATATCTGTGATATCACTTATATGTGGAATCGAAAAAACATCAAACTTATAAAAGCAGAGAGTAAATGGATATTTGCTGGAGCTGGGGAGTGGGGGAAATAGGAAGATGCTGGTCAAAGAATGTGAAATTTCAGTTATGCAAGATGAATGAGTTCTGGAGATTAAATGTGTACTGAATGGTGAGTATAGTTAATACTGCATTGTATTCTGGAAATTTACTAAGAAGGGTGATCTTAAGTGTCCTCACCACACACACACAAATGATAACTGTGAGGTGCTGGAAATGTTAATTAGCTTGATTGTGGTGATTATTTTGCAGTGCATGCATATACCAAAACATCACATTGTACACCTTAAATATTTTTTAATTTTTATTTGTCAATTATACTTTAATAAACCTGGAAAAATATAATCCCAGAATTCAAAGAAACATCTAGACTTGGGGTGGGCGGTGTTAAATTTCCATTCATTCATTCATTCATTCAATGACTACTCTTTGAATGACCACCTGCCAAGCCCAGCACTCAAGTTGCTTATAAGCTAATGGGGAAATAAATGTGCAAACACAAAAATTCAATACACTATGTTAATTGCAATAATAAAAAGATATTAAAATTTCAATGAGATTTCAGATGGATTTCAAGGAACCATGGAGTATTTTTCTGAAATATTGTTAGGAGCTTTCCAGACAGACAGGTGATAGGGAAGACTTTCAGAAAGGAAGAACAATTTGTGCCAAGAAACAAAGATGTAAGAAAACTGGTTGGACTTAGGGTTCAAATACTGTGTAATAAGCAGAAATGGTAGAGAATAAATCTAAATCAATCAAAGAAATTGGGCATCATACCACAAAGTCATTCTGTAGTCAACAGGGAAATAATTGAAAAAAGTTAAGCAGGGGATGACATGAAGAGATATGTGTTTTAGAAAGATTATGTAGCAATGTGGAGGAGATTGGAAGCTCAGTGCTGACCTCACAAATAAATATTACGAAACACATGAGATGATAAGCCACTGTGAGTGAAAGTTTGCAGAAATAAAAATCGACATCTTAAGATCTCAAAGGATAGTAGATTATGTCCAATATAGAGTGTAAATAGCTAAGTAATGAATGTAGTTACGAAGATGAACATAAAAGAAACTCAGGAATGAACAGATTTGAAAAAACAAATGGAGCTTCTGAAAGGGAAAAGTATAATTGTGAGATAAAAGATAAAATTGACAACAGTTGAAAATATAATTAACCAATTAGAGAATAATGCATCAGAAAGAGATTTCTTTATCAGAAATTGAACATATGAAGAGATTAAGAGACTTGTAATATAGGTCAAGAAGGTCTAACATGTATCTAATTGGAATCTCAGGGAAAAAAGAGACTATGGAACAATGGCAGTATCTAATAGTATAATGTCTGTGAATTTTCCAGAACTGATGAAAAGTTGAATTACAAATCTAAGAAACAAAATAAGATGATATCTATACCTAAACACATAATAATGAAACTTCAGAACACCAAAGACAAACTGCAGGGAGCCAGAAAGAGAGAGAGCATACAAAGGAATGATAATTTGAATGAATTTTCAGCAACAATCACGGGAACCAAGAGTTAGTGGAAAAATATCTAAATGTCATAAAAACACTACTGACCCAGAATTATGTGTCCAGCAAAATTACCTTTCAATAATGCGGGCAAAATAAAGACATTTGTAAATGAAAAAAAAATCTAACTATTTCTTACAAAGAGCCCTGCTCTAAAGGAGGTACTAAAAGTTGAACTTCAAGTAAAAAGAATATCATCCAAGACGGAAGATCTGAAACGCACAAGTCAATGGAAAACAAATAAAATGTTAAATGTGTAGATAAATCCTAATAAATAGTTCATTAGGTACCTTTTTTAACTTCCGTATTACTTCCTGTGACAGTGAGACTAAACTTTCTGCCAGTACGTAACAAGGGTCCCCTTGCCTGCAGCTTCTAATAGGATTTTCCTCACTTTAAATCCTTATTGGCACTTCCTCAAAGGCCAAAATCCTGTGAGCAGTGTATTCAGGCACTTTAAATTGTCACTGACGCTCTCCTCAAAATCCTTACAGCTTTTCCAGCTTTCATCCACTGGCCATTTTCAAAGCCACTCCTACGTTTTAGGCTTTTTTGCTATAGCAGCACCATACTCTCAGCACAGAAATCTGTATTAGTTATCTATTTGGTACATAACAAATTAACCCAAACTTAGCAGCTTAAAACAAAAACATTTATGATCATATAGTTTCTACGGGTCAGGAATCTGGGAGTGGCTTAGCTGGGTGATTCTGGACACAGTTTTCATGAGTTTACAGTCAAGCAATTGGCCATAGCTTTAGTCTCTGGGTACTTGATTGGAGGCTGGAGAATCTTTTTCCAAGTTCACGTAGCTATTAGCAGTGGGCTTTCTATGTGGCCTCTACATAGGGGGCTGGTCATGACATAGCTTCCCCCCAGAGAAAGCAATCCAAGAAATAAAATACGCAATGGAGAAAGAGCCCAAGAAAGAAGGTGGTCTTTTGCAACAATCTCGGAAGCGCCATACCTTCTTCACTTCTGCTGTATTCCACTGGTCACACAGACCGACTGCACAGTGTGAGAGAGGAAAGCACAAGGGCGTGGCTACCAGAAGGCAGGGGCCGCTGGGGCCAGTTTGGAGGCTGGCTACCACGTTTATGTAGAACATGCTTAACAAATATTATTGGAAATAATAAAGCTTAGCACGGTGGTTGGATATATATGATCAATAGAAAAGTTAATTTATTACCAGCAACAAAGAATTAGAATACATTGTTCAAAGGCACCATTTACAACAGCAACAGCAACACACACACACACACACATTTTGTTAAGAACTTCTATTCATCAAAAGATAATTTCAGTGTCACCTTCTCAATGAAGTTTTTCCTGAGGACCTTCCTTGAAATTGCAAATCCTTTTTTATTAGCTTTCTCAACCATCCTTCACTGCTTTATTTTTCTCCTTAGCACTTATTACCTTCTAACATACTATGTAAGTTACTTCTTGTGATTTATTATGTCATGGTCATGAGGGCAAGACTTTCTGACTTTTTTTTCACTGCTTTATCCCCAGAGTCTAAATAGGTGTTAACGCATACTAAGCGTGTAATAGATGTGTGTGTGTGTGTGTGTGGAGAGAGAGAGAGAGAGAGAGAGAGAGAGAGAGAGAGAGAGTGTGAGAGTGAGTGAATGGGCATCTTAGCTCTCTGGCTTTTATGCATTTTGAGAAAGCTTGTGTTTTAAGCTTCTTGGCATCTCTATTACACTGGTACAGGAAATAGGTATGGAAATGTGCTTGTTTCCTCTTGGTACCCACTTGCCTGACACAGTGATTAGAGTGTAGTACGTTTTCAGTTTGTGATCAGTAATGGGATAGACTTTGTTTTCTGCCATAGTACTTCCTCATTTGTTGTCTCCTAATTATTTTGGGTTTGTTTGTTAGTTTGTTTCTCTTTGTGATTCTCTGTCAGAGAGGTTGACATCATGCTTCTCACTTCACAGCATATTACCATCATTGGTTTGCATAACAATCCTCACTGGTTTTATTTATTTATGTTCTTCTATTTTCATTCCTTTCTTCATATATCTCTTTTTTATGTGTTTTTGCAAAGTGCGTACTTTTGTTTTTTATGCATGTATTTTTAAGTTATGTAACTATATTGTGTTGTATCTCTGACTTGTACCTTTTTAAACTCAAGACTATATTATGAGGCCTATTTGAGCATCCATGGATCCATCTTGCCTATTACCTTTAACTGAACTGTGGTCTCCCACAGTAAGCCACTACTCTCTGCTTTGCCATTCTTCCCAGTGATGGACACCTAGATTTCCTACAACTCTGTCACTAAAGACAGTGCTGCAGTGAACATCTTCATGCATTTGTGCTCATGGACCTGTGTGATACTTTTAGGGGTACCACCAGATTACTTCCTGGAATCAGACTGTACTCCCAGCAGCGGTGCCTGGGGGTTCTCAGATCCCACAAGTTCACAAACACTTGAGATCCAGCTTTCTAATTTTGCCAGTGTAATAGTCATAAAGTGATATCTGGTTGCTTTAATTTTTATTCTCCTGATGAGTTCCAGACTCTCTTCGTATGCTTGTTAGTCTTTTGCGTTCCCTCTGATGGCACATAAGAGTAGTGAACCACAGTTAAAAACATGGACTCTAGTATTGGTTACCTGGGCCAAATCCAGCCTGTGCCACTTATTAGCTGTGCGACCCAGCAAACTATTTAATCGCTCTGTCCCTCTGTTTCTACTTCTGAAAAGTGAAGATGATTATAGTGTCTAAACATTAAAATTTAAATAAGTTTTTTAAAGGTGAAATTCACATAACATAAAATTAACTATTTTAAAGTATACATTTAGTGGCATTTAACACATATTGTGCAGCCAACAACATGTTTTCACTCTCTATGGATTTACCTATTCGATATTTCATATAAATCAGTCATATACTATATGACATTTTCTTTCTGGCTTCTTTCACTTAGCATAGTATTTGCAAGGTTCATTCATACAGTAGCATAAATTAGTACTTTATTCCTTTATATGGCTGAATGATATTCCATTGTATGAATATATCATATTTTATCTGTTTAGTCACCCATCGCTGGATATTTGGGTTACGTCCATCTTTTGGCTGTTGTGAATAGTGCTGCTGTGAACATGTGTGTACAAGCATTTGAGTACTTGTTCTCAGCTGTTTAGGATATTACCTGGGAGTGGAATCGCTAGGTCATATGGTCATTCTGTTTAGCTTTCTGAGGAATGTCAAACTGTTTTACACAGTGGTATACCATTTCATAATCCCACCAGCAATGAGCAAACTTCCAGTTTCTCCATATCCATGCCAACACTTGTTATTTTTGAGGTTTTTAAAATTATTATTATTATTGGATCTCCTCTTATTCTTATTGATTTGAAGTGATTTCTTATTTATTCTTGATATTATCAGTTTTAGGCATTGTAAGTTTCTTCTATTCCACCGTTTGTGTGAACATTTTGCCCATGTTGTCCTTATTTATGAAAAAAAAACTTTTTTGATAAAAATAAATTCACCAATATTTTGTCATGGTTTATGGTTTTCAAGCAACACCTAGATCTGCTAATTTTTTATCTACAAATGTTATTTTATCTTTCATATTTATGTCTTTAATCCATCTGGAGTACACTGTCTGTTTTTCATTGATTTTTGGTGTTCCTTTCATCATGTACTAAATTCCCATACGTAGTTAGGTCTATCTCTGAGCTTACTATTTTCTTCCATTGGTCTATTTGTCTGTACCATACTATTTTTTAAAATAAAGATTTATGAGTTGTCTTGATATCTAATAGGGCATATTCCCCCCTTTTAATTTTTATTTTTTAAAATTGACTTAGCTATTGACCTTTATTCTTTCACATGTATTTTATAATTTACAAACACTGATAGTTTTATCTCTTACCTTCCAATCCTTACACCTCTAATTTCTTTTTAATTATTTTATTTCATTTACCAGCAGCTCCAATATCAGTAGCATTATCAGAGGCATCCTTGTTTGATACTGGTCTTATAGAGAACGTATCCACAGTTTCTCCGTTATGTATGTTTTTGGTGTATCACCTTTATTAAGTTAAAGATGTCTCCTATTCCTAATTTGTTAGAGTTTTGATTTTTAAAATCACAAAGAGGCATTAAACTTTATTAACTGCTTTTTTTTTTTTGCATTAAGTGGAATATTCCTGTGATTTCTTTCTTTTTATTAATGTGGTTTATTACACTGATTTTCTGATATTCAACCATCCTTGAATTTCTTTTATATTCTGCTTAATCATATTATCTTAACACACTGTTAGATTTGTTTAGCTCATGTTATATTTAGGATTTTACATCTATATTCATGTGAGATAGACCTATAATTTTTTTCAGATTGTCTTTGGTTTTAGAATAAGCCGGCTTAGGGAAAATTATGTTTTTATTTTTGCTTTTCAGTGTAAATGGAATACTTCTATAAAATGCTTTTCTTAAAAGGCTACACTAGCCCATATAGTGAGACTATCAAGTCTTCCCTCTTTTCCTAATTTCTGGAATCTCTCATATTCGATCAGTATTAACTGTTCCTTCAAATCATGGTGGAACTCACCTGTGAGACCACCTGGGGCCTGCGGTCTGGAGAGGTGGAGCTTCACCATTTCCATCGTAAGTGTTGCTTCGTCTGTTTTGCCAGTGATGGACATTGGCCTGGGAGCTGTAACCTCCAGGCTCATCTTCACCCCTTTGCCCTCTTGTCGTGAAGTATGTATAGTAGCTGCAGTGGTTGGAGGTAGATAAACACACAAGACCGAGTGTGAAAGGTGCTGTGAGGGAAATAAGCAGTGCAGGTTGTGACAGAGAATGGTACGTGGGGGGCTGCGGAGCACAGGAATCTCTTTAACCCGTGATTACAGCCACAGACTTAGAAGAATCATCTTGTATTTAAGGTAGGAGTGTCATCAGGGGCATTTTCAACTATATCGCACTTCTCCTAAAATATACCTAGGGACAATTTTCCCTTAGGATAAAAGCGTCTTAAACAATGGGCTTGTTTTCACTTTGTCATCACTGGGTCTTATAACTGACTGCGTGTACTTCCTTTCCTGCTCTGGTCTCCGGAGACGCAGAATAATAATAGTTTCTCCTTTCTTGAGCACCTCATATGTGCTAGGCAGTTCACACATATCGTTCATTTAATCTTCATGGTGAGTCATGAGATTGGGATATTGCCTAGCAAGTTTGAGGCCAGCAAGTTTAAGTCACTTGTTCACTGCTAGCAAGCGGAGGGCCAGAACAAACTCTGCTCTGCGCCCTGGGTCCACCTGCTGTCTAGCTGGTCTGAAACGGCGGTCGGTAGGTCCCCCGCAGGAGTATCCACATGCTTATTAAGATGTACCATTCCCAACCGGCTAGGCAGGAACCTCTGTGTTATAGGCGGGGCCTGTAACAGGTGCCCCAAGTGACTGCCATGCTTCCAAAGCTTTAGGAATTCCTGCACTCGCTGTGTCGCATGCCCTCTGTCTGCTGAGGAACTGTGCATACTTTTTCTAACAGTTTCCCCACCCAGATAGCTGTTTCTTTTAGTAAAACTTCAAGTTTGCCATTCTGCCACCCTCGGATGTGTGTAGATATACATGTGCATTTACCATTAATCATTCTGCATAGCTCCTCTTTGATTAATTTCTTTGAGGACGTGGTTTCCCAAAGTGCCCAGCAAAGAGGGATTTGAAGGGCATGTATTTACTGTGTGGCTGTCATGCAGAAGAGTAGGACCCTTGTGTTTTGTGGGTCTAGAGGGTAAGAACACAGCGGTGGGGCGGATTCTGTGGGGAGAAGGGTGTAGAGGTGGTTTCTCTCCCCTTCTATTGAATTTGTACACACAGCACATGCTCATGTGTAGGCCCCGGGGACACTGGGACAGGCCGTGGAAGTTGGTCGGTGCGGTGGTGAGGACACCTAACATGGGCTGCAGCAGACATTCCCAGAGGAGGAGCCCCTGGGTTGGTGCCCAGGCCACTGAGCACGAGGCGACCTGAGGGCCTGGCTGGAGTGGGAGTGGTCACCTCTACCTAGCGTGTGAGCTTGAGTGGTATTTTGACTCCATAGGGGTCACTGTGCAAGCACTGGCTGTGAACTGTGGAGAGGGAAGGACTTGTGTTTTGGGACTTTTCCTAACGGTTCGCGTCAGACTGGCCACCAGCCTTTTGATGCCATGCGCTGATGTGCACAGGGTTAAGGCTTGTGTAAAATCAGGGAAGTTTCATTACTGCTCCACGTAGGGAGGAGTTTTAACAGGGGCGTTTCATGAGCCTGCAGCAAGTAGCCGACCTGCTTCTTGTCCTTAGAGTAATCGGGTGACTCAGTGGGGTCTGGTTCTGGGGTGCCCCAGAGCCATGACCCACCTTGTGGCCTGACCAGGGCCTGTCTGGCTGTTGCAGTGCAGGCCACGTGGATGGCCTACGACATGGTGGTGATGCGCACCAACCCCACGCTGGCGGAGGCCATGCGCCGGTTGGAGGACGCCTTCCTCAACTGCAAGGAGGAGATGGAGAAGAACTGGCAAGAGCTGCTCAGGGAGACCGCGCGCAAGCAGTAGGCCCCTGCCCGCACCTCGCAGCCACAGGGTGCTGTCGGTGGGACAGAAGCCGCTGGTGGGGGGGCGGGATTCTCTGCTTGGCACGGAACTGGCCACCCAAGTATATGGCTGCGTGCACTCCTTATTTTTCAATAAATTTATTTTCAGCATTTTCAGCACAACCTGAGGACCCCTTTCTGTCCCACCCAGCTGCATAACAAATCAAGCCTTGTGAACAAAACATGGAGAGTATAAGATGCTGTCGGTGAATTGTGTATTTAGTGTCAAGCATTGAATAAAAAGCAAAAAAGGCCAGAGAGTTGTGGACAAGCCAGGTCAGAGGGTGGGACAGGAAGCAGTACTCAGATTTATTTACCTCCTTATGGAGGGCTCCAAAGCGGGGAAAGGGGACATCGTTTATTCAGTTATGTATCTCGGGCTGTGCCAGGTGCTCACATATGTGACCTGTGTTCTTGCGACTCTCCTGAATGACATGTCCATTATTCCTGCTTCAAGGGTGAGAAAACAAAGTTAGATGCCTTGTCTGAGTCCGCACAGCTCACAGGGGCAGAGCTGGATCTCACTTAAGGGGGCGGAATGTGGGGAGGGGGGCGGAGGCGCTGACAGGCGGGGAGGGACCTTGCAGACTGCAGAGGGCATGAGCCTTAGAGGGCCTGGGGTCATGGGCAGGGGTTCCAGGCCCTTGAGGACCGATCAGAGAAAGGTGGGCTGAGTTGTTTCTGGGGAGAGCCGAGCCAGGCTCCCCAAGGCCTCAGGACAGGCAGAGTCCCAGAGGGAGGGACATTTTCCTGGGGACTTGTTTGCTCCCTTTTCCCCCTTCATGGGCCCCTTGTCCAGCTTGGAGCCATCAGGAAGGACGATTGTGTTTCCAGCCATGTCCTTCCTCAGCAGGCCAAGTCCTGGTCCTTGGGGACAGCGTCCGTGGCTAGCTCAAAGGGCACCAGTGTCCTACAGCAGGTCATTTCCAGGCAGTGTGGTGGGTGCTGGTCGCGGGAGCCCACAGAAGGGGCGCTCTGCCTGGAGGAAGTGTCCGTGAGCGGCCCAGGCAGTGGGCAGGACTCAGTGGTAAAGGCAGGAGGACCTGGGTGTGGTAGAAACGCCCAGCGACTGCTTCCGGGGGGCCGGGAGCCCCGGCGCTCTAGGGTGGAGGGGAAGAGCACAGGGCTCATTGTAACAGAGGAGAGTCGTCGGCAACCAGCGGCAGCCGCCTCCCTGTGCTGCCTGCCCGGGTGTTTCCGCAGAGCAGCAGCTGCAGTCCTGGGGCCCAGCAGCGGCTCAGAGGGCAGTCTGCAGCGGGTCCGCGGGGGGCAGGGTCAAGATGAACGGACAGAGGACCCCCTTATTCCCCAGGGGGAACGGCTGCAGCTCCTCGGCCTGGAACTGGGCAGTCCCCTCAGAGACTGTGAAGGTGGCCGTGACCTGGTGGTTGAGGCAGTAGATGGTGTTGCCCAGCACGGTGCAGCGCAGCGGCACGGCGTCGGGCAGGGGCAGGGCGGCGGCTCGGCTCCAGGAGCCGGTCACCGTGTTGTAGCGCATCACCGCGGCGCCCACGCCGCGCAGCAGGTCGAAGCGGTACAGGAAGCCCCCCAAGGCCACCATGTCGCTGGAACGCCGGTGGCTGGCACTGTAGGGGCACTCATCCCACGCGTTCTTCGCGGGGCTGTACCTGAGCAGGCGGTAGAAGAGGTGGCCCCCGGTGACGTAGATGTCCCCACGGCAGGCCACAGCCTCATGCGCCACAGGGAAGGTGCCAGCAGGGAGGGGCGCGCGTGAGGTCCAGGAGTCCGTGCGGGGGTCGTAGCGCTCCATGCTGTACAGGCACTCGCCCCCGATGGCGTAGAGCAGCCCGTCCAGGGCCACCAGTTTGAGCTGCGCACGGGCCTGCAGCATGGGCCGCACCTGGCTCCAGACGCCGGTCAGCGGGTTGTAGCAGAAGACCTCGTTGGTGCAGACGGCCTGGGCGCCCGAGCCTCGGACGCCGCCCGCCAGGAACAGGTAGTTGTGCATGGTGCAGAGGCCGCAGCCCCGCAGCGCCGCTTCCTGCGGCACCTGTGTCAGGGGCCGCCACCTGTTCTCCCGGGGGCTGAACACGTGCAGGTGCGATGGAGGAAGTAGGGGCGCGGGCCCGTGAGCAGGAGCCTCGTCGCCACGAGGGCCCCTGGGGAGCCCTGAGCGGCTCATCGGGTAGAGGCTGGGCAGCACGAGGACCCCCAGCACGGCCTGGCCGCGGCCAGTCCGAAGGCTCAGGATTCGCTCCCTGTCAGCCCCGCTCAGCTGCCGGTACAGGCTGGAGTCCCCCAGCACGTGCAGCAGATTGTCGCTCATCACGGCGTAGGTCTCCTGGGCCAGGCTGGGCTCCCCGTGCTGCTGGGCGAAGGCCAGCACATCCAGGCAGCTGCCCAGGTCCAGCCGCCGCTGCAGAGCTGCCGCCGAGACTAGCTCTCGGGCCTGGGAGCTGGGCTTCCAGGGTCCCTCCACCGCCACCCAGCTCCCCGGCCTCTGCAGAAACACCATGAGCCTGCGGGCCTCTTTCTGCCTCTCTGTGAGGATGTCCCTGCTGCCCACAGGGCTGGGCCTCTCTGCCGGCACCTGTCCTGGGGCCACCTGGCTCAGCTTGCGCTCAGAGCTCTCGGCTATTTCGCACACGCTGCGCTTCCGCGGCCTGGGGACTGGCTGTGGGTCCCGCCTGGCCGCGGGGGCAGGGCCGGGGGCGGGGTCAGGGGCGGGGCCAGGCTTCGTGCGCTCAGGCGGCGGCGAGGGGGCCGCGAGCAGCGCAGGTCCAGGCAGCTGCGAGTCCTGACGCTCCTCCTGCGTTCCATCCCATGGGCCTGCAGGAGGGCCTGGGGTGGCAGTCCTGGCCCTGGAGCTTCTCTCTTGTTGCTGACACTCAGCCTCAGCCGGGCCCCATGTGCCCAGCCCCGTGACTGCCCCACCAGGGGACCCATGCCTATCCTGCGGGCTGGGGACCGCCCCTTCAGGGGAAGAGCCAGTCTCTCTGTTCTCAGACAGTGCGGAAGTGCTGGGCTCTCTGGGGCTCCGCAGAGCTGCCCTTGGGTCTGTCTCCTGGGGCCTCTCTTGCCTGGGGAAGGGGTGACTCCTGAGAACCATTGAAATGAGGTTTCCCCAGCTAGTTGAGGTCTGCCCCTCCTGCTTGCCCTTGCGGAGAGCCACACTGGGCTCCTGACATGTGGGCCTTGACTCACTAGTGGGGGCAGGCGCTGCGGCTGGGGCTGGGGATGCACCTGGGGCTGCAGCTGGGGCTGGGACTGGGGCCGGGGCCGGGGCTGGGGCCGGGGCTGGGGAAGGGGCTGCAACTAGAGCTGGGACTGCGGCTGGGGCTAGGGCCGGGGCTGGGGATGCTGCTGTGGCTGTGGCTGTGGCTGTGGCTGTGGCTGGGACCGTGGCTGGGGCTTGGGCCGGGGCTGGGGCTGCGGCTGGGGCTTGGGCCGCGGCTGCGGAAGGGGCAAGGGCAGGAGCCGGGGCAGGGGCTGCAGCTGTGGCTGGAGCTGGGGTCCGGGCTGGGGAAGGCGCAGGGGCAGGAGCTGGGGCTGGGGCTGCGGCTGCGGCTGGGGCTGAGATTGCGGCAGGAGCTGCTCTGAGACTTTCATCCTTAGCAGGACCCTGGGCAACTCTGAGGGGCAAAGAGTGTGAAGGAGAGGCGTTTGGAAGCATCGAGGCCACCGGTAAGAGGCCTCGGGGGGGATGTGCTGAGGGTGGGGGGGCAGAGGGTGAGGGCTCAGGGGTGTGTGGGGGAGGCGCGGATGAGGGACATGCGGAGGGGGCACAACTGAGCTCATCTGCAGCTGGCTCCCCTGGGTCCAGACTGTCAGCCACCTGCCCACTGCTCGGCAGCCCCTGAGACCCTCCCGCTTCTCCACCACTGTGGCCCACCTGCTTCTCTGGCCTGCCTGACTCTGAGCCCAAGAGAAAGTGCTCTCCAGAGCCGCTCGCCCCGGCCTTTCCCACAATGCAGGCCGCTGTGGTCCCGTGCCCTTGCGACAAGAGAGGGCGTCCCCATTGCCGTCCCTCTGGCCGTGGGCCCATGGAGCCTGGGGCCTGGCTGGAGCTCCTGACAAGGACCTCCCTCCTCGCCCAGGGCCAGCCTTCCACGGAGACTGGGGACCCCTGACACTCCCTGGGGGCCCAGGGCCCAGCCTCTCTGCTCTCACCAGCTTTGGTCCCTGGGTCCAGAGCTAAAAGTGGGGCTGCTCGGGGGCCGCTCTTCCCACGCCCCATCTCTGAGACATCTGTCAGGGGCCCGGTCTGCACGGTGTCCGATGGGGGCAGCTCCTGGGGATAAGGGGACCTCTGGAAGCCTGCAGAGAGGCTGCCAGCTGCATCCACAGCGTCCCACACACTCACCACAGTGCCCAGGCGTAGGGGGTCCAGCTTTGGGGGGCAGCAGGTTCTAGCTCCTGAGCTGTCATCCACCTGCCACCGCCGGCCACCTGGGCCTCTCCCCAGGAAGCCAGGTGGCCCCACTCCTTGTTGCCAGGAGGTAGCATACTGTTCCACTGTGCGGACCTGGGCCTGGCGAGCTGGCGCCTTGTCCAGGACACCGCCTGCCTCCACCCGCCCCTCCACCTGTTTGCTCAGACTCCGAGGAGTGAAGTGTATCAGGACAGGGGCGGAGGCACCCCCTACTTGGCTCTTACCCAGGAGGGCAGCACCTGGCCCGAGGTGCTCCCTTCCTTTACCTTGGGGGGCTTCTGGGGTGGCATCGCCATGCCGCTGTCCCAAGGCCCCTCCGCTGGCCACCTCGCCAACAGTCTTGGGTGCAGGTACGGCTATGGCAGCCAGGTCTCCGCTTCCTGGGGGCTGCAGATCCTGGGTGCCTGCTGTCGGTGAACTCCCCTGGCTGCATCCTGGAAGGTCTGGCTCCCCCTGCCCGGAGTTCTGTCCCTGGAGGCCACCACTGACCTCGGACTCTGGGGGCAGGGCTGGCCCAGCTCCACCCGCCAGGGGCTGGGCCGGGGGGCCTGTGGACGCTGGTCCTGCTGCCTCTAGGTCCTGCCCAGAGCCAAACCAGTGCAAGGCCAGTGCGGTGGCAGCCACCACAGCCAGTGCCAGCAGGGTGAGCACGGCGCTGTCCCAGTCATCATCCCCGTCCCCATCCCAGCCCCAGCCAGGGCCAGCAGGCTCTGAGAGTCCCTGGATCATGGTGCCGGGCCGCAGGCCAGGAGCTGCGTGTGCCCCGCGCGAGCCCGTCCTGCAGTCAGGCCGGCTGCTGTCAGCCCAGATGGCACCGCGGAGCACCCCGCCCAGCACGCTGCCGTTAAGGTGGACTGCTCCGGGGCTGTCGCTCCGCCTGGCCTGGGAGGGGGCTCCCTGAGCCCGGACCTGGCTTGGGGGTTTGTCAGTCAGGCCTAGCCGGAGTTATCAGGGGACAACCTGCAACAGCTTCAGGAGTTCAGGGGCCTCTCTGGGCCCCCCGCCTAGCCCCTGCACCCCTCTCTGTAGTGGCAAATAGCAATGTCCCTCAACGCTGTCCTGCATCCCAGCCCACTGCTTTTGCCTGATAGACCCTCATACCCCCAAACTCCTCCCACTCCCCAGTGTCCCTCCTCCAAGCCAGGGTCCGGTCTCAGGGGCCCTGGCAGGAAGAGTCAGCCACAGGGAGATGTGATCTGGAGCCTGAGCAACACGATGCAGCCTGATACAGTTACCGGAAACCGGAGAGGACGCTGGGGAGGGGGAGGTGGGGACACAGCAGTGGTGCCAAGCCCACGGCGGGGCTCAGACCAAGGAGGGAGGCCATGGAGGGCATGGGCCTGGCACCGAGCACTGCCCAGCACAGAGATGGGCTGCTTGGTGGCGTGACCTCCCGTCACTCTCGGTGCGAAGTGGGTCCTTACGCTGCTCTCCCCCGGGACACGCCCGGCTGCTCAGGACCTCCACCTGAGTTCAGCAGAGACAGGACAGTTTTCAACAGCAACTTTCTAAGCCATTAGGAGAAAAAAATGAATGAAATAAAGAAAATCCAAAAGTTATAGTTCTCTTTTTATAGGCCCGGCTTATGACAACCCACCTGGCCCTTCTAGAGCCTCCTGGGCCTCCTCTGGCACCCCTGGACTGTCTTGGCTGCCCAGATGCTGCTCTCACCAGGCCCCTGGGGAGCCCTGAGCCCAGCCTGACCCACTCCCATTGAGCACGCCTGCCTGCCAGCCAGCCCTGGCGCCCTTCAGAAACCTCTGGCCCTGTGTGTCTCATCTCGGTCCCCAACCTTCCCTCACCCCAGCCTCATCACTCCACCCCACCCTCCACGCTGGGACCCAGGCCCCTTGCAGGCCGGCATGCAAATGCCTCTGCTGGGCAGGCACCTGGCTGCCCCTCTGCATATGGCGTCTCGGGAGGAGACTTGTCCCTTCCATCTGTGTCTCACTTAAGCTTATCTCAGGAGTGAGTCTTGGGACAGGCGCCAGGTGAGGCCTAGACAGGAAAAAGAGCCTGGAGTCCCTGGAACAAAGCAGCACTCCCCCCCGCCCCCAAACATGTGTTTGTTCCTTCTGCTGGGACACAGGACTTTTCACTGACTCAAGCAGCAAGGCGATGGCCAAGGAGTGTCCCTGGCACCCAGCCTGGGCTCTGCCGAGCTTCAGATATCTCCCCCATTTGGTCACCTCTTAGCTCCCCGAGCATATCAGATGACAGAGGGTGGAAGGTGGGCCATGCTTTAAGGTGGACCTCAGTCGGGGGCGGGCTGTTTGGACACTGCCCTTATTCTCCGCCCCAGTCGCAGGCTCTGCCTCTTGGTTAAGTTTGGGGTCCAAAGACCTTGAGAGGATGATGACATCCCCACATGCACCCCTTTATAGGCCATGGAGAATGCCATCGGGCATCGCTGCCCAGCTTCCGAGGGCCCTTGTCGTCAGTCTGAGCCCCAGGCTGCTTCAGAGAACAGGAGATATGTCCACCAAGTGATACCTTCAAACACTGCAGTGGGGAGAACCGAGCACAGAAACTCATCCAAGCACGTGTGTTTTGTATATGTATAAACAAGTCTAGAATAATGTTTAAGGCTTAGAAAGTATAAATCCCAAATTTAATAGTTATAGCCAACAAGGAATATTTCATAAAGAATTGGGAAGTTTTATGCAAAAAAAAAAAAAAGTTATTTAAAAAAGAGAAACAATACAATATGATTTATAGAGGAAAAATTAAAACATGTAAATATTTGACAGTATGGGAATGATGAAGAAAACATGCGCATCACTTTAAAATGTGACGTCGACAAACTTATTTAAATAATGATTGATAATGTGGCTGTGAAGTTTAATACAAATATTAAGGGGGAGTCTCCTAATGGAAGAGGCATACAAAAAAAATGTTAAATAATGACTAAGTATGGAAAGGAAAAGAAAGAAAGAAATCATAATGGAAGTCGCCTCTTATTCCAAAGGGGAGAACATCTAAATTCTGTCTAAACATTGTCTAAATCTTGAAATCAGTTGCTATATTCAGTTCAAATGTAAGTTAAAATGTTTCTTATTCTAAGTTGTTATAGACATTTGCCACATTCGGGGATTGGATAACTTAATGTGACAAAGATGACAACTGATGAAAGACAATTCAGAGGTTCAGAGGACCCAAAGCGTCTCACGCAGGAAGAGAAAAGGAGCCAGGGCCAACATCCGGCAGGTAAAACCGCAGCGAGCGCCGCAGACGGGAGATTCCCCAGGGCAGCCGGGCGGCCGGGTTAGCCGCAGGGAATGGCAGCCTTACGGTCGGCTTCTCAGCGACAGAAAGATGGAGGCCAGAGGACAGCGCAATGAAATTTCCAACTTGCCGAAAGAAAATAACTACCAATCTAAGATTCTAGGCTTAAAAGATACAGCTTTCAAGAACGAAGGCAAAATAAAAAACATTTTCAGACAACTAGTCTTTTTGAAAAGAAATCCTAAACTCTGTATTTTTTCAGGCATAAAGAAAATCATAGCAGACGAAAGGACTAAGGATGCCAGAAGGACCGAGATCAGCAGCAACAGAAGGTGGGAGCATATTATAAATCTAAATGGAGAGTAACTTCGTAAAACGAGGATAAGGTCTTGTGAGTGTCTTCATCGTGGAGAGTTCAAAGAAAACAGCAGAACCAATGAAAGCAACGAACTGACTTCTCTTGGGCAGTCGAGCTAAGTGTCTGACAAACACAGCTAGACTGACCGAGAGAAAAAGGAGAAAGACACAACTAAAATCAGAAACAAAAGTGGGAACATTACTACTGACCTTACGGAAAGAGAAGGGTTGTAAGAGAACACTGGGAACAATTATACCTCAACCAATTAGAGAACCTAGAGCGAATGGAAAAATTCCTGGAAACATGCCAACTACCAAAAAAGACTCAGAAGAAATAGGAAATCTTAACAGACCTATAACAATAGAGAGATTGTGTCAGAATCAAAAGCCCCCAAGAGAAAACCCAGGACCAGCCGGCGTCACTGCTGAATGTTCTCGCACATTTAAAGAAGAGCTAACACCATCCTTCTCCAACTCGTTCCCAAGATTGAAGAAGCAGGAACATTTTCTAATTTATTCTATAAGGCCAGCATTCCCCTGATACCGAAGCCAAATAAATACATCACAAGAATAAAAAATTACAACCAGTATCCCTCATGAACATAGATGCAAAAATCCTCAACAAACCCAACAGCATATTAAAATATTAGACACCATGGCCAAATGGGATTTATCCCAGGAATGCAGGGGTGGCTCAACATAGGAAAATCAATTACTGTAATACATCAATTAGAATACATTAATTTTTCAACTACATTAATGTACTAGAGTACATTAATAGAACAAAGTGAGAAAAGCACATGATCATCCCAACTGACACAGAAAGTACACTTGACGAAATCTGGTACCCTTTCACGATGAAAATGCTCAGAAACCAACAATCAAAGGGGATTACTGCAACATGCTAAAGGGCATTTTTTAGAAACCCGCAGCTCACGTCATATTCAATGGTGAAAGACTGAGACCACGCCCTCCCCTAAAATCAGCACAAAGAAAGACGCCAGCTTCTGCTGCTGCTGTTCAGCATTGTCCTGGAGGTTCTGGCCAGAGCTACCAGTGAAGAGAAAGAAATGAAAAGGCGTCCAAATTCGAAAGGAAAAGGTAAAACTATCAATTCACAGATGACGTGATCTTACACCTAGAAAATCCTAAAGAATCAACAGGAAAGCAACTTGAGCTAGTGAACAATTTTAGCGAAATTGCAAAACATAAGATCAACACACAAAAACCAGTCGTGTTTCTACACACCAGCAACAAACGATTCGAAAGGGAAATTAGGAAAGCAATTCCATTTACGATACTATGTAAAAGAATTAAATACTTGGGAATAAATCTAACCAAGGAAGTGAAAAACTTATATGCTGAAAACAACAAAACACTGCTGAAAGAAATTAAAGAAGCTCTAAAGCAATGGAAAGACATCCGTGTTCATGGACTGCGAGACAGGATCATTACGACGTCAGCGCTATCCTAGTGATCTACGAATTCTACACGACATCTCTAAGAATCCCGATGGCCATTTTTTGCTGAAATGGCAAAGCCCATCCTCGAATTTATATGGACTTGAAAGAGGCTATGAATAGCCGAAAGAATCCTGAAAAAGAACAAAGTTGGAAGACACACGTCCTAATTTCCAAACTCACTACAAAGCTACAGTATTCGAAGCGTGCGGTACTGGCGTTCGGGATAGACATATGGACCAACAGAATAGAACTGCAAGTCCAGAAATCACCCCGTGCATCTATAGCCAATTGATTCTGACAGGGTGCCAAGACCATTCAATGGAGAATAACAGTCTCATCAATAAAAGGTGCTGGGATATCTGGATAGCCACATGCAAAAGAATGATCTTGGACCCCTACCTCACGCTATGTACAAAAGTTAAATGGATCAATGATCTAAATATGAGGTAAAACCATAAAACTCTTAAAATAAAGCATAGGAGTAAATTTTTATGATCTTGAATGTGGCAATGAATCCTTAGATATAATGCCAATAAAAATGAGCAACAAAAGAAAACTAAATAAATTAGACTTCGACAAAAAGTAAAACTTTTGTCCATCAAAGGACATTATCAAGAAAGTACCAACTTACAGAATGGGATAAAATATTTTCAAATCACATATCTGATAAGGGTCTAGTATCCAGAACGTATAAAGAACTCTTGCAACTCAACTACAAAAAGACAAACGACCATATTTTTAATGGGCAAAGGACTTGAATAGGTATCTCACCAAAGAAGATGTATAAATGACCAGTAAGCACATAAAAAGATTCTCAACATCCTCAGTTATTAGGGAAATGCAAATCAAAACCACAGCGAGGTACCACATCACATCCTCTAAGATGGCTATAAATTAAAACAGTAGTAAATGAAAGTGCTGGCAAGGATGCGGAAAAACTAGAACTCTCATATAGTGCTGGTGGGGATGGAAAATGGAAAACGACTTGGCAGGTATTCATAAAGCTAGACATAGAATTGTCATATGACCCCGTGTACACCTAAAGTAATTAAAAACAGGTTCTCAGACATGTACATGTACACTCAGGTTCAGAACAGCACAATTCACAATAGCTAAGAGAAAACAGACCCAATGTCCATCAATAGATGGAGAAACAAACTGCGGTAGGTATACACGTTGCATCAGACAGAGAAAGGAAGGAAACTCTGACACCCGCTACATCTATCAACCTCAAACGCATTCTGCTAAGTGCGATAGGCCAGACACAAATGGACCAACGGTGTGATTTCACTTGTATGAGGTACCCAGAGTAGTCACAGTCGGAGAGACAGGCAATAGATAGGACGGTCACTGGGCGGAGAGAGGAGTCCTGCTTAATGGGTACAGACTTTACGTTGGGGATGATTAAAACGTTCGGGGCACTGAGAGCCGAGGCGAATGTATTTAATGCCACTGAACTGTACTCCTACGAATAACTTAAATGATGAATATTATCCGACGGTCCCCAAGCTGTCATTATTCTGCAACACAGGCCAGTCGTAGATGTTCCAAAGGCACCACGTAAGGTCCCAGCAGCGTGGGTGACCAGGAGCCCTCATCACATTTTACTTTCGGAGGTTTCCCCAAAGAGGAACTAGGTATATCTAGTTTCTTGAAGTAACAAAAAACGAATGAGTCAAAGAATTTCCAGGCCCAGAAACAGCCCTCAGGAGGATGCGGGTTCTGGTGACAGGACACCAGGGTCAGTCGCGGCCTGGCTGTCTCTGGCAGACTGGCTCCGCCCAGCTGAGTCTGTCCTGGGCTAAGCCACCTAAGGAACATCCAGACTCACATCTCAACCATTTAGAAGTTCCGTTAAGAATCACCAGGCCAGTCGACATCAGCAACCAATATCTAATAAATAAGTCAAGAAATAACGGTTTGTTGGGGAAAAAAAAAAAGGCATCAGTGTGTTATTTAGAAGTGTTTAGTACCAGAGTTGGTGGAGGAGGCTGCCTCCACTGGTCCTGATGACTGTGGAGGGCAAGTAGAAGTCAAATACCATATGTATTTGTTTTAAAACTTGTGGAAAAATAAGAACAAAGTACATCGTAAGAAATTAAATTCTTGCCAAACATTACAAAAAATTTCCCCGATGATAAACAAATACTGACTAATAGACAAACTGTGCCATTAACGGGGGTGGAGGGCGCGGTGGTGCAGAGCATGCAGAGCGCCCACTGGTGGTGGTTGCTGTGCACAGTCCTCCAAACTCGCCTCGTTTATAGAAACGGCTCCAATGTACTTAACGTGAATCCATGTAAAATCTTAAGTAGCTATTTTAAAAGTGGATTACAATTTATATCCGTCAAAGACGTATATCCATTAATGGCTCAAGGCACATCTGTGATTCATTTGTGACCCCCCACTGCACCTCATCTCAGTGGCTGTTTTCTGCTATAATCAGTGAAAATGAATTAATTAAAGCTACATTAACAGTGTGGATGACTCTCAGCAGCATAATGTTGATTTGCTGTCACATGGTGGGAATGTAAAATGGTTCAACCACTCTGAAAAGTTTGGCAGTTTCTTTAAAAAGCCAAACATACACTTACCGTCCACCCTGCAGTGGCGCCGAGCACTCGTCCCAGGGGAATGAAAGCTCTGCCCACACAAACACCTGGTCAAGATGTTCATAGCAGCTTAACTTTTAATGCCTAAGCTATTTTTAAATCAATAATATTCTTAATAAGAAGAATTTTGTGTATCAAAAACTACAGGTATAACTAAACCGTATTTAGGGGGAAACCATGACCATAGCTTTAAATGTCCTTATAATTAAATAAAGAAGATTGAGAAATAAGTCAGCTAATCCTGGGTTCCTAAGAAAGCTGTGGCTAAGTCTCATGAGCGCCACTGTACAGGGCCCGACCCCAGGCAGCAGGCTGGCGGAGGGAGACCCCAGCTGGGCGCAAGTGCCACCGCTGGCCCGGAACACACTGTCCCTTCTCATGGCACCGGCCTCCAAGCGGCCAGGTCAGCTCATTCTCTCTCGATCCTGTCTTCCAGGGGAGGAAGAGGGCAGAATTCCGCCAATCAGAGTTCATGAGTTTCCTGCACTTCCGGGCTGACTGAGGTGAGGAGCAAGGTGCAAGTGGCCAGTCACCACAGGAAGTGGCTGACCTGTGGCCCTAGAGGTAGACCAGGCTACGAAGACCTAAAATGAGCCTAAGAGTGTCTGATACACGAGCAAAACATTTTTTTAATTATCGAAAAGAAAAGAGGAATAATTAAAAGTGGAAAATAAACAAAGCAAAAATAAATGCTTTTATATTTCAGGATCTACAGATAAATCACTGAACATGAGAAATGAGGACAATCACCCCTTTTCCAGATTTCCTATGCTTAACATGTGATCTTTCAAATATATCGGTTGAGAAGCCACGCATGAGTCTGCGAGGCTTTTCTTCTTTCCCTTTATAGCTTCTTCTCACTCCGCTCATCCAGTCCCACGTCAGCACCTGCCACCCATTCACATCTACTGTGAACATGATTTTATTCTATAAATTGTACTGTTTCTAATTTTACGTTTTCCCCTCTTCCCTCCACCTTTATTTGCAGGTATTATTTTTGCTGCTCTGTTTTCTTGCTTTTAATTTGGAAACTCTCCCAAACTTTTCTATTCCACTGCTGCTGGATTTCCTTTCCCTGCTCTTTAATTTGACACTTACGACTCTATTCTTGGTTATAAACAAGATCCCCTCCGCGAGACAAAACCTCTAGATTCCCAGTCCCCACCTCTCCTCTCCATTTCTCCCCACCCCTATGAGAAGTCTGGGATGAGTTTACCTATCACTCAGCACCTGGGTTTTGCTGAAATAGTTTAATCTTCACTGGAATCTGGGGGCGGGGAGAGAGAAAGAGAGAGAGCAGATTCCTTAAAGCGATTCTTTCCCCCATCTTGGGGTCTGGTTCTGTTTGCTGTTTGTTTTCATCTTTTCTTAGTATCTTCCTCACAGCAGGACCTGCGTGATCTGCTCTCTGACTCCTTGCACATCCCAACACCATTCTTTGCTCAGACAGGTGGAGGCTGCTTTGACTGAGGAAATGACTTTAAAATATTCAAATTCTGTAAAATATTTCACACACGCGATAAAGTTCGCACCAGCCAAACAAAAATATTATGCCTTACAGTTTGCCCTATTTCAATATTTTTAATTTTAAACACAAATAAAAACTGAGGTGGTCATTACAGAATTGCAATAACTCAGGTTGTTTCTTCCTTGTCATAGTCACTCTGGTGTCATGGCTCATCAGACCTGCTGCTTGAAGGGAGAAACTTGTGTTGTCACAGGGAGTGGAGATGGGCAGCCTAGCCTGGAGCTCCACAAACATTTACAAGTCTGAACCTGCCAACCAAAACTGAAGTCCTCAGAATTAACTTCCACACAGAATACACTGCTTACTAGAGGGTAAGTAATATACATTGCTCATGGAAACTTACACATATGCTACTAAGACCGAGCAGTAATCACAGTATTGTTTAAAACTTGATCAAGAAAAACTTTGGGTGGAGTTTTTTACCTCTGACCTTTAGAATTGCTGGGCTCATGAGGATAATAGAAAGCAGATCAACTTCAGCACACTGAGTATTGTTTGAAAATTCTCTACAGAAGATGACCCTGCTTCGGGCCGCCTCGTGTCAGCCCTTGGAGGCCCCAGACAAGTGGCTTCCAGCAGTCCGCCTTGGTCTTCACGGCACAGCTGGCACACTGGGCTGAGCTCACTAGGCAAAGGCCAGGAATTCCTACCAGACCACTGGACACTCCCCATGGCCCCCTTACTCTTCTCCGAGTAGGCAGGTGAGTGGCAGAGCTGGGCAGAGCGGACCCATTCTTTTAGTTTACTCGACTATTCTTTTTTCTGACGTTTGTAAGAGAAATATCGTTTAAAATGTTTCTTTATTGATAACAGTCATTTTAAGGCTGTTTCCCTCTGCACACAGCTTTAGCTATGTCCTAGTGGTCCCCAAACTTTTTGACACCAGGGACCGGTGCTCCTATGAAAATCTGATGCCTGATGATCTGAGGTAGAGCCAAGGTGGTGATGCCAGCGCTAGGAAGCGGCTGCGAATACAGATGAAACTTCGCTCACCCGCCTGCCACTCGCCTCCTAAAGGGCCAGGACCAGTTCCAGACTGTGGCCCCGGGTTTGAGAACCCCTGTATAGAACTGGGTATGAAGGCATCTACCTCTGCAGTGTTGTATATAAGTTTTGAAACTTCGCACTTGAGTTTCTTTGACCCAGGAGTTTTTAAAAGAGATTTCGTTAATTTTTAGGTATTTACATTAGTTTCGTATTTTAACATTATTTCGTTTGCTTAGAATTGTTTCGAATTATGATCCAATTATGTGTCGCATTACACCTCTTTATTCAACTTGTGTGAGCTGTGTGTGTGTGTGTGTGTGTGTGTCCCAGCACATGATTATTTTTTGCAAATATTCCATGAGCTTAAATAGATGCAAAGTTCTCTCTACACATAATAATTAAATTGAACTTGCTGTTTGTATTATGCGAACAGCAGTGTATTCGAATAAGTGTCTTCATTCTCACAATTGTTTTTTGTCTACAAATTTGTCCATTTCTGGAATGGGCGTATTGAAGCCTGGAGAAAGGTGAGGCCAGCGTTCCGCGTTCCGGTCCGCGGCCCAGTCCGGTCCGCGGCCCAGTCAGCGGGACGCCTGCCAAAACCCGGCTCCACCCAGGACAGCAGGGCGGGGGCGGAGCCAGGGGGCGGCAGGTCCGGTTGCCAGGAGGCGGGAACCGGACACAATGGGGTCCGGGAGTTGGGACGGGCGGGGCGAAAATCCAGGCACCCCACCTTGCCCTCTCGTCCGGGAGTCACAGGAGCAGGTTAGTGCTTCAACTTTGGGCCCCCCATGAGACTTCCTCTCCGTGGTATCCTCGCCTGATGCCCCTAAAATATCCTGGACCCCTAGAACCTCGGGGAATTCTCTTCCCGCAGGATTGAGTCCAAACTTGGCGCGCGCGCACACCCCCTTACCGAACTCACTTTGGGGATGGGGGATGGTAGCTGACCTCCCAGCTGGGTGCCGGGTCCCTGCCCCATGCCCCTCACAGAGCGGAAAAAGCTGCCGTTTGTTGTCCTGGCTCCTGGGAAACCGGCTGGGCCCCGCCCCCGCGCTCGGGCTGAGCTGGAAGGGGCCGGGATGTGTGTCCCCCGCCAGTCCGGGGTGGAGGGGCCGGGGTCGCCACCTTCTGTCCACAGGTGCTGCAGACCGTAGCGCACCCACAGCGCCATGGGCTTGGACGTCTGGGTCGGCCCTTGGCGGCCGCACCGGCCCCGCGGGCCTATCGCGGCGCTCTACAGAGGCCCAGGCCCCAAATACAAGCTGCCCCCCAACACGGGTACTAGCGGCGCGCGCAGGCCTGTGCGGGTGGGGGTGGGGACGAAGGGGCTAGTGAGGTCTGCGCTGGGAGTGGGGTGCTGTACGCCGGGGTGGAGAGCAGGAGGTCTGTTCTAGGGGGGCCGGGGGTCGTGCCCGGGGCGAGAGCACCCCGGCCCCGAGGTGACGACAGGACGCCCCACAGGCTACATCCTGCACGACCCGTCGCGGCCCCGCGCCCCTGCCTACACCTTCGGCTTGCGCCTCCCCACGCAGCAGACGTCGTGCGGCCCGGGGCCCGGCCACCTGGTGCCGGCTCGCATGACGGTGCGCGGCCCCGACGGCACCCCAGCCTACTCCATCCACGGCCGCCCGCGCCAGGCAGCGCCCTGCCTCACTCCCGGACCGGGTCAGGACCCCTGGGACCCTGGCTTCTCCAACGCCAGCCGCCACCAGGGAAACCCCCCACCAGAGCCCCGACTCCCCCTCGGGCACCCTAACACTCCAAATCCGGCAGCCCATATCAGGGTCTCAAAGAACTGCAAGCCCCACCAGGCTTCGACAAATCGTGGCTCGGTTTTCCCCTAATCTCAGAACCCCAGACCGGTTCTGACCCATACCCCCGGTCCGGCCCACAGGCAGGTACTTCCCGGAGCGGGCAGGGAACGCAACGTACCCCAGCGCACCTCGGCACACCATCGCCCCCCGAAACTGGGGCATCCACACGGTGCAGCAGACCCCAGGTGAGACCAGAAAGGCCCGTTCCGGCCCGGAGGCCCTTCCCACCCCGGACCGGGAACCGCTCTGCAGGCGCTGGGACTACCCAGCACTCGAAGAGGCGGGGAGACCCGGGGTGGGGTGTCTGCAAACACCCACCCACAGAGCCCACTCCTTGCTGGCTCCTTCCCAGGCCCCGGTACCTACTCAGTGCCCTCGCTCCTGGGCCCCCGGGTCATCGGTAAAGTCTCGGCCCCAACTTACTCCATCTACGGCCGCCACGCGGCGGGCAGCTTCTTCGAGGACCTCAGCAAGGTGCGGAAGGAGCGGGCTGCTGGGCACAGGGGTCGACCGGGAGGACCGCAGCGGAAGCGAAGGGGTGGGAACTCACGGATAGCGGGGAACAGAGGTCGGACCCAGCGCCTCTTCTGCCTTCCTGCAGACCCCGGGTCCCTGCGCCTACCACGTGGTGAACCCTGGGATCTACAAGTCTCGAGCCCCCCAATTCACGATGCTGGCGCGGACTTCACTCCCCCAAGACAACACCCTGAATCCCGGGCCCGCAGCCTACAACGTGGACCAGGTGATCTGGAGTTCCAGGTCGAGGGTCAGAGGCGGGAGATGAGGGTCCCGGTCCAGGACTGAGGGTCTGAGATCTGAGGTCTGGGACCAGGCTCTCTGGGGGAATGCGGGTCTCGACGCAGAGCCGCATGGCCGGCTCCGCTGAGTCAGCGACGTCTCCTGGGTCCGCAGCACCGGAAGCCTCGCGGCTGGAGCTTCGGGATCCGGCACTCGGACTATCTGGCCCTGAACATGACAGATGCTGTTGACTAATCGGCCGGCGGGCGCGGCCCTAAAAATGTTTGCTTAAAGATCCCAGAGCCAGTCACGAGTCTGCCTCTCTGTGCGCGCGGCAGGGTGGGGCGCCGGGCGCGCGCAGCGGGATGGAAGCCTGGAAGGACGCGCCTGTCGAGTCCCGGAAATTTCGCGTTCCCGCGAGCCTTTGTGATTGGCCGGGACAAAAGCGCGCGCGGGCAGCCCCGCCTCCCCGAGGCGGCGATTGGTTCAGAGTTCCGCTTGCCTGAACCCCGCCCACCTGCCGTCGTGGGTCCGCCCTTGACAGTCGCGGAACTGTCCCTTCCCTTCCTTGCGGTCCTTACCCTGTGGCCACGAACACAACAGGGCAGAAGCAGGTTGGGATCCGTAGCAGGTCGAGCGAGGCCGCTGTGCGCGACAGGTACGGGCCGGGGTCAAATTATGAGGCTAAGAAGTGGGAGCCAGACACGGAGAGATGCACACGGCCGCCACACACACAGGGGACGGGAAGGGAGGGACGGACTTGAGAAACGGGAACTGGGTGGGGTCAAATGCACCTGGTCGCACAGACGGGCACAGGGCGGCGGCAGGTTCCAGGTTCGTCTCGCATCCCGCAGGCCCAGAGCCATGGCAGCTCCAGTGACCCCAGGATCCCCGGCACCCATCCCAGTTGCGCCTGGCGACCTCTCGCGGGGCGGGCCCCGGGGCCCTCCTGATCTCCCGGCAGAGCCCAAGCAGCTCCCTGAGCTGATTCGCCTGAAGCGAGACGGAGGCCGCCTGAGCGAGGGGGACATTAGGGGCTTCGTGAGCGCTGTGGTGGATGGGAGTGCACAGGGTGCGCAAATAGGTACGTGGGCGACCCCTGGGCACCCGAGTCCTGAGAACACCATATCGCCCCACCACTGTCACTAACCCCAGGATGACCCATCGCTGTGGGAACGCCCCCTCATGTTGTCTACACCACCGTCGCCCTTACTTAGGGGCCATGCTCATGGCCATCCGGCTGCGAGGCATGGATCTGGAGGAGACTGTGGCGCTGACCCAGGCCATGGCCAAGTCTGGGCAGCAGCTGGAGTGGCCGAAAGCCTGGCACCAGCAACTCGTGGACAAACATTCCACAGGGGGAGTAGGTGACAAGGTCAGCCTGGTCCTGGCACCTGCCCTGGCTGCCTGTGGCTGCAAGGTTAGAAGATGCTTTCTCCAGAGACCAGAAACCTCAGAGGCTCACAGTCAGCTCCCAACCTCCAACGGCCCAGACAGAGCCCCAAGGCAGAACCCAGGCTTCTTGCCCCCCAGGACAGAACAAGTCTCCCTCCCCATCAGCCCCCCATAACAGGGCCAAGTTATCTAGCACCCACTCCCCATTTGGTACCCCAGAAAGGACTCCCAAAGGAAGAGCTGGGTACTCCTCTGCCTCAGTCCCCCAGACTTGCGCACCCCCATCCAAGGCACTTTCTCCACTAGCTGGATACCCTCTCCATCCTTAGTAAACTTAGCTCCAGCTGAAGCCCTAACCTGGAAGGGGACAGAAATGTGGGGAGGTGGGGTGGGGACAGCCATTCAGTTGTCCTCAGCATCCCTGCCCAGCAGGTACCAATGATCAGCGGACGTGGCCTAGGGCACACAGGGGGAACTTTGGACAAACTTGAGTCTATTCCTGGATTCACCGTTATCCAGAGCCCAGAACAGGTACCAGGGGACCACTGGGTTATTGATGGAAATATTAACCAGAATCTCTGAATGATCCCTGAAGGGTTATTAATCGGGGTCACTAATGGGGTAATTGATCAGAGGTCATTGGGAGTCCTGATGAAGGGGTACTTGGCCAGATGCAAGGTCTGCTGGAGCAAGTTGGCTGCTGTATTGTGGGTCAGAGCAAGAAGCTGGTTCCTGCAGATGGAATCCTGTATGAAGCCAGAGATGTGACAGCCACCGTTGACAGCCTGCCACTCATCACAGGTGACCTGACCTGATTCCAGGGTCCACCTTCTCCATGTTGGACCCCTGACCTCCCATCACAGTCAGGGTCTTCTCATCAGGTGACTGTGGAGCCTCCCCCAACCCCAAGAGTAGTGTCCCCTCATCACAGGATGCCTGACCAACCCGAGAGTGACCAGACTGGCACACACATACCAGGCCCTGCCTCCCCCATCATAGGGACGTGACCCTCTAACCCTTGAATCTTGGGAGAACTCCAGGCTCTCCTTTACGTCCAGCCCCTCCCCCTTCCACCCCCAAGCTTCTATCCTCAGTAAGAAGGTGGTGGAGAACCTGTCTGCTTTGGTCATGGATGTGAAGTTCGGAGAGGCTGCAGTCTTCCCTAGCCAGGCAGAGGCCAGGGAGCTGGCGCGAGCGCTGGTGAGCAGCAGTGCCAGATGGGGCTGTGTGGCCTCTCTGTGGGATCCCTTGTAGCTGAGGCCTCCCTGTCGAGGCGGATCTGCCCCTCCCGGCCCAACCTTCCCTTCATAGTCGGACAGCCTGCTCCACTCTGCAGCCCTTTTACCTTGGCCTCTGCCAGGACCTTGTTTCCCCCTGGCAATCCTGACCTCACTGAGCAAGGCTGACCTGGCTCTGCCCCAGGCTTCCGGCCGCCCTCTACTGCCAACAGACACACCGCCTGCTTCAGGTCCCCCCCACCCCCACCCTTTCACTCCTGGGCAACCAAGTGTACAGCCCTGGCTAAACTTTGACGACACGGCGGGTTACAAGAGGCCATGCGGGAGGCAAGGAAGGGACCACAATGAACCGTGTCTCCACAGGTTGGTGTAGGGGCGGGCCTGGGGCTTCGGGTTGCAGCCGCTCTGACGGCCATGGACAACCCCCTGGGTCGCAGCGTGGGCCACACCCTGGAGGTGGAGGAGGCGCTGCTTTGCATGGACGGTGAGGGGCCGCCGGACCTGCGGGACCTGGTCACTAAGCTTGGTGAGTTGACAGGTGAGGTGTCAGGCCTGGGGCTACAGAGCCGCTCCCGCTGCACTTCAGCTCCGACCTGCCGGCAGGTGGCGCCCTCCTCTGGCTCAGCGGACAGGCGGAGACCCAGGCCGAGGGCGCCGCCCGGGTGGCTGCGACGCTGGACCACGGCTCAGCCCGGGGCTGCTTCGAGCGAATGCTAGCGATGCAGGGCGTGGACCCAGGCCTGGCTCGAGAGCTATGCTCCGGGACCCCCGCGCAGCGCCACCAGCTGCTGCCGCGCGCCCAAAGGCAAGAGGAACTGCTCGCGCCTGAGGACGGTGAGCAGTCGCAGACCTGCGTCCCTCCCCCCGGCCCCATTCCCCGTCCAGGTCTCTCCCCTTCCTGAGCCCCGGGCCCTGCCCCTGCCCCAGCCCCGCCCAGCACCCTCTTCCCGTAGGCACCGTGGAACAAGTCCGGGCACTGCCGCTGGCGCGCGTGCTGCACGAGCTCGGCGCCGGGCGCAGTCGCGCGGGAGAGTCGCTCCAGCCAGGGGTGGGCGCCGAGCTGCTGGTCAGCGTGGGCCAGAGACTGCGCCGCGGTGAGCACCGATCCCGGCCCCTCCTCGCCCGCGCTGGCCGCCCTGCCTGCTGGCCTCCTCTCCCGCTGACCGCCCGTCCCGCTGCCGGCAGGGACGCCGTGGCTCCGCGTGCATCTGGACGCGCCGGCGCTCAGCGGCCCGCAGCGCTGCGCCCTGCAGGGGGCGCTCGTGCTGTCCGACCGCGCGCCCTTCACCGCCCCCTCGCCCTTCGTTGAGCTCATCTTGCCGCCGACCGACACGCAGCAATAAAGCCCGAGAGCCGCAAAGCCGTGTCCGTGTCTGTCGCGCCGGCGGTCGGGAGCGGGAGGGCGGGAAGCGATGGTCGGCGAGGGGCGGGGCGCCCGACACGTGACCTCTGCTGGGCCCCGCCATCCCCTACGCGCACTGCCGGGTCCAAGCCCAATGGCGCATGCGCAGCGCCGTTGACGCAAGCGCACAGGCGACAGCGCGGCCGAATTCCCGGCGGCTACGGATCCTTAGAGAACGCGGCTGGGTGCGCGGTGCCGTGGTCCCCGACGTGAGGCACAAACGTCGGACCCCTGGAGGTGCAGACGCCGGGACCCAGAGAGCCTGGGAGGACCCCGGGTGCGAGGGACGCAGGGCGGGCGGGTGCCTGGGGCGTGCTCTGTGGCCCGCGCTGGCGTCCAGATTTCTGACTTCACCATTGGGCAGACGGGCGCCTTCCTAGAGGGCACCCAGAGAGGGCTGCAGGAAGCCTCCCCACTGCCTTCGCTTGCAGGCACATCTCGTGCACTGCTTAGAGCCCATTTTGTAAAGGAGGGAGCTGGTAGATTAGCAAAGAGACGTGCCCAAGGTCACGCGGGAACCGTCCGGACCGGAGTGGGTGGGGTGGGGCCACACGTTTAGGAATCTTCGGTAGGCCGGCTCAGCACCAGGTGGACAGGTGAGTGGGAGTCCTCAACACTACCTTGCGGTCCTGCAGAGGCCCCTGCAGAAAGGCACGGAGGTCACCGAAGCTACAGCAGGGCGTGGGCTGTGAGCCACCAGAGTTGCCATCAGAAACCTGGATGTGAAGAGGGTAGGACTTGTGGCAGTGGAGTCCTTGTTTCTGCACCAGGTTAGTGAGAGAAACTTCAGTGGGGATTGGGCGAGGGACGGAGCAGCATCGGAGTTGCCTGTGCTTCCTGTGGGCAGACTGGTGTGGATGACACCAATTTTGGCTGGAGGTGGGGGAAGGTGCCAAAGACCATGGTTGAAGTAGTCTCTGAACTGGAAGGCTGGCAGGCTGCAAAGGGCCACAGAAGCCAGTCTCTGGGGGTTAAAGCCAGACTCACACGCCTCCTGCCTGAAATGGGGGCTTTATTGCCGACAGATGCGCATGCTCAGAAGTCCAGGTAAGTCAGGCACTATAGGTGCAAGAGGGCAGCAGGATCACTGGCGGGCGGGGTGAAAGAGAATGAAGCTCTCAGGCTAAAGGACAGTTACAGGCATGGACGTTTGAGGATACCTAAGCTGGAGGATGAGGCTTCAGAGGTGAAGCGGTCCTGAGCTCAGCTGAGAACTGGGTGAGCAGTTAGGGACAGCTGTGAGCCTAAGTGCGGGGTTGGTCCTTCAGAGCGATGGGGGATGCAGGAGGCCAAGGCACCTTCTGGCTCCCAACACCTTTGGTTTTTCGCAGAAGCATCAGGCCCATGCTGCTGCTGACTCGGACACCTGAGGCCTGGCACAGGCTCTCTCAGCTCAAGGCCACAGCCCTCCCTGGGATTCTGGGAGGCAAGGCCCTACATATGAGGTGCCGGCTCTGGTCAAGGCAGGGCTCTGCAGAGACTGGCAGGCAGGGCCAGCCCCAGGGCCCTGGGCTGCAAACTAGGCTGCTAATCACAGCTTTGTTTGGGGCTGGCCTGGGTGGGGCCTGGCTGGCTCTGAGGGCTGAGAAGGAACAGTGGCGGCTGCAACGTCGGACAGAAGCCCTGCGCCAGGCCTCTGTGGGCCAGGGTGACTTCAGCCTGACGGATCACCGGGGCCAGGCTCGCTGCAAAGCTGACTTCCAGGGCCAGTGGGTGCTGATGTACTTTGGCTTCACGCACTGCCCTGACATCTGCCCTGACGAGCTGGAGAAGCTGGTGCAGGTGGTGCAGCAGCTGGAGGCTGAGCCGGGCCTGCCCCCAGTGCAGCCCATCTTCATCACCGTGGACCCCGAGCGGGACGATGTTACAGCCATGGCCCGCTACGTGCAGGATTTCCACCCACGGCTGCTAGGCTTAACCGGCTCTGCTGAGCAGGTCGCCCAGGTGAGCCGCAGCTACCGTGTGTACTACAGCGCCGGCCCCAAGGACGAGGACCAGGATTACATCGTGGACCACTCCATTGCCATCTACCTGCTCAGCCCTGATGGCCTCTTCACAGACTACTACGGCCGGGCCCGGTCTGCCAAGCAGATTGCAGACAGTGTGCGGGGCCACATGGCTGCCTTCCGCAGTGTCCTGCACTGACCATTAAAGCCGGTTTGAAGAGCTCTGTGTGCGTGTAAGCTGTCCCAGCAACCCCGAGGCCTTGGAAGGGCAGGGCCCAGGACCCGGTGGCTTGCTGGGGGTGCAGGGAAGGGGCAGCCACTGTCTCTGCACGGGGCGGGAGTCTTTTTAGGGACAGGTGGATGGCAACACCACTTTATTAGGCTGGGCCAGCCAGGAGGCGAGGGCGGAGTGAGCAGATGTGTGCCCATCCCTCAGCTCAGCGCTCCCCACTCAGGGCTGGGCCATGGAGGGGGCAGTGTAGGTCTGGAAGCGCGTGTGGGCCCGCTGGTGTGTGAGCAGTCTCAGGGACATGGTGTCCACAGCCGCCTCCAGCCCTGGCTGCTGGGTGATGTCCACCGTGTAGTCGTTGGCCTGGAAAGACAAGGCATTGGCAGAGTCCAGGCACCGCTTCCCTCCCAGGCCCCCTGGGCTACTCACCAGCTGCAGCGAGGCCAGCATGGAGCGGCACACCTCGAAGGCAGGCTGGCCAGCCACCAGCTCTGCAAAGGGACACCACTGGTTGAGCTGGCTGAACCTGGAGACCAGCTGGTCCCCATAAGTGTGAATGTCAAAAGGCACACGCTGCTCCTGCAAGGGGGAGAGGCGAGGTGCTGGGGCGAGGCTGGGGCAGGCAGCGGGACCCTGTCCCCCAGCAGAAGCCCGCCCGCCTCACCTGCTCCTGGAGCAGGGGCTGGACAGTGCCCTCCCATTCGCGGATGCGCTGGCTCAGCTCCGTCTCCTGCACGAACTTCTGAGAGGTGCTGATGAAGAGCTCCTGCAGGAGGACCGGGGCGGCTGCTGCCTTCTGTCGGGCCATGCCCAGCCCCCGCTGCCCCGACCCAGGCCTACCACATTCCTTCGGACCAGCTCCTCGTAGCTCAGGGCCGCCGGCATGGCCTCTGCTTCTGGAAGACAGGCAGCCATGAGCTGTGGGCCATCACCCCCCTCCGCCCGCAGGGGCCCCTCGTGGTTCCTGTCCAGCCCATTCCTAGACCTACCCAGGTCTGCAGCTTCCCCGGGTTCGGCACCCTCAGTCTCCACGTAGTCCTCGGCCTCTAGGAGGTCGTCTGCTGGGAGATGGAGTGGCCGCAGCGGGAGGAAGGTCAACAGGCGGAAGGTCAACGGGCCACCCGTCTTAAGCCACCAGCCCAGCCCACCACAACAGCCGCACCTGCCGCCCCCAGGTCCTCCAGGGAATCCTCCAGGTGGTCCTCCACAGGCCACAGCCCCTCCTCAGCCCTCGGCAACCATGGCTCAGCCACCTGCGCAGAGAGCATCTGTGAGGGGCACTGCTGTCCCCTCAGGGCCGCATGGGGTCCAGACTGGCAGGCACTTGCCTGCCTCCTCTGCAGCTTCCGGAGGGCCTCGAGTTGCTCCCTGACGTGCGTCCAGTACAGGACCTCCATGTCTGCACAGAAAGGCCTCGTGAGGGGTGCCGCATCCTGTCTAGTCCACCCAGGGACCAGAGCATGGCACTGTCACCCAAGAAGGGCACACAACGGCCCCACTCACCTGCAAAGGACGGGCCCTTACGCCGGGGTCTCCTTCCATCCGTGTGGTCAGCGTCTACAAGAGCAAGTGGTGGGCACGGGCCGGGCTCGGGCCCCGCCCGCCCACGCGCCCCAGCCCCGCAGGCCACTCACAGGCAGCCAGGTACCACTGGTGGAAGTCCTGCAGCTTGGCACCGCCCTTCCTCTTGCGCTTCTGTCCTGGAGCCTCCTCCACACAGGCGGGCACAGAGTAGGGCCTGCCTGAGGACACACCGATTGTGTCTGGACAGATCCCACGGGAGCACAGTCCCCACCAAGCTGCCCATGGGTATGGGGCACACCTCACCCACCACTTGGGCCCCAGCAAAGCCAGCCCCGATACCAAATGGAAGTAATCCTCCACCCAGTTACCTTTCTTGAACGGCCTAGAGTCCAGGGAGTTGAAGGGGTCCAGGCTCTCCCAGGGGTCTGGGCTCTCCTGAGCAAAGAGCACAAGCAGACACTGGGGAAGTGGGGGACGTGCACCCTCCCCCCACAGCGTGACACTCAGTGAAGTGACAGCCGAGGACTGGCCACTCAATCCGGGATCTGAGGGCGGCACACAGGGGCCTCAGGCAGGAGTGAAGGGTGGGTGGTGGGGCTGCCAGTGGGGTCTGGGCCCCCACCTCTCACCTTCAGCCGGCACGCGGGATCTAGGGCTTCTGGTCGCTCCCGCAGGGTGCACCCCATAGGCTGGGCCATACTCTGCAAAGAAACAGCCCAGGATGCCCCTCCTCTACCCGCCCCTCCTTCACCCAAGGCCCTGGGGGCGCAGCTCAGCTCTAGGGGCAGGAGGTTCAAATAGTTCAAGGACTAAAAAGTAACAAGACTTGTAGGAAAAATGTCAGAAGAACACACAAACTGGTAAATGCGTGGCCATGTGGAAAAACAAATAGTATGAACATTCATGCACCTGCCAACCAAAATTACCCATTACCACTGTTGCCTGTATGTGCTGGGTTTGTCTTTCAGTGACAATTTCTTAGCTCCAGGCTGGAGCAGAGCCTACCTGCTGGAACTTTAGAGGCTACCTGCCATCCTGGGTGGCACTGGGACAAAGGGCTGGGCGCAGGGCAGGTCTAGGGCTGGCTGGGGAAGCACCCACTGCCCTGACGAGCAAGGAGGGGGTCTGGGGGCACAGACCCGGCTAACAGCTCAAGCTCAGTAGCCTCTGTGGTCCCACCTGCTGCGGGCTCCGGGGCTCCTGGGGCTGCAGAGGGGCCTCAGGGTCCGTGGCCTCAGGGAGCTCTGCCACCCCCTCTGCATCCTCATCCTCAACCCCGCCTCCGGGCATCGGGCCTTCTGGAGAGGAGCCTGGGCAAGGGAGCAAGACACCTGTCAGCCCCAAGGAGCCCGGAGACCAGACAGCAGGTGGGGCGACACTCCCGCCCCAGGGAATGCAGCCAGCATCACGTGCGACACCCAGAGGAGGCAGCAGTGGTCCTCTCAACGTGCTACTGCAGTTTGGTGGGTGTTCTTAGCTACTTTCCTCTTTAGATGCTGCCACCTGCGTGTGCCCAGAAAGGACAGCTAGGTCCAAACCTCGGAGGCCCGAGACGGGCATTCAGCACGGCAGCGAGGTGAGGGTGAGGCCTGGGTGCAGTGGGGCCAGCTCCAAGGCAGGCTGGGGCCGCTGGGTGCAGAGTCCCGCCCCCACCCCACCTGTGGGTCCACCAGGGTGCTCTCTCCTCACCTGGCTCCTGGGAGATGCCAGGCACAGGGACCGGACTCCTGCACACAGGGGCTTCCACTGGCTGCTCCTCCGCCCTCCCCGCCTCTGGGAGAGATGAGGGTTCGGCAGGACCAGCCCCATCCCCATGACCCGCCTCCCACCAGAACCTGGGCACAGGACTCAGAGGCCTAGGACTGAGTCAGCTGCGGGCAAAGGTGAAACAAGGGGACCAGCTCCAGCAGGCGGGTCCACGGGGCAGGGACCAGGGCTTCTGGACACGGGACCAGGGCCACTGGACACAGGGCACACTACGAGGAGCCCAGCCTCGAAGACCCTCTCTCCACACCAACACCCACATGCGAGCCCTCACCCTTCCTCGGCTGCAGTGCCTCCACGGGTGACATGCCCACTGGCTCCAACATGAAGGCTCCTCTGGGGTGAGGCGTGCACGTGTTCATCCTGAAGTCCTTCCGGCTGGCCAGCACCTCCCCTTGACAGCTGTGCTTGCGGCAACACAGCAGCTGCAGAAGCTCTTCCCAGGCCAGTCCTGCCCCCACCCCCTGCAGGCCCAGGCCTATACCTGTACAGGGGGCTGGCATTCCTCTCCATCTCATCCAGGGCCACCAGGGCCATGGGCAGGAGGGGGACGATGAGGACCTCCTGCAGAGGCCGAAAGTGGGTGAGCTTTGGGTTCATGGGCTTTGGGCAGGGACCCCCATCCACGACCATCAGCCCCCATCTGCGGGGGGCGGGGGGCAGTACTCACACTGGGGGCCTGGTCGGTCCTCAGATCGACGTTAGCACGGGAATCAGGCAGGTCATCCAGCGACAGGAACTGCGGGGACAGTGAGAGCTCAGGAGCGGTGCCCAGCAAGCACGCAGCAGCCTCAGCCCGAGAAACCTCACCTCACTGTCCGCCTCCCGGGGGGCCCCGGAGCCGATGTCCCCACTGGCCCCATCTTCTTGGGCCGAGGAGAGCTGCTTGGCCCGCCTGCGAGAGAATTGGTGCGTGGGCTCCAGGAGGATGCGTGGGCTTCCGCCTTCCACGTGCGGACGTGCAGGCCTCCCCCCTGGGCTCGCACTCCAGGACTCACCTCTTGCCAGAGATGAAGTCGAGGGCCTGGTAGACCAGCGAGTAGAGGTACTCCACCTGGCGACCAGAAGCAGGAGGTAAGGACACAGGAAGGAGACGCAAGGTGCTCCATAGCCTCCCCGGGCCCCCCCAGCTGGACGTCGTGCACACGCAGGAGCCCGGCTGTCATCTCCAAAAGCACAGCACAGGCCTGCAGTGTGAGCTCCAGGAGAGCAGCACGCCTGGGAATTCCTCCCCCAGCTGGGCCCCCCACTCTGCCCGCACTTCACCGCGGCAGGTGGGGCCCTCCCCAGGCCGGCGTCCCCTGGCGCCCTGCACCACACCAGTGCCCTCGCGGGCTCCTGTCCCTTCAGCAGGCTCAGCCCGCTGCCACCTGTCCCTTCAGCAGGCTCAGCCCGCTGCCACCCCGCCTCTGGGCCCTGCGTCTCTGGCCACAATCTGGCCCCACTGGGTGAGGGTCCATCCTCGAGATGCTGACCAGAGGCAGCTGGCAGTAGCATGTGTACGTGTGCTGCCTCTGGGCTATTTCCTCTGGGACAACAGGGACAGCACCCAAGGGCACACAGATCCCTCTTTCCTTGGCCCCGCCTTTCATTCATGCAACAAATGTCTGCTGTGCGTCTGTCATGCACAGCGCTCTGCACTGGACACCGGGTCCAATGGCCCCTGACCACATGGATCCTAATTACAAGAAACAAGAAGCATTAACTATTCGAGCGCTAGGCACACACACAGGGCTGAACTTGGTGCTTCCTGTCATGCAGAGTTTGAATTAGGTGCCATAGCTATCCTCATCTTATACAAGACTAAATCCAGACTCAGACACACAGCCACCTGGGTCAGCGGTGGGGCCAGGACCTGCGCCGGGACCTGGGGACCTGAGGCCATCCTATGCAGCACAGCCACAGGCAGCCACAGCAATTTAATTAAAATTAATGAAACTCAAAACTCGAAATCCCTTAGTCACACTAGTCACCTTTCCAGGGCTCAGGAGCCACATGTAGCTGGTTGTTACCCTCCCCGCCAGCACGGACCGCAGACCCCCCCACCTCAGAAAGCCCCACACAGGCTGGTCCAGGCCGGCTCGCCCTGCCCACTCCCGCTTCCTGGCTGTGCCCCTACACTTGCCTCGGCCCCATCTGCCCACTGACTCTGCCCGCCACTCGGCTGTCAGTCACCTCCTGCTGTGCATCCCAAGTTACAGCAAGGCATTCCTCCTTAGGACAAAGGCAGGATATGCCCACGGTGCGAGGACACGCGAGGTGCATTTAACCCCACGGGGCTGCCGCGGCGCTCCGGCACTCATCCACCTTGCACTCCCTTCGGCAAACGCTCCAAACTGTGGGGAATCCCTCCCCAAGCTTCCGACGCAGCGGCTACCTTCGATCCCCCACCTGGAAGTGCGGCCGTAGGCATCGCTCCACGTGTTCGGGGCCCGCACCCTCGCTTCCCTCCCTCCGGCCAGACAGGAGGCGTCTTCTTTGTCTTCTCCTTCCCTCAAGGCAGCCCCTGGCCGTGTCCCTGACCCACTCCTCACTGTTTCCTCCGGGACATCTCACAGTCTTCCTCTCCCTGCTCCTTTTCCTGCCCGGCCCCCATTCCCAGCTGCCCTTCTACCTGCCACCCCCGCTTTCAGTCCTTGCTGTCACTGCGGATCTGCACCCCAGCCTGCCTGCCTCAGGGGTTCCGATTTGATCAGTCTGGATGCAGCTGGGCACTGACAATGGTTTGGGTTATAGGTTGGGCTGGGAATGCTTTAGTGACACCCAGGCTCTCTCCCTTCCTTTTCAATGACACCTCTTAGGAAGAGTCCACTGCCGATAGGTCCCTTCCCGTGTCTCGGTATGCCCTACCGGCGCCAGCCTGGCCCTCCTGTCACCAAAATCCCAGGAGACCTTCTAACCGCAGGCCCAGCAGATACCCCAACACCTTTGCCAGTGGGTCCACCTCGCTGGGCTCCACACTTCTGGCCTTTTCCGCCCGCTGGACGTTCTCTACTGCTCTGACTTTCCCGACGGGACATTTTCTCGACGCATCTGTCTGTCTTCCCTTCCTGCGGGCACTCCCTAAACACTGCCTCCCCGGGCACTTTCTTCCTTCTGCCGTTCCTCTTTCTCTACAGCATGGTCTCCTGGGGACCACCGACTCTGGGGGCCGGATCCCTCTCTGCACCCTGCGGCTCTCCTGCACACGGTCGGATGTTATAAGCAGGCCCGGCAGCTTTAAACCCAAGTTTATTCTTCAGTGGTAAAGGGCAGTGAGGAATCCAGGAAGGGGATAGAAGATGCTCGCAAGGCAGGTCAGAGATGGGGTGAGCCGGCCACCCACCCCAGCAGGACAGCGGACCGAGTCCCGCTTGGCACTCAAACACCAAGAAGAGCGCCTGGGAGGCAGGGCGGGGGCCCACCTTCTTACTGTAGACACAGGCCGAGCCCTGGATCAACAGCGCCGCCTCGACGAAGTTCATGGTGGTCTTCCCTTCGTCGAAAGAGATGCAGATCTGGTCCAGCTGCAAGACAGAGCGGGTGAGGGGGCCGGCGCGCGTCTCCTGGGCAGCCCACCCCCTCCTCCTAGCACCTCAGGCCCGGGGTGCCCGGTCACCCTGGGTGGCCCTCAGACCAACAGCTCTGGCTCTGCTTGGCACTCGCCTGCTGTCCATTGTTTTTGGACGGTCTCTGTGACCTCCTCCTTTCTGTAACCTCTGAGACGCGATATTTGGAAGAGGGAGACCCCTAGAGTTCGCCATCCACAGCCAGAGCCACACACCCCGTCCTGGGGATACTCCCCACCGTGCCCACCCACGTCAGGCGCGACCCAGACAGATTCCTGCAGAAGGGTCCCTCGCCCCAGGAGAACGGGGGGACCCCAGGCGTATGGAAGACAGACACAAACACTGGGGTCTTGGTCCTTTGCGCAGAAAACTCAGTGAGCACTTCCGAGTGAGTCCTCCTGCTTCCTCAGTAAGGCTCCCCCAAAGCCCAGCTCCTGTCGCCTCTCAAATGTCAGGGCCCCTGACCAGGTGCCGGCCCTTCCGCACCCACCCGGACCAGCTCTCTGCACAGGTGCAAGGCCACGCGTGTGGCCGTCCGCTGGGTCTGTCGGTCAGGACATCCAAACGCCCCATGCGTTGTACCTCCAGCTACTCAGGGTCTTCCCCACGGCCTGCCCTTCGCCAGCACCCTCTCACCAATGGCCCTCACATCTTCCAAGTTCTTGCCTTTCCTCCCACCTGCCCACCCTAGTCGGGCCATCTCCCTTGGACACGACTCGGGGTGTCCTGCCACCTGGGAAGGCGGTCTCGTCACACTACTGGAGGCCCCTCACTCAGCAGACCGTGAGCGGACTGTGAGCGGCTGGTAACTCCAGCCCTGAGCTTAGCACCTGATGAGCCCAGCAGACGTGACGAACAAAACAGTGACGTCAGAGCTGAGCTAAAAGACGACGGACAGTTCTGCCGCCTTCCCAGGTGAAGGCGACGGCTTCTCGGGGAGGGCAGCCCGCGCACAGAGGCGGTCTGCGGACACAGGACGTGCGCAGCAGGCAAACCTGTCCAAGGCAAAGGCTGCCCGGGCAGGGAGGCAAGGCGCCAGGCATTCCTCCTTGGGTGGCACAAAGGAGGGAGGCTGCGAAGAAGCCACCAGGGGCCACTTCCACTACTTCCTGAAGGGTGGGGGGGTCAGGTGGTCAGGTCAGTGGGGGAGGGAGGGGTCAGGAGGAGAGTCAGAGCGTGCAGAGCACCTGGACTCAGCCTGAGAGGAGAGGAGAGCTGGCCGTCCCGACCCCGAGCTGATGAGGTGGCCCTGCTCTTCGATGGCACTCTCGGCCTAGGCTGGTCACACAGTCCACTCTCCTTCTAATGACTCCCAAGTGCACACTCCCAGATGTCCCCTCCCCAAACCGCAACCAAGAAACCCAGGGGCCTTGGCCGGTCCCCCCTGACCAGCTGCCCCCCTGCACGTGCCACTGTCACTCCACTGACCTCGGCACTGACGGGGTCCCCCAGCGTGTCACTTCCCTCCAGGCTACTCTCCACACACCAGCCAGTGCTGGCAGCGAGACGCTGGCTGAACTCCATGAGTGTCCTCAGACCCCTGACGGCTTTCGGCCACTCCTCTGTGGGGCGGCCACGCAGACCGGCTCCCCTCTCCGGCTGCCCGCCGGGCCCGCTCGCCGCACAGCAGTCGCACGGCCGGCACCCGGTCCTCCGCCTCAGAACCCCGGAACGGCGCCGTCTGCCCCTGCAGCCTTCTCCGGCTACGTCAGGCAACTCCTTCCATCCCCGAGTTTGGTCTCCCAAACTCTTCCTCGCAGCAGTTTTTACACGAAGACACACGGTGGGGAGGAGGGTGAGCTCTGCTCTGCCACCTACTAGCTAGGACTCTGAGCACGTCACTTAATCTCTCCGTAGCACCTGAACTAGCAGGGCTTCTGTGAGGAACACGTGAGTTTAAACGTATAAAGCATGCCAAACAGGGCTCGTACGAGCAAACGCTGAACGCATGGTAATTATTAGAGCTCGGCGTGGTCACCTCCTTGGGACCCGTCTTCCCACAGGAGTGAAGCAGGAACTCAGTGCTTGCTTGCCACTGTCTTCTCAAGGCTTAACACAGTCCTTGACGCGCAACATAAACTCAACAACGAATAAATAAATGGATAAGAGAACAGCAACAACAGACACGATCTGTTTTTTTAAAAAAAAAGAACATTTTGGAAGATGTGTGGAAAACGAAAGAAGAATGGCAAATCTAGAGGCGAGGAGCTCAGGGCTTAGGGGGCAGAGGTTTGGAGGAGCAGAGAGACGAAGCCGGAGGGGCGCTGACCCGGCCAGGAAGCAAAATTACCAGGTGTCCCCAAGTACCGTGCTCGACATGGAAACCTGAAGCCACAGCAGCCCCGCCCAGCACAGCTCTCTGCAGTTTCTCAGCAGAGAACACGTCCAAGGAGAGATCTATCGTCAGATCGAGTTCCTTTAACGAACATTTATTCCGCACCTACTAAGTGCTGGCCAATCTGTTGAGCAGAAGGAAGAGAACATAAACATGGTCCCTACCCTTGAAGAATTTACATTCAAGTGGAAACAGACTATAAACAAGTAAACAAGCTAAAGAACACCTTGTGATAAATGGGCTAAAGTACATAGGCATTATGTGACGGAACTATTTTACATCTAAAATAGTAGTCAGCTGACGTTTAAAACTGAGACATAAAAGACGAAAAGGAATGAGACGTAACAAAAACTGAGTGAAGAACACTCCCCAGTAGGAAACATAAATGAAAACATAAATGTTCTCAGCCAAGAATAAGCTTGGGTGCTACAGGCTGGCTGGCTCAGAAGAACAGGCAAAGAAGCCAAGTGAAGGCTACAACAGTGAGCAGGACCAGACTCAGGAGGGGAAGTCTGCACTTTATTCTGAAAGCAATAGAAAGCCACAGAGGTGTTTTAGGCAGGGCAGTGCCGCAGCCTCGTTTTAATTTTTAAGAGCCACCCTTGCTGCTGGATGGAGCATGGGTTGGATGGGACCAAAAACAGAGGGAGGGAACCCAGGAAGGAAAGTTTTACATGAATCTGAGCCAGATGGTGGCCTGGGCCACAATAAAAGGAGAAGAGATGAATTCAAGTGAAATTCTGGTGGTTTAACTGACCTGAATTCATGGGTGTACTGGGTGTGGAGCCATTCACTGGAATGGCTCTTAGCTTTCACTTTTGGTTGAATAGTGGTGACATTTACCAAGATCAGGAAGACTGGGATTTGAGCAGAAAATAGAGCTCTTGTTAAATATATTAAATCTGAGATGCTTTGTCGCATCTAAGTGGAATGTCAAGTGAGCAGCTGGATACACAAAATAGAGTCAGAGGAAAGATACGAGATGGAAATATAAACCTGGGAGTTGTCCTCATACAGGTGGCATTTAAAATCCTGGATATAAATGACTGTTGAGGGGAAATGTGCAAGATGGCCCAGAACCCACCCTGAGGAGCTCAACGCAGAAATTGGATACGAAAGAAAAAGTAGGCGATGAAATGGGAAGAAAATCAGAATACCAAAACCTGTTTCAAAAAGGAGGGAGTGGTCAACCCAACGAATGCTGCTGAGTTGAATAAGATGCTATGTCCAGTGTCCCCTGAATTGACAGGATAAGGGTTATTACTGATCAAGACAGTAGCACAGTAGCAGTCCAAATGGACTGAGGAGTGAAAGTGAAGTACAGAATTCAGCGAACGGCTCCTAAAGATCTAAACACAGCTGTGAAATATAGAAGATGAGATGCAGACGGGCTGAAACATGGCAGTAGCCTGAAAACGGGTTTGAAAATCCAAGACAGACATTCTTCTGGTCAATTACGTTGTAACAACTCTGTATGGTAACAGGTAACGGTTACTACACTTACTGTGGTGACCACTTTGTAAGGCACATGAATGTTGAATCACTACATTGTACTCCTGAAACTGACGCAATGTTGTATTTCCATTATATCGCAAAATAAATTTCAGAAAAAGAAAGAAATCCCTTTTGCACCGTGATCCAGATCTCTCAAACACTCAAACATGCACATAAATCCTCGTCTATCGCATTAAAGAAAAATGCTGGTCATCACCCACTAAACCGATTTCACAGCTCACTAATGGGTAGAGACCTGTAATGACCGCTCCGGGCTAGTTTAACACGGGGTGGTTTCAGGAGGCAGCGATGGAGCTGGGAAAAGAGAAGCGAGCACGAGGACCAGCGCAGCCGAGCGCCGATGGTACACAGACTAGGAGACCGCGGAGCCGCCCAGCAGCGCTGGGCCCGGCGCCCCGCCCGCCCGACGCCACTCCCCCGGGGCCGTCCTCACCTCCTCCAGATACTCGCCCAGCTGGGCCGCCACGTCCACCTCCCAGTTCTTGGTGAGGTCGCGGATGGGCTGCAGGAGGTGGGCGAAGCGCGCCTCCACGTCCTCCATGTCCAGGGAGGGCCGGGGCGGCCCGGGGACCGCGGGACTGGTTTCGAAGGGGGCCAGGGTCCTCAGCGCGCCTCTACCTCTGTCGCCATTTTGCTGTTCCCGCCCAGAAAAGCACGTAGCGCGGGGCGCCGCGCGCACACCTATGACGTACAGGGCCACGGCCCGCGTGGAGGGAACCCGGGTGCGGCGCAGCCGACGCGCGCCGGAAGCGGGGCCCGGCGGAGGGGCGGGCCCAGGAGGGGCGGGGCCAGGAAGGGCGGGGCCAGGGGCGGGGTTTGCAGTTGCCGCGGGCGCGGCCCCAAGGACCCGCGGGCTCCCGTCCAGCGGACAGCGGAGCGGACATGGCGGGCTCTGGGCTCCCGCGGCAGCTCTTCCTCCAGGGCGTGGCTGCCGTCTTCTTGTTCGCCTTCGCCTCACTCTACACACAGATTCCGGGTGAGGACGCCGAGCGCGGGACACCCCGCAACCCGCGTCTGTGCCCTCCCGTTTCCCCACGCGACACAACGCTGTTTTAGGGCGGGAGCGAGGTCCAGGCCTTGATTCGTGCAGGGTTCAGAGGGTTGGAGGGCTTACAATGGTCCCTTTCCCGAAGGGGTCCGAGTTCTGACCTGGGGCGGTGGCAGAACCCAGAGGGAGGTGGGCCCAGGCCTGTGGGGACAGGTAGGAGATAAAGCTCTGATCTGGAGGAGAGTGGAACTGGGCTCTGCAGGGTGGGAGATCCAGGCCTGGGGGTCCGGGTAGACCTTCTGGGGCCTGACCTGGGGGAGGGGGATGGTCAATAGGTTCTGACCCGTTGGGAGTAGAGTCTGCATCTCTTGACCTGGTGGCGGGGTGGGGGCTGCAGGTCTTGACCTGAGGAAGCAGATATGCAGGCCCTGACTGGTGGCGGCCATCTAGCCTTTGAGGGCAGTGTTCAGGGCATGGCCCTGACATGCCCTCCCACAGGTCTCTATGGCACGGAGGGCATCCTACCTGCACGGAGGACACTGCGGCCGCAGGGCAAGGGGCGCTGGCAGCAGCTCTGGGAGATCCCGACACTGCTGTGGGAGGCGCCACGCCTGGGACTGGACACAGCGCAGGGCCTGGAGCTGCTGAGCCTGCTGGGCACCTTGCTGGCCCTGGGTGCGCTGCTGCTGCGCCGGCTGCGCCACCCCCTCATCTACCTGCTGCTCTGGGCCGCCTACCTGTCAGCCTACCAGGTGAGTGGGGCTATCCGCCGCCCCCACACACCACTGGGGAACTTGTCACCAACTCGCTCCAGCCCCATCCACACTCCACTCCACCCCTGTCGCTGCCTTGCCCGCCTCCCTAGGCATACATCTCCTGCCCCCTGACACTGCTTCTCCTTGCAGGTGGGCCAGGTGTTTCTTTATTTCCAGTGGTGAGTGAAGATTACATGTGGGCCTGCAATTGGCCTGGGGGTGGGGCGAGGGTGGGGCAGGGTGTGTCTGCCTCTTTCCGGAGGACCCTCTGACAGGAGCGCCTTGATGGGGGGCCCGGGCCTTTTGTGCTCTTCCTGCTCCCCGTAGGGACTCCCTGCTGCTGGAGACTGGCTTCCTGGCCGTGCTGGTGGCCCCCCTGAAGCAGCCCCCCAAGGGCAGGCTGGCGGGGGCCTTGCCTCACGAAGACCTCCCCTTCTGGCTCGTGCGCTGGCTGCTGTTTCGCCTCATGTTCGCCTCTGGTGTGGTCAAGCTGACCAGCCGTTGCCCCGCATGGTGGGGGCTCACTGGTGAGGATCCCAGACCGGACCCAGGGCAGTCTTGGGTCCGCACAGCCCTGACCGCCCACTGTCACCTGCAGCCCTCACCTACCACTACGAGACGCAGTGCCTGCCCACACCTGCCTCCTGGTTTGCGCACCACCTTCCCGTCTGGCTGCACAAGCTCAGCGTGGTAGCCACCTTCCTCATCGAGATCGCCATGCCACCTCTGTTCTTCGTGCCCGCTCGCCGCCTGCGCCTGGCTGCCTTCTACTCCCAGGTGGGTGGGGCCTCAGCCATCAGGGAGACAGGTGGGACATGGCCTTCTTCCGCACTACCCAGCGGGTCTTGTTGCGGACAGAGTGGCTGCTGCCTCGTGGGCAGAGGGACGAGCTAAGTCACAGTGCGAAGGTGTGTCTGTGGGGCAGGGAGCAGCTTCGCTGGGGGGCATCATTCTCTGATCAGCAAGAGCACAAGACGTGCTGAGCTCGGGTTTGCTCCAGGTGGTGGTGGGAAGCCATGGGAGGTATGGGTAGGGAGTAGAAGACAGATAGATGGGACAGGACAGAGGCCAGGGGGTGCTAGAGAGGGGGCAGGAAGCCTGCAGGAGAGACTGAGGCATGCGCCATGGCTCCAAAGGGCTCAGGCGAGGGCAGCCTTGGAGCGCTGAGTGCCGACCCCTGCCCAGGTCTTGCTGCAAGTCCTGATTATCATCACTGGCAACTACAACTTCTTCAACCTGCTCACCCTGGTGCTCACCACTGCCCTCCTGGATGACAAGCACCTGGCTGCCGAGTCTGGCAACAGCCACCGCAAAAAGGCACCTGCCTGTGAGTGACAGCCTGCCCGAGACAGCCAGCCATCCTCACTTGTGTCCCCTTCCTTCCAACACCCCAAGTGGCCTCTACCCTAGCTACCCCCAGCTGGCCCTCTACCCTCTTCCCAGCTGACCACGACTGCCCTGCCCTACAGCCTGGCCCAAAGCTCTGATGGGCCTGCTGGCCTTGCTCCTGGAGCTGACTGTCCCCGGGCTGCTGGCCTATGGCACGGTGCACTACTTCGGCCTGGAGGTGGACTGGGAGCAGCACACTGTCCGCTCCAGAACCAGTGAGTGCCAGCTGGGCACCGGGGGGCGGGGCCGGACCGCCCATCCTCACACCAGCTTCCTCCCACAGCTTTCACCTTCCACCAGTTCTCCCAGTGGCTGAAGGTGGTGACCCCGCCCACCATGTGGCTGGGGGTGGCCTCCCTCACCTGGGAACTGCTGAGGGCTCTCTGGAGGTGTGTGCCGGGGAGGGGAAGGGGGCGGGGGCGGGGCGGGGGCAGGGCTGGCTGTAGAGCCACCAGAGCAGGGCCGACTGCACTTCATCCCCCACTCAGGTGGACCCAGGTGTGGGGGTGGCTGCAGAAGTTTTGGGCTGCAGTCCAGCTGTTCATTTTCGGCATTGCCACAGCGGCCTTGTTCGTGATTAGCCTGGTGGGTACCACTTCGCAGGGGCGGGGGAGGGGGCTGAAGGGTCAGCACTGAACCTCCACCCACCTGCCTCCAGGTGCCATACTCTTACATGGAGCCCTCCACCCATGGGCACCTCTGGACCGGCGCCCACCGCCTGTTCGGTGCCGTGGAACACCTGCAGCTGGCCAGTTCCTACGGCCTCTTCCGCCGAATGACCTGTCTGAGCGGGCGGCCGGAGGTGGTGCTGGAAGGCAGCTACGACGGGCACCACTGGACGGTGAGTGCTCCCGCGGGCCCCTGCTCGGGGCGCCCAGCAGGCTCTGTGGGGGTGGGGGGCTCAGGGGACCCGGGTGCAGCCGCCCTCATGAACTTGGCTGGGTACACAGGAGATCGAGTTCATGTACAAGCCGGGGAATGTGAGCCGACCGCCCCCCGTCGTGGCGCCCCACCAGCCACGCCTGGATTGGCAGATGTGGTTTGCGGCCTTGGGCCCCCACACACACAGCCCCTGGTTCACGAGCCTGGTGCTCTGCCTGCTGCAGGGCAAGGAGCCAGGTGAGGCCGGAGCGGAGGGGAGGGCAGGGGTGGGGCCTTGTGGGCGGGGCTGAGGGCGCTGGGCGCTGAGCCCCGCTTCCTCGCAGTGATCCGCCTCATCCAGAACGACATGGCCAGGTACCCCTTCCACAAGCAGCCGCCCACCTATGTGCGGGCCCAGCGCTACAAGTACTGGTTCTCACAGCCTGGGGAGCAGGGGTAAGACTGGGGCGCCGGGCAAGGGCCTGGGGGCTGGACTTGGCACTGCATGAACTCTCCCCCACCCCACTGCAGCCGGTGGTGGCGACGCCAGTGGGTTGAGGAATTCTTTCCACCCGTGTCCCTGGGAGACCCCGTGCTAGACACGCTGCTCAGGCAATTTGGCCTCCAGGTAGGAAGGCGTTAGCCAGGCTCGAGAAGGTGGGGATGGGTGGGTAACCCCACCATGGACCCTCCTCAATCCTGCGCCCACAGGACAAGAGCCCGCCCCGGGCACGCAGCGCCAGCAGCACCCTTGCCCGGGCTCTCCACTGGTTACGGAGACAGCTGTCGCCTCTGGAAGCCCCCACCTTGCTCTGGGGGCTCATTCTCACAGTCGGGGCCATTAGGGTCATGCAGGCCCTGCTGGGGCCCCAACCCTCCCGGTGGTCTTCTCCAGCCAGAGAGGAGAGGCCAGCCCCCAAGGACTCAGCCCGTGACCAGGCTGCCCCAGCCCCCAACAGCCGCAGCAGCAGCTCCCAGACCTCCCGGCGGAGAAAGTAGCTGTGTCCTGTGAGCCGCGTGTCCCAAAGGGCTGCGGTCCCCGGCATATCTGGCCTTCTGGAGCAGGACATGGCCTTAGCCAGCTGTCTTGGCAGACATGGGTCAGGGTGATGCCCTCGGGGAAAGGCTATGGCTGCCATGCTGTCTCGAGGGCCCACTTGTCCCCCGCGTCACCACGTCCCTTCCCGGGCACCCTCTGCCTGGATGACAGCCCAGGAGGCGGACGTGAGACCAGCTCAAAGTCCCTCCCAGGATGCTGCAGTCAGAGCTGTGGGAGTTTGGGATCTGATGCTGCAACCCCAGCACCTGCGCATGCGCAGGACGCGGACAGACAGAGGAGCCATTTGGGGTCAGGAGCCAATAAAGGCGGCTCTGTGCTTAATGTGTGCCTGCTGTTTCCCTCTCACTGGGGGCCTGTGGACAGTGGGCCTCCCTGCCTCCGGCGGGGAACCAAGCCCAGATGCTGACCAGCTGCCACTGTCCTGGCTTCTGGGCATCTGCTGTCCTGTCCTCAGAATCCCCTCTATACATAAAAAGGGTGCTCATCGAATCATCTCAGCAGCTTATTGAAAATCAGCTGACCACATGCAGGGCTTATCCCCACGGTTTCTATTCTGTTCCATGCGTCCATGAGTGTGTTTGCATCCTGGACCACTGTGGTTGATTACTGTAACTTCCTAGTAAGTAGGAAGTGTGAGTCTTACAGTTTGATTCTTTTTAAAGATTGTTTTGGGTCCCTTGAGATTCCATACTAATTTTAGATTGTATTTTCCTATTTCTGTAAGACAATCCATTGGGATTTTGATAGGGTCACTTTGAATCTAGATGGCTCTGGTAGTATTGTCATTGTAGCGATACTAAGTCTCCCAATCCATGAATTTTAATTTCTTCTCTTCATTTAAGTCTAGCAGGTTTTAGCAATAACTCCATGTGTTCCGATTGTAGGTTATAAATGCCTAAAATGTTTTAACTACTTTACAAGTTTAATGTTAACTAATTTTTTAAATGTTCAGTCATCTGACCTAACAATCTTTTCAAGCTTCGAGGGAAAAAAAAAATGAATAAGCAAACAAACACATTGAGCCAACAATTCTCTCGAATGTCTCCCTGTCATGAATAAACTTACTAAGCTGACTGTGAGCAAGACCTTGCCACAGCTAGGCCTGACAAGGTCACACTGTGGACACAGCTGTGTGGGGCCAACTCCCTGGTTCATCCAGTGGCAGGCTGTGTCTAGCTCAAGGGAAGCTGTGTGTCTAGGAGGGCACGCTGTTCCCACGCTTCACGAGGCAGCGTGACCAGTGTCACTGGGACAGGCAGCAGCAACCTCACCAGGAGTCACTGGTTGCAGGAGTGAGAGGCCCTCACCCACATAGACCCGATGGCTCCTGGACACTGGATTCTGGGCTCAACGCACAGGGTGTTTTCTGCATCCTGACTCACAAGGGTGTTGTCTCCAAGCAGGCCCCACGGCTGGGTCTTCAACTGGCCATGCCACCGTTCCATCGGGTCATGAGTTTGGGGGTCGTAGGGTGTGGGGTCTGCAGATACCAGCCTCTGCTTTGTGTCTTGCTCTGTGAAGAAGGACCTTAGACAGACACAGTGCTGCGCAGGCCACCTCCGTGACGGGCATCCTCTGAGTTAGTGGACAGCGGTGCTGGAGGAAGCACAGGCAGGGACAGCAAGTCCAAATACACACGAAGGGCTGCTAATGATGACAAATCACTGCCCAGCGGGACAGACGGTGCCCACCATGGTGGCCGACTCGCCCCCTCGGGAGAGGTGCATGCTATGGCCATACTGAGTTTGGTGACAGCTAGCTGTGGTTGCACTCCTACGTGACCCCCTCCTCTGCCCTCATGGGGCAGAGGGCAGGGTTCCTGCAAAAAGAAGTTGGCTGGGTCACCCGGCCGCAGGGCCTATTTACATTCTTTACGCTTATGGAGGACCCCAAAGAGCTTTCATTCACAAGGACTATCTCTGTCAACATTTACCACACTGGCAATAAAACAAAAAATTCTTTAAATACTTATTAATTGCATTTAAACATAATAAATTCATAACACGTTACAATAATAGCAAATTTTTTAATGAAAAAGAACTATTTCCAGAAACAAGAAGTATGAAGAGTGGCATAGTGTTCTGTTTTGTTTTATCAAATATTTTATTTGAAATTGACTCTGGCAATTTTTAGAGTGTTGCAGCACACGGCTCTTGAGGCTTGGACTGTGTATCATTCTGCGTTCTTTAGAGGCTGGTTGGTTTTAGGGGTGAAATCATTTTTCATTTTGAAGAGGCAAATTGACAAGTCGTGTGTGTGTGTGTTAATTATGGCCAGTTACACACTTAAAACAACTGGAGCAGGGCCAGGAAAGGAGAAGTAACATCCTAGGAAGTGACCAATCACTTCTTTTGCGAGACACAGACAGCAAAAGAAGGTCCTTTATGCAGGGACAACAAGCTCTGGTCAGCAACGGCGCTGCTGAAGCAGGAGTCTTTGGAGCGAAGCAGATTCTCTCCTATCCCGGTGGTACCAGAAATGCCACACTGTGCCACCGTGTGCCCCTTCCAAAGATCCTGGTGCAGGGACCACAGACCTCTCCTGACTCCGGCTAACTGAACCAAGATGAGCATGTACCCCAAGAGCAGCCAGTCTGAAAGTTGGCTGGAAACTTTCTGTGGTCCGGTATAGAAAGAGAAGCTGGGCCAGATCCCACACCTTAGAATCTGAACTAAGAAAAACAGGAATCAGAGCACACAGCATCACAGGAACTTGTGGGAACTTGGAGGCACAGAAAAGAGGATGAGAACAGGCTACACAGAAGCAGAAGGTGGTAGGCGAAAAGCTGAGACATCAAGCAAGCGTGTGCTTCCATAAGAGTGGCACAGTTTTTCATTTTTGCAAAACCTCCTTAATGCCTGGATTCTCTTCTGGTCAATCTGTTGCAATATGTTTTGGGTTGAAATATATGAAGAAAATCCAGCCTCACACAGATATGGAGTTGGAAAAAGGAAGGATGTTTAGAAAACGTTGCAAATCATTGCGAACATTCCTTTAATACCTCATCAGAACTGAGTGGTAGTTTCTTAGGGGTTCATCGCAATTTGGAATTTGAAACCATACCACTGAGCTTTTTGTCCTCTGTTGCATGAAAACCCTTTGGGGACTCTTTTGTGATTTTGGAGCATCATATATTGTCATGTGGAAAATATTCGCTCATCGAATTATGCAGATCTCCTAAACATTGAGACATTCCATTGTACAGTCTCCAAACACTCACATTCATTACTATCACCATCGAGCTCATCAGAAAAATCTTGAAGTGCGAGTAAGGTGTCAAGTTCACAGTAGCAGAAACAGTGTTTCCTGCGGGCCTCAGTCGATCGCTAGTAAGGCTATCAGCTGGAAATGCTGGGGGGGAGGCACCCACCTGGACCTCTGGTGAGTTTCCCACAGACATCTCCCCTTCCCGAACCAAAGTTACCACTGGACTGATCCTTGGGGCTCTTTTATGATTGCAAGATGCCCTTCATCAATAACCATAAGGAAACTTTGAAAAAAACAGTTTGTTATGTACAGGCCCTCGGGTGTACAAGGCATGTCAGGGCACACAGTGAGGTCAGGGTAGAGAGTAGAGAGGAACACAGGCCTGGAGTGATGCCTTCATTGGTGTCCTGGTTGGTCCCAGAGTTTCATGGATTTGTTCTTTATTGGTGAATTTAAAACTTAAGTGGAGTATTCGGAGTGCAGGAAAAGAGAAAAAAGACGAGTAACCAAAATAGTCAGTTATCAGAATGAACCAATATCTCTTAAAACAAAGGAAACTCAATTGGGGGTAGATGGCCTGGATTTGTATCTGGTCCTGTGGCCACAGTGTGTTCGTTCCCCCCGATGGCCTGCTTTGAAGCAGACGCCTCTCAGTCAAAGCTTAAGTTAGGCACTCACATCCTGAAGCCAACTGTCCGGCTTCCAACACACACAAGTTTTCCCAAGTCCTAAGTTTTACTTAAAGGTGGAATTTTATCGGCAACAAATGCTGTCACTGTTTTCCTTGAAGCAACAGTCTTACTTTGTTAATTTTTAAGAAAGTACCTGCTGAATACCCAAGACAATATAGTTTATCACCAGTGGTTCTTCTAAGTAAACCAGACTGGTTGAGCTGAAAACTCAGTCACCCCACGAAAGCTTAAAAAGACCATACTCAAGGATGGAGATGTAATAATATTAACAACTTGTACTACTTCAAAGACATTCTTGAATAAAACTGACATTTTTTAAACTGGGCGTGTAGCGTCGAAGGACACGGGACCAGCATCCGGGACCACCGTCTCGGGTTGTGCGTCTACCCAATCTTACATTCACGCCATCGTGTCAACTCAGCGAAAAAGGCTCGTAATGTCTCCGTATATTATGAAAATACCATTGACTTCACAGTCTCCTTAAAGGGTTCAGGGACCCCCTAAGCAACTGCAGACCATACTCTGAGAACTGCTGTTTAAGCACAATCACACACTCAGCCTTGAACGTGGGCTGAAATTGAGGGATTTGAACTTGTCATTGTGTTTTCTTGGGCCATTTGTGCCTTTAGAAGCAGCCACCCTTCCTCTCTTGCCTGCTCATTGTCCCCAAAGGTTGGCCTCTGTCAACCTTAAGCAAATAGATATTTCTTCTTGTGTATTTGGGAAAAAGGAAGAATTGCCATCCTGAACCTGGGATCTCAGAGCAAGCCCAAAGATCAAAAGAGAGGAAAGTTCTTTTATAGAGGAAAGGGAGCGTTTGGAGGGGCCGTTTTTTAACAGAGAGCCCATTGGAGGAAACTGGGAGCTAGAAGTGTCATGGCTTTTCATTGGCTGAGCTATAACCATCTCTCATTGGCTGAGTGGTTGCCAGGGAAGAGAAGCTCCTCCTTTTTCCTGCTGGAGGTGGAGAGTAGCCTCTTCCTGTTGGGGGTTCCCCTGGGCAGGCCCCTCTCCGCTCCAACCTAAGCGGGTTTCTGTTCATTAACCTTCCGTTCAGAGTGGCAAAGGCCGGAATTACCTGTTCTGCTTTGCAGGCCGTGGGCGGCTGGGTTTCCAATAGCAGCCGGCGTTCCCAACGTTCAGCCCCAAACAGGCCTGAAAACAAATTCTGGATTTCTCCATCTCACTTTCTCAAGGGAAACTGGCTCATTTAAAGAGAAACATTACTGATCAGAAAGGTGCTGGAAGGCCTGAGCCCCAAGCCAGGGAGACTGGTGGGGACGAGAGACTGCTGCCGGATGGCACAGGAGGCGCTGTTGTAGCCGCCAGCCCCCGATAGACACACAGAACACCAGAAACCAGTGAGTTATAGGAAACACACTCTTTATTCAGCCAGCTGGGTCTGCCAGGGGTACGCAGACCCCAAATTAAGTAGCCCTGAAATGTAGAGGTACAGGGTTTTTAAGCCCTAAATCCCATTTCTCATTCTGTCTGAACACAAGGGTCTATTTTGCTTCTATTTACTAACTCAACCCACAGGTCGGATGTGCAAGCGGGGGTACAGAAGCAGAAAGCTTATTGTTAGAATGTTATGTTCCCGTGGGCAATGACCTATGTTCTCATGGGCGATAGCCAAGCAGTAATTAGCTAGCACAGAGCAAGAGGGGGCTCGCGGGCAGAGAGGCCCACGGGCCAGGGAAGTGGGACGCCAGTGCCAGCCAGAGGGGAAGCCAAGCCCTCCCTCCCTTCTGGGGGCTCTTCGGCTGTCCTCATGCCCTGGAGCCCCCAGTGAGGCCTGACAGTGCCCTGGGTGGACAGAAATACAGACCCCTGCCCCCACTGCCCTCCCCCCAACCTGGGCCTTTTTGGAGATGGCCAGGTTAGGATCTGCAAGGGGCGCAGAGAGGCTCCGGGGTGGCCTGGGGACAGGGGCGAGGGCGGCTGCTCCTGCTCTGCAGTGGGAGTCTCCCCAGGGGTGGCATTGGAATGGCAACATTGAACCCAGAGGGGCAGCCCGCCCAGCAGTCCCCCTGGCCCAGCTTTAAGGCTCATCCTCTACCCCACCCGTCTCCTCTGAGGCCCGCCTCCTCCTTGCTATCGGGAAGGTGGAGGTCTGTCCACCCTGGGGCACGCCCTTCATGGCCCCATCGCCAAGGTCCAGTCTACTCTGATACCTCCTTCCTGCTGCTCCGGCCCCCTACACGCCCCATGGAACAGCCCCAGAGAGGGACCCCCTTGGAGCCCTGCACCTTTCCTGCCGGATCTCACAGGCTGGGTGGGGCACAGGAGGAGGACGGCCGCCCGCACCGGGAAGGAAGGAGCCCAGGGCAGGCGGAGGTTGTTTGAAAGGAAACTCGTGAATGGGGAAGAGCTCGGGCTAATCTCCAAACACACCTGTGCCCATTCTCTCCCGACGCCGGCACACAGCTGGCGGGCCCCGGGGGCACAGACCACAGACTCCTGGGAGCAGCAGCTGACGGGGAGGGCCAGGGTGGGCTTTGGGCAGGACAGGCCTCGGGCATGCAGCAGCCTGAGCAGGGCGAGGAGGACAGTGGGCAACGCCTCCTTCGATGGCCACGGCCAGGGCTCAGAGTGGAGATGGAGGGTCAAGAGGCGATTGCGACTTCAGCCCCAAGCATGGGTTTGAAATGCCATTTCTCACTCAAAGAAACCAGGGCTCCTTGGAGCAGTTCTGGGTCTGCAGCAGCCTCTGTGGGAAGCTGATAAATGGCCCCCCAAAAAATGTCTGTACAAACCCCCGAAACTCGTGAGTGTGACCTTATTAGGAAAAACCATGTTGCAGGTATGATTAAATTAAGGGTCTCGAGATGAGATTATCCTGGATGATCTGGGAAGGCCCCAAATGTCACGACAAGTATCTTTATAAGAGAGAAGCAGAGAGACAAACACAAAAGCCATGCGGAGATGGGCACAGAGAGATGCAGCCCTGAGCCAGAGGACGCCGGCAGCCACAGGATGCTGGAAGAGGCAGGGAGGATCCTGCCAGGAGCCTCTGGGGGGAGCGGGGCCCTGCCGACACCTTAATCTCAGAGTTCTGGCTTCCAGAATTGAGAGAATACATTTCTGTTGTTTTAAGCCACCAAGTCTGTGGTCATCTGTTATGGCCCCGGGGGCACAGACCACAGACCACGGGAAACTGACAGTCTGGGTGTCTCGTCACACCAGTCAGCAAGACATCTCCAGAGGCCATTGAGGTCATGTCAGAGAGACCTGGGAGCCCACTGGAAGTCCCTCCCCCACTGGCGAGGATGGGACCCTGAGCATCCTTGAGGGTAACCCAATGACCTAATGCGCAGTCATGCCGAGATCCCTACGCTCCTACAAAAGCAGACAAGTTGATCGCCTTACAGGGACGCGAGGGGAACAACCCTTACAAAATTGACAAGGGAAAGGCTGGAGTAAAAACTTGCTGTTCCCATACAAACAGTAAGCGACGGCCCTGGAGCCTCACCGGAGGCGAGCGGAGGGCAGCACGTGGCCGGACCGCGGCTGTTCTGCCTCCTCGCGGATTAAGGGTGTTATAGATAAACCTGAACACGGTGGCTTCTGACAAAACGAGAGACGTGTGTCGCCTGATAGAAGTCACGCCAACAGCTCTGGAGGGCTCTTGCCCCCAACAAGCCACACCCGAATCTGATGAGGCCTCCCCATGCGCGAACTAATGAGCGGGAAATACGCGAAGCACTGATAGGCGCCATGGGCTGTCGTGGGCAAAACCCAACAGAAAGAAATTCTCTCAGGCAAATGACCCACTTTCTTCCAAGAATTAAACTGCTCCACTGAGCCCTGAGGGGTACACACGGGATAAAACCACTTAGGAACGGAGGTGACTGGCTGAGCCAAGGCGGGGGTACGCCTCAGGGCACAGGGAGGGCCCTGGGGTATCTCATCTATTCATGGGCTGTGTTCGTAGCAACTAAGCTGTGCCTTTGTCATCTGATGCTTTCTGTAGTGAGTTCGTTAGCTAGAAAGTGTTCTTGTTTGTTTGTTTTTAAGTAGATTGAGTCCAGAGGACTTTGTGACAATTTTAAGAATGTAAGAGAGAGTCGGGTGACCCCAGGTTCTAACATTGGAGCTGGGAGGATGAACGAGACGTTTATGGCGACAGGCACAGCTGGACACACGTGTCCAAGAGGCCACTGACTGGACACAGACTGCCTGACTCCACAGGACACCACGGCCTTCATGAGGGTCAGACTCAAGCTGCTTCAAGGTCTTTATTACCACCGGGCTGAGTGGCCACGAGGATGGGGAGCACAGACCAAAGGTGGGTGTGTGGGGTCCCAGAGGAGGCAGGGGTGGGTTGTCACTGAGCTTGGCAGTGGCTGTCACCCTGGGGCACTCGGCCGGTCTCAGCAGGGTGGGCAAGCACATCACCAGCTCAGGACCCCAGGGCAATACTTGTCAATGAGCGCCTGGTAGTAGGGCCTCACCTTTTCCACGTCTGGCAGGTCGGGACACTTGGTGTACAGGTCAAACTTGCTGCATTAAGGGAGGGACAATGCGTTGTGGAAAAGCCCCTGATACTCTATTCTCCCTCCCCTTCCCCCTCCCAGTCCCCCAGGGGGATGGCCGCACTTGAACTCCTGCACCCAGGGCAGCATGGCCAGGTCCTGCTCGCTGCACAGCTGCCGGTAGTCACCTCCCGTGTGCCACGGATAGAAGGAGTGGAACCGGATCATGTAGAAGGCCTGGGGACAGGAGGAAGCCACGCAGGGCATGCTCAGGGCACGGCGGGGCTGGGCGGGCTGGACCGCTGGTCCGGCCTCCCCACCGCACCTACCTTCCGCGGGAGAGAGAATTTGTTGAACTTCATCACCTGGTACATGTACTCTGCGGGAGAAAGGGTGTCACTGCCAGGCACCCAGAGGGACGGCCCCCACCGCAGGCCAGCCCTGGGCAGCCAGCCTCCAGCGGGCCTCACCGTCGTGGCCCCAGGACATGAGGACATTCTCAAGGCCGCAGTGGGGCTGGTACATGCCGAGCTCCGTGCTGCAGGGAGAGAGAGTGGGTGAGGGCTTCTGGAGCGTGGGTTTCGGGGGGCAGCAGTGGTGGAGCAGCACCTGTATCGAGGATCCTGGAGGTCCGGGTTGTCCTGGAAGGTGGTGTCATGGAAAACCACAGACGCCTGGGGACGGCAGCCGACTGGGAAGGTGTCTCCAACGACCGCCCACTGGGGACAGACAAGCAGCTGTTGGTGGGCGTGACTGGCTCGCTTACCGAGGGGGCCCCCCCACGCCCCCAGCCCAGAACCGAGGCTGTCCCGCCCCACCCTGCCAAGCCCTCTCCATCCCTGCCCTCACCTGGGGCTCCCCCGCCAGAGCCAGGACCTTCCCCAGGTCGTGCAGGAGCCCCACGAGGTGGAACCAGTCTGGGAGGGAGAGGAAAGGCGGGCTGCAGGCGGGGCCTGCTGGGGAAGCGCAGCCCCCCACCGCGGCTGGGGCGGGGCGGGGGCGCACCCTTGTCTGGGTGGGCCTTGCGGATGCCCTCGGCCGTCTGGAAGGCGTGGAAGGAGTTGGGGAAGTCCACGTCCGGGTCTGACTCATCTACCAGCTCGTCCAGCATGTCCACGGCCTCCATGACCGTCATTCTCTTGTAGGAGAAGCTCCCGAACTGGGCGTGCTGGGCCAGGAAGGGACAGGTCAGCGCGGCCACGGGCCGCCGGGCCAGGCCCAGTCCCTCTCTGCCCCCTCAGAATTGCGGCCGAGGAGCCGGCCGGTACCTTCTTCCTGACGAAGTCCACCGTCTGCTGCGTGTGCATGAGCTTGTAGGTGGCGAAGACGCGGTCCAGGAGCGGGCCGGACTGCAAGCCGGAGGGTCAGCCAGGCCTGGCCGGCCCCGGGCTTCCCGCCTCCCCCAGGCCGGGCCTCACAGGTGTGACCCTGGGCGTCCCGGGGGCAGCAGCTGGGTGGAGGGTGGGGGCGGGGCTCCAGGGGGGACGAGCAGAGGGACGAGGGTGTGGGCACCGAGTGGGTCCTTACGGTGTAGTTCCGGAAGCTGCCCTTGTCTTTGGCCGCCTCCCCGTCCAGCTCAGGCCGGTAGGCCAGGGAAGGGTCTGGGCCCTGGTTGGGTGGGAATTGAACCCACTTCGCCATGATGCTCCATGAGGAAGTGCGACACCCCCGCCATCCGGAGCGCAGGGCTAAGCCAGGGGTCACCGAGGCGGGTGGACACCCCAGAGCACAGCCCCTCCCGAGCACACCCGTCTCTGGCCCCTGCGCCAGGCAGCGGCCTTGGCAAGGCCAAGGCGTTGTTGTGCCTGGTGTCCTTGTGTGCAGGTGGACGGCAGAGGGTGTCTGCCTCCAGGGAACACAGCACCCACAGGCCATCTCCTCCTCAAGACCCGGGCCACTGGGAGCCGAGGGGTTGACTGCAGACCTGCCCCAGCTGGACCACCGCAGGAAACGAGGAGCCCTTCCACTGGGGGAGCGGGCGGGCAGGCACCAGCTGGGACGGGAGCTGCGGCCCCTTTCCACGAGGGACAGCCGCCCCCCCGCACCCCAGGAGTGGGCAGCAGGGCCACCCAGTGTGAGGTCTGGGGAACTCACCATAGCGACCTTCATCCTGAGAGGGAGCAGAGCGGGCAGGTGGGTAAGAGTCCCACAGGGCGTGTACCCCTATATATGCCCACACGTTACATAAGTGACTGGACACCACTCAGCCCCTTGACCTGGACCCTTGGTAATGAGTGACCATCCACCGTCCTCCTGGACTCAAAAATTAATGTGTCAGCACAGGAGCAGCCCCGCCCCTCTCCCAGAGCAGACTCCCAGGCCAGCTGCTCAGACCGTCCTGCCACTTTGCCCCATGGGCCTTGACCAGCCAGCCGCTTAGGTCGGGCCAGCAGATGGTGCAGACCCTAGACACCAGCGCCAGAGCCACAGGTACCCCGGACCAGGCAGGGCAGGGGCTGGTTTCAGAAGGAGTCGTTCTGACACTCGTTGGAGTGAAGGGCTCCTGAAGGCCATCACTGCAGCCAGGGCCAGCAGGCCAGGCTCCAGTGCAGCAAAGACAGCTGCGGGTCACGGCCACCAGGGAGCAGGGGCGGGGTATCCGTACAGCAGACCCAAGGGAAGCCCGGAGCAGGAGCAGGGGCGGGGTATCCGTACAGCAGACCCAAGGGAAGCCCGGAGGCTGGCCATCTACCTCTACGCGTGGAGGGCAAGGAGACCCAAGGAAGAGGCTGCCTCCCCTCGCCCCGCCTGTTCTGGTCATCAGTGAGGTTTACTCAGGGAGACTGACACGTGAGGCGGTCATGGTGGCCGAGTGGGTCCCGTGGCTCTTGGCAGGCACCAAAGAATTACACGGCGGGGGGAGGGGGGTCACGGTACCAGTGCACAGATGCTGCCAGGTACAGAAGTTCCTGGACACATTGACCAGGTCAGGGAACATTGACCAGGTCGGGAGGGCAGCCTGCTCCAGGGGCCAGCACCGAGCAGGAGGCAGGGCTGCTGACTCGTGTCAGAATGAGCATCGGCTCCCTCAGACGGCCGCTAAGTGGGGTTTGTAGGAAGCACTCCCCCCTGCCCAGGGCCAGCTCACAGCAGGCAGTGGGCAGTCACGTCATGGAACAGCCGCTCATCCTCTCATCCTCGGAGGTGGAGGTCGGGGGAAGTGGGCGGGAGGCATCTAAGAGGAGCCTTCAGGAGTAGGGGGATTCTTGCCGAAGGCAGGGCGGGCGGATGAGATCTCAAAGGGTGAGGACTGCAGAGGGCATAGAGGAGCCTGACCGAAGTTCGGTCAGGGAGAGGTCTTTGTCAGGCTCCTGGGGTGAGGGGCTTCATTTCAAGCCTGGGCAAGGGGCATTCAGATAGCAGTGGTCATGTGTGGGCTGCGTCTCGGGACTGTGGACACGGAGGGGTCCGAGCTGGACACGGAGGGGTCCGAGCTGACAAGCACGCCTGCCTGGACTGACATTGTGCAAGGAAGAGGCAGACCGAGTAACACGAGTCACTCCCTCCTACTGGGAAGCGGGTGGCTGCACCTCACGGGGGCGGGGCCTGTGGCTCGAGGCACCAGTCCTGGCTTCGCTACTACCATGGGCTCCTCCTGCCCACACTGAAAATAAACAGAAGTGCACTCCCCCACCCCACGCCCCACCCTCGTTTAAATGGCAAAGCACAACTCTGCCTTCAGGGCTCTCAGTCCTCCCGTCCCATGGCACCGGGAACTTCCGCACGCAGCGTCATACGCTTATTTTACCTTTGGGGTTTGTTTCCTTCCGTCTCCTCCCACTAGAATGTCAGCCACGCATAGGGTGGTGGGGGGACATATTTTATTCCCCAGTGTTTCCCTCATTTGCCAGAGAGGTGGGGAGGAGGAGCCATCCGGGAAGAATGGAGCCATCACCCCGGAAGCGGCGGGTGGCTTGGACCTGGAGAAAGAGCAAATGTCTGGCCCATAGGATTTGGATGAAGGAGGTGGGGTGAGGAGCGTAAACAATGATCCAAATGGAGCTACTTTAAAACGGAGCCGGAACTGCCATCCTAGAGGGACCGCCTTGCGTGTCTAATCCTCCAACCTTTGGGATGTTAAAACGGGGCAAAATAACCTTTATGCTCAGCCTAAGCAACCTCGTTTCCCAAATAACTGTTTGTAAGGATAACAAGAAAGCAGATATATGACTTCCGGACTGATGGCTACCGGACTGAAAAAAACATGGTTCAGAATTAGCATCACTATGTTAGCTCATTCCCACCAATAGAAACGCCTTCCTTCTACGGATAGAATTGATCCCTTCTCTTCCTCATAAACATCCATTGCTTTTGTCTCATAATCGGAGCATTATTTGGGGTTCTGCCTGAGTCAATGCTTCCCAAATAGCTATTCTTTTGATTTCAAATAAATGCTCGTTGTCACTTTGAGAGGCCTTTTCTTTTTAAGTTATATCTGGTGTCAGGAGTGGGATCTGATGTGGCTTTGCTTTCATGGACTGGCATCCCCTGGAACCACGTATGGTATCTACAGACCCTCGAGTGTGCTCACTGCCTCCATGGACTGCTGTCTCTTTGACTGCGAAGCACCCCTAAGTTCACATGTGGTAGTATGCCACGGGAGCTTGCTACTTGTGTAGGGAAGAATCTTTTTTTCTCAGGAGGCGCTTTTCGCAGCTCTCATGCTTGTAAGAAGTGCCCTGTGTGAGTGATTAGTCATTCAATTGCATGCTCTCTCATTTCCTTTTCCTGTCTCTGTAATGTTGTTTGTCATCAGAAAAAGATTCCATGAGGAGAGGAACCTCTCAGGGACAATGGAATACATTCTTTGATTGATAAGCAGAAGCTTCCAAAAGACGAAAAAACTTCTTTAAATTAAACTTTGGACATCTGAGTGGGTGCTTTACTTTTTTTTTTTTCTTTTTTACTGTTTGTCCTGTCTGAAACCTGACAAGATACTTCAAAGAATTTAATAACTCCGTGACCAGAAATTTGGTCTCCTCAGTAATTTCCAAGGTTCTTCCTACAGATAAACAGAAATATAAACACAGCGCACAACTGCCTAAGACTAAACAAACCAAAAGGAAAACACACAGGGAAGAAAAACTTTCAAGGAAACACAAGTGGCCGAAAAGGTTCCCATGTCTAAGCAGCACCCCTGTGGATGGACGGCCCTTAAACATTGTTTATCAAGGACAAATAAAAATCTTAAAGCCTTAGCCATCCGAATGAATAAACTTATTTTAACTGTTATAAATGAAGGGGTTTTTGTCTTGTTTTACCCATCTCATAGCTAAAGTTTTTAAATAAAATTATCGTGTCTCTGATTCTGTCTGTCTGTATGTTTGTATATATGTTTGCCTCTGGAAGATTAATAAAATTGGTTTATAAAGAGCTCCGTTTAATTGGCTTAAAGGAATTAAATGCTTACATAAATTAAGAAACATAACAGAAAACAACCCCAATGCTTTTCAGGATCACATGATCTGGGAAAACATTTAATATTAAAATTGATTTAAATTTGGTTTAATTAAAACTGATATATCTTTAGAGATATTAACATTTAATATAGCATTTTTATTTTATGTGAGTTTACAAAAAAAGTTTATTTTATCTCCGTTGCAGGGTTTGTCAGCAGGAATATAGCTTGGAATGATAACTGACTTTGTTTAAAATCTCATGAAATTTTCATGAGTAGTCTATAGCTATTGGGAATTAATAATTATTAAATAGATATAAATAAAATAAGAGGTTTTTTGATGAAAGTTTTCAGCAATAGTTTTTTATGGTATGTGTACTTAAAAATAGTTTCCCCAAATCTTTTGGTAACTTGAAACCTTAGAGTTCTACTAAGTTAAATTTAAAAAAATGAAAATGATTGACTACCCAGGTCATTTCCAAGTAAGAAAATACTGAAACATTAATTACTAAATAAAGCTAAGCTTACCTACTTTAGGCTTCTTAATACAGAAAAACTAAAGAAATTTAGATCTGCTAATAAAAATGTCTTAAGCTACGTTGGAGAAACATATTTCTAAAAATCATGAAATATATTTGCCAATCAAAGAGCTTATATTTTTAGAGGTTATGAAATACATTCATTGATTTGCCAGTCCAAAGGATAGTAATTGCTTACTGTTAGTTGTCACTAGTGGTTAAGAATTCTAATTAATATGAAAGGAATTAGTATGCTTTCAATAAAAGATAATATGTGAAGATATGTTTTCATTAAGGGAAATGAAAATAATTTTGTCCTCGTTATCTTAGAATTTTACCTCTTATGATTAACCTGGCTAAAATTAAATTATTACAATGGTTTCGAAAATTAACCTTTGATATCAAGCTTGTGCTTATGTAAAGCTAAAACTTAATGTTATTTCTCTACTGAAAGAACAAAATTTTCCTGTACTATTGGTTTGCTCTTAATAAGAAATTATAAAGGGAAAGCAAGGATTATATGTTTTATTAAAATATTTTCCTGTGTTCTTTATTATCAGGTCTTTCATTCCCTAAGTAAACTGAGTCTTCTTAGTTTTAAAAGAGCTAAAATTTGCTTATTGCTATGTAACCTTCTGTATTTGTTTTTGAAATCTTTTATTCTCAATTTGGCTAAATGGATAATTGAGTATTATTTCATTAAGCATTATTCCACAATGACCTACGATCCTATTGGACCAAATGTTTTAAAACTTTTGATATGTTTAACAAACAAACTTCCCAAAATCAGATTCTAAGTTAAGTCTTACTGATCTAAGAATAACTTTGGGGTATTCCAGAGGGCCCCTGAAATACCTCAAAAGGTTTGTTCTCCCTCTTTATGAAAGAAAAATATTAAACTAATTAGGCTTATTTGATATGTTAAATTACATGGGAAATATTGTAAAATAAATGATACTAAACTTTATGTTTATATACATATGTTATTAATACGAATGTACTAAAAATTATAAAATTCCTAAAATTCTAACATGTCCTAGTATAATACTAAAAAAACTTAATCTTTTTCTCCAAAAGTTGTGACTCTATCCTGTCTGTCTTTGTAATGGAACCACTGGAGACTAACCAAAACACTGACCACAGAAACCAAAAAAAAAAAAGAAAAAAAAAAAGAAGAAGGCTTTTTAAAATGCAGACTCCTGTATAAGTTCCTTTGCCAAAATTAACTCGTAAAAGATCTAAGGTTTTTATAAAACTACTGAAAAATAATAAGGATGAAAGAAAATGACATGTATGGCAAATAGGATGTGTGTTCTCAGCAGGAGAGCACATGAAGCGTGGAGATGCACTTCTGTTGAGGGAAAGGAAAAGAGAATGCTTTTTATAAGGAAGAATATAAAGGACATTTTTTTTTTTGTAAGAAAAGAAAAGAAAAAGTAATTTTGTCCTAAAATAAAATGTTTTGAACTAAGAAAGAAAATGATAGGACAAAAACTGAAAGGTATAAATGTGTATGTTGCAGAAGGCTTCCGGAAATTGCAGGTTTGTGGAGGAGGTTATCTTGAGAAAATAATTTTACACATGGTCAAACTAACTAAGCCTGGAGTGGGTAACTCAGTCAATTGCGTCGTTTACATGTGCGTATATGTGAACAGCTGCCAGAGCTTTTACCACGGCCGCGTTTAAGTCCTGACGTTTGCAGACGATTGTTGTTTCACTCTGATGCTTTGATTAAAAAAATGTTCCTACCAATGAGTTTCATCTCCAAAGATTCATTAAAAAATCCTCTAACAAATACTCTAAAATTCTCTAAATTCTGATAACTTTAAAAAGATAACAGCGAAGCAAGTAAAGATTTATAGAACTCTAAGGAAAAACTGGATTCATGAAACTTAACAAAAACATCGAGATCAGTGAGAACTAATAACATAGGACTAAATAAACCAAGAAGGACATTTATAATTTTTGTGACTTTTTATGTGAAATGTTACTGGTTTCTGATCCTTGTTTTCCAGATATGAGATCTTTTTTCTCCTAAGCAACCTATGACCTGCAGCAATTGGGTAAATTATACCTTTGTAGAAAAGAAATTAAGACATTTCCTTTTCCTTCCTACCTGATCCCTCGACAATTTCAGGTGCTCTCGATTACCCACGTTTGCCCACACTGAAAGGTGTCGACTCCTGGATTCATGGTTCTCAACTGAAGGGAAGCTCTTACACCTAACTAGACTGCCCAACCAACAGAGGATCTGAAATTTAAAATTACTGGCAAGCGAACAAACGGCCTCTGCTGTAGACAGCTAACCCGACTCTGGGCCAGGCCTGTATAATCCAAACGTTCGTTTTCCCTTTTGTCCTCACTTCTCGCCAGTAATATGAGAAGCCGAGCACTCACTATAGTCATTATTGTTTCCTATTCCCCTTTAATTTCTGTCTGGAAAGATAATTCAACACTGGGCATCATCTTTAAACCTATTTCTCAGATCGAAATGTACAACCGGTTATGCACATAGTCGAGGATGTTTAACGCCAGTGACGTCAGCCCCAGTGAAGGTGCCAGGTCTGAAAGAACACTTCTCCTTGGGCAGGCCTGGCAGCAACTGCCCCCGTGACAGCGAACCAGAGAAGTCTTTACATGTCCTTGCAGAAGTTACGTTAGACAGCAGCCTTACTCTTGGCCGTCTCCTGGCTGAGCGAGGTGGGGCTTGCTCTGCCGTGAGTCCCGCCCATAGTAGGACGCAGCACTCTGGTGAAACACAGAACAAGAAACACAGAAATCTGAGCAGGAGCCAAGTGACCGAACGCAGGGCGGCTGACCCCTCACGCTTCTCTAGGTTCTTCAGCTGACAGCCCTCAGTACCGCCTCCTGGTCCAGATCCAGTCTTCAAGTTGAACTGAGCATTTTATTTGTTTATTATAATTTTTTTTACTGTTATAAGACTCTGTTTTGCATCGCTTGATGTCATAGACGCCACCCTGATCATGGTTGCTTAGCATTTTGAGATGATCGGTAAGGCCTATGAGACTTAGGAGAAATCTCAAGAAACCACGGAAGATGTTTGCCCTTAAAGAAGCACAACGGTGAAGCCGTCCTCTGTGCTGGGCCTCTCAATGCTCGAATGCAGCCTAAGAAGCCACTTTCCCTCCTACGTGGGACATAGATCAGGAACGAGCCTTCCCAGGGACAAGGGACCGAAGATGGCATGACACACCCCAAGGAGCCACCTGACAGCAGAGGACCGACAATGCTTTAATAACTGATCAGTGCCGCTTTCCGATAATTGATCATCGATGCTTTCAAGGAAAGATCTTGATCAAAAGGGAGAAAATGCAAACAATAACTTCTCACCCCTGGGGCAAAATCCCCTCTGGACGGGGCCTTCAAAACGTGGCGCCCCAAAGGCCCGCCTGCAAGGATGACAAAGCAGATGCCATGACTGCCAGACTGGTGACTACAGGACTGAAAGTTAAAAACAAGGTTCAGAATCAGCATCGCGTGTCACGTCCTCTGCACCCGTGGAAACGCCTTCCTCCTGCGGATGGACTCGTCCCCCCCCCCTTGCTCATAAATATCCATCGCTTTTGTGTCCTCATCGGAGGACTGCTTGGGCTTCTGCCTGAGTCGGTGCTTCCGAACGGCTATTCTTATTGATCTCAAATAAAAGCTGCTGCCTCTGACTTTGAAGGGCCTTTATTTTTAGGTTAACGGGGGATTTTGACCAAAGCAGAAGCAGTGGGAAGGCACTGGGTAAGAGGACTGCGGGGCCTTGGGCGCTGTCCCCGGACCTCCGAGGCGGGGCGTCAGGTAGACGGCAGGGCAGGGCCTGGAGTTCAGGGCCCAGTGGACACCGGGTGTGATGCTTTGATGGCAGGTGACCTCATGAGACAGCACAGCAATGCGGTGAGGTCAACAGCCCATCCCACCTCAAGGAAGAGCGGCCCAAGGCTCGGGAAGGGCCCAAGGCTTGGGGAGCGCCTTGGCGAGGGTGTGAGGTGCGATCCTCAGGCCTGGTTCCCGGCAGAGGGACATCCTCCGGAGAGCCAGACCACACACAGGCCCAGGACTTCGCCCGGGGCCAGGAGCTGGGGAGGGTCTTGGCAGAGCTGAGCTCCTGACTTGCCCTGGCGTGGCCCTACTGGACCCTTCCTTCCC